>NW_027202826.1:20264506-20737006 GCF_024711535.1 Dipodomys merriami
CTTAAAGTTTTAAACGTTTTTGTACTACAAACCTCGTGGGCAGTGTGCTAAAGCCATAGACCCTTCTCAGGGTGTTTTATTCATATATACTGAAATGTATTATATTCCAGATGAAGACATTGGAAATTTATCAAAATTAAGTATGTGCCTCCTTAACAAAGTAAGATCTAGCATTTGCTCTAAAGACCAGATTTTTGGTTTTTATGTATGTAATGAGTTTATGTATGTAGTAAGTTTGCACAATGGGTTTCCACAACTGGTACACAAATGATTTTTGCCCATTTGTCGACTTTTTCTTTGAGTACCTATGAAGTATACTATTGAGAATGAACAGAATAATTCATTCCTCAAACATTATAGGTAAGTTGGTTTTATTGTATCACATTTATCACGTCTTTGTAAATATTTGTTGAAGAAGTACAAAATGAAAATAAGGACAAAAGAAATTGAAATGTTACACAAATTTTCAACTTTTTAAAAATGTAACTAAAGCACACTGCTAAGAACATTATCTCAGATGAAAATCATTATCTCAGGTGAAAATATTCAAGTTTATACACCTAGGAAGTAGTAGAGGCAGGATTTAAACTTAGTCAGACCTCAGAGCTCACACTCTTCAGCTACTAAGGCATTTGATTATTTTGAGCCCTTTATTTTTTTGGGGGTCCGGTCGTGGGGCCTGAAGTCTGGGTTTGGGCGCTGTCCCTCAGCTCTTAAGCTCAAGGCTAGCTCTCTACCACTTGAGCCACAGCACCACTTCCGGCTTTTTTCTTTTTGCTTATGTGGTGCTGAGGAATCGAACCCAGGGCCTCATGCATGCAAGGCAAGCGCTCTACCACTGAGCCACCTTCCCAGCCCTTTGAGCCCTTTATTAGACAATATTATTTTCCCATTACTGCAACACGTATTTTGCTAGTTAATAACATGTATGTTATATTAATATTTCAAATAAAACTCTTAATGGCTAAGTGATTTTCCAAAAGCCTTTCTCTATTCTTTCCAGTTTTACCTTTAACTACAAGAGCTAAAAAATAGTTTTGTTTTATAGAATGAATACAACATGACATATAGTGATGCATCCAAATGCTCCCAGCTACTAGAGAGAATAGAATAGGATTGCTTGAGTCCTAGAGTTCAGTATCCAGAGACATTGGATAACATGTTGAGAATTGGCCTCTTAAAATTAAACCTGAAAAATGAGAAATTAATTTATAACACAAACTATAAAATATGGAGGTGTAGATTATCCATGTTTATGGAGGCAAGTAATGGTGTAATCCCAAGCCCAATTTTGACACTGATAAAGGGGTGAGTTCATTGATCACTTAGGCTTTATGTTTACTTGGTTGTATTTGCATTAGTGGACTTATATTTCTCTTCACATTTTGCTAAGGCTAAAGAACATAGCCTGGAAGCCTTTGATGAAGCAGGCAAGAATTAGCTTCAATATTTTAACACTTTTTATATCTAGTGTTATATGAGTAAGAAGATTACCTTGAAATTGGCAAATAACTAATCTGAAAAGAAGATATACCAGGGTCCTAACGTTACATATATTGTTTAGTAAGACCACATTGTTGTTAAGAAGCTTGAATACAATGATTAGTTATAATGTACTTATAAATAAATATAATATATATATACTTATTAGTGTTTTTCTGTTTTCCTGTGTCTGTAAATTTGGGTAGAATTTTATAATTTGCTAAGGACACTCTAGTTGTAACCCAGTATATGCCATTTTCAATTTTACTCAATCTGTACCAATTAATTTTATCAAGTTTTGTTTTTATTATGCTGGGATGTATGGTAGAGAAGTGCTCTACCACTGAATGATATCCTAATCCTTATTAGTTAAACTGAATTGTAAATACTGTAGTCAAGATACTTAAAATGTATATTTGCATAATCACTTGGAATAATTAATTTGGGAGCCTAAATCAAACACATTAGTTCATATGATTTGCATAAAAAAACAAATTTTGTAGTGGGCAGCACTGAAGTTTGAACTTAGGGCCTG
Organism: Dipodomys merriami; assembly: GCF_024711535.1. Classification (NCBI taxonomy): domain Eukaryota; kingdom Metazoa; phylum Chordata; class Mammalia; order Rodentia; family Heteromyidae; genus Dipodomys; species Dipodomys merriami. The sequence continues at coordinate 20,266,524 of NW_027202826.1, forward strand.
GTGTATGCTTGACAGTTGCCAATTTATATGCTTAAACTAGTTCAAAATATCATTTTTGTAAAATAATATTCTTTAGGAAAACTACTTTTTGGTCAGATGTGATGGGATATGCCTTTAATGCCAGCACTTTGGGAGATTGAAGAGGAGGATTTCAAGTTCAAGTCCAGCCTGGAAGAATCTGACCAGGAAGGAGGAAGGGAGAAGAAGGAAAGGAGATAGAGAACTATAATAAGAACATAATTTTTAACCGAAATTAATAGTTTCAGGATATAGTGGACCATGCATAAATATTTGGGATACAAATTAGCACATTTTTCCACATGAATATTTTCACATGAATGTTGAATGCTAAGAGTTATAATATCCAAAAATAAGAACCCAAATGCCCATCAGCTGATGAGTAGATACAATATAGATGAATAACATAGAATAGTATAATTAAGAACAAAATAGTGACACAAAATTACCTCTATTTTGACTGGTGAAAACATTGTACTAAGTGAAAAAAATTGAAAAGCAAATCCTTATCTTACTGCTAGGTATTAGGGATTGGGGAATTAGTGCTTATGAACATGGGATTTTGGGGGGTAGTGATGAAATGTGCTAGATGCCATTGAATTTTGAACTTTAAGAGTTAATTTTAGGGCTGGGAAGGTGGCTCAGTGGTAGAGCGCTTGCCTTGCATGCATGAGGCCCTGGGTTCGATTCCTCAGCACCACATAAGCAAAAAGAAGCTGGAAGTGGCGCTGTGGCTCAAGTGGTAGAGCGCTAGCCTTGAGCTGAAGAGCTGAGGGACAGTGCCCAGGCCCAGAGTTCGGGCCCCACGACTGGAACCAAAAAAAAAAAAAAAAAAAAGTTAATTTTAGTTGGGCACTAGTGGCTAATGCCTGTACTCCCAGCTACTCAGGAGACTGAGTTGTGAGAATTTCAGTTCAAAGCCAGCCTTTGAACTCCATGACTCCAATTGATCACAAAAAGCCAGAAGCAGAGCTATGGCTCAAGTGGAAGAGTACTAGCCTTGAGCAAAGCAGCTTAGGGATAGCACCCAGGCCCCAAGTTCAATCTAGGACCAACACACTTAATGTTAGTTTAAGGTAAATGAATTGTCTTAATGTGTCTCTAAAAATAATTATAACCAAGATATGAAGTAGTCTGGCTTATCAGTAAATATTTTAACTCTTAGTCCTGAATTATTGATAATAAAAGGTATAGTAGGGGCTGGGAAGGTGGCTCAGTGATAGATACAGTAAAAATACAGTATAAATGCCGTTTTTAAGTGCATTCTGCTGTCTTAAATTTGGAAGTATTTCCATCCGTATTTTAAGCTTAATAAAACATTACTAAAAATTAAACTCTAAAAACTTTTATCCAATATAAATATTCATACATATGACTAGAGAATATATTTGATTGTGGCTTAGGGTAAATATAAACTCATTCTTTAAAATTTCAAGTGAAAGTCCTCTAATATGGGGAGGTTAGATTTTTAACAATATAAGGAATTAAAATTACCACCCTGTTATCTATCTTGCTTTAAAAATAGTCAAAGAGGTGGACTGAGAATAAAAATTGCCTTCAACAAGACAGCATTATCCAGTTTATTGAGGATCTGATAAAGGCAAATAACACTGGATGGTACATTTGCTTTGATTTGAACTAGGGCATCCATCTTTTCCTGACCTCAGATGGATAACAATACTTAATATTTCTGATCTTTGGATTTAAACTGTGACTCAAGAGATTTTTTTTTTTTTTTTTTTTTTTTTTGCCGGTCATGGGGCTTGAACTCTGGGCCTGGGCGCTGTCCTTCAGCTCTTCAGCTCAAGGCTAGTGCTCTACCACTGGAGCCACAGTGCCACTTCCAGCTTTTTTTGTTTATGTGGTGCTGAGGAATCGAACCTAGAGCCTCATGCTTGCAAGGCATGCACTCTACCACTGAGCTACCTTCCCAGCCCTGACTCAAGAGATTTGTCTCCATTCCTGTCTTGTACTTCTCAGGCCCTTGACTCTACTGGCTTTTCTGGTTCTCCATTTTGCAGATGGTAGGCAGATTGTGAATTTTGTGGCCTCCAAGGTGCTGTGAGCTAAACAATTCCATTGTTTCTTCCTCTCTGAAAACCCCTTAATGAGTACACTGTAGAATACAGAATTCAAGTTAACACCATAATAGTATTTTAATTTCAAATACTAATTTGTATTTCCTAGCTTAAAATCTGGTCATCATAATATTGTTCATATGTTTGGAAGGTATTTTGCCTTTTATTAATACAGTGAAAAATTCATTTATAATCCTGGGAGTGCTTTTGATGTAGGGTGAAGTAGAATAAAAAGATTGTCATTTGTACTGTCATGCAGTGATGATTAGGACCAAATAGGCCACATGGGGGAATCTTTCAGGTCTAGCCCAAAGAATGTTAATGTAATAGGTATCTGTCGATAGGTCACTCCTAGTTTTCTAAATATTTAAAATATTTGAAATATGTACTACTCACCGTGCCAGGTTCTGAAGATACATAGATGAAAGACCTAGACAGCTTTCTTTGTTTTGTTTCTTTGGTGTTTGATTTTGGGGACTGGTTATAGGTATGTAGCCTTAGCTGGCCTAAACTCATTATGCAGCTCAGGCTGGCCTCAAAATTGTTATTGTCCTGCCTCAGTCAACTCAAGTGCTAGAATTACAGGCATGTACCACCATCCCCAGCTTAACAAAGCCTTTTCAGTGGGAAGAGCAATATGTCCTAGTATACCACAGAATGCTTTCAAGGACATAAGTTTGTGCTCAGAGCAGTATTAACATATCTAATTCGGTTGGAATTAGGGTAAGTTTCTCTGAAGAAAAGAGTTGTGTTAAGTAAGAGGAGGAAAGTAAGGCAATGCTGAAAATGCAAGGAAGGCTTCTAGGCTGAGGGAACAACAGGTGGAGAAGATGACCTGGTAAATCAGAGAACTACAAGTACTTGGGATGTGAGCGCGCATGCATGAGAGAAAACAAGATTGAAAAAGAATCGGGGTAGAGCTGAAAGACATGATTATTCTATGCCCCTTTTACGCTTTAGGGATTGAAATAAAGCAGTTGGATGTATACAAAGTATATTGCAGAGACTAGAAGTAAGAAGAGGTAAGATGCTTCATATACTTATTTCAGATAAGTAAAATATACAAAGTATTAAAATGTGTGTATGAGCTTTGTGATTTTTATTTTTGGCAAGCTTTCCTCTTGAAACAAATACCAGACTAAATGCCTCACTTAAACTTTTTTCAAATTTCATGACTGTACTAATTGTTTATGTCCCAGCATGACTTAATTCTCCTCTAATAAAAACATTGTATGACTATTTTCATTTATTAGCTATTATCATTTCATTCCACATGTCCAGAAGACATGTCCATATCTATTTCTGTTCATATTTGTCTAAGACAGTATTGCCAATAAAAGCATAAGCCTAAATACAATAGATATTGAAATCATGTAGTACTTTATTATAAGTGGAAGTCAAGGTGGTTGGGAGTATGCTTACATGAATTACTGTACATTACTGGTAATTACAAAATGAAACTCTTAACAGCTAGTTCAAAGAATCTAGTTAGAGAAACATTAAGAGAAATTGTCAAATTATTGAAGTGAAATTTAATTTGGATCTTGTAGCTCGAGTCAAGAAATGCTAGGCAAGTAGGACTTAAAAGTTAATAAACCTGATTCTAGAATGAAAGTAAAAAGAAAAGGCCCTTAAAGCACTTAGTTGCATCTTAAGGTTTATTCTATTCTGGAACTCAGAACATAATTTTTTAAATCAGAAAGTGTGATATCTGTTGGTTTTTTTTTTTTTTTTTTATTCTACAGAGGTTCGCTGTAAATCTACCCCCTCTATTATGTTCCTATGAGAAAACGAACCACAGAGTTTCCAATTGATTGAGAAGGATGCATCTACCCTCTGGGTCTCAGAATAAGGCCGCCTACCTTTCTACATTGTTAGCAATAGGAGTAACTTACAGCAAATACTCAAGCACACGGGGAAGAATTGACTGAGGAGAAAAAGTCAGGTTGATTGATTAGGTAAAAGTTTTAGGAAGCTGGAGATTGGTAGCTAAGGAACTATATACAGTCTACAGTTAACCTTGAATTATCACTAAGCTTGGGCTCTAGAATTTCTTTCAGTTTTTAGTCCTACATTGTTTCCCTTCACATTCCTGTACACTGCCATCTTGTTTCCTACCATGAGCCAACAAGCTTTTCCTTTCTCTCATCTTTACTTTCTCTTTTCCTTCTTTCCCTTTTCTCCCACCCCCCCTTCCTTCTTTTGTTCCTTTTCCTTTCCTTTCTCATCCCCACTTGCTTTGTAGGAAAGAACATTTTTGTAAGATTATTCTTTATGCTTTTGTTCTTAAAACAAATATATACTTTTGTTAGGTTTGTTTATGGGGGTTTATTTGTGGTAAAAGGACTTTCAACATGTACATAATTATAAGCAAGCATCTGCCAGTATGAAGGTCAGTAAGACTAAGGAAAGAGTTAAAAGCACTCATTTGATTTGGATTTTCTTTTTACTACTTTCTATAAGCTACTACAACACCTGATAGGTTAGGTCCAACTGAAAAAGACACAACATTCAAATACAGTTGTGCCATATAATATATGTCCATTAATGGTAGGCCACATAAAGAGCCGGGTTTATAGCTCGGTAGAGTGCTGACTAGCATGAGTGAGGCACTGGGTTTGATCCTCAGCACAGAAAAATGTACAGCATATAACACTTAGTATATGATACTTGAAATAAGTGACATACTGGTTAATGTTTTTACTGTACTATGCTGTTATTTAGAGTGTACTTAACAAACTTTTTGTGCCAGGTGCTGGTGTCCCATGCTTATAATCTTAGCTACTAAGAAGGCTGAGATCTAAGGATCCTGGGCAAGAAAGTCTGTGAGACTCTTAGCTCCAATTTCTGCCTAATATTTAAAGGGATCTAGTTGTAAGGGGGGCAGGGAGGGGATATCATTTCCCCTTCACTTAGGCTGGAGACTTGGTCATCCTTCCCAGGCTTTCCTACCAAATAAATAAAGCCTGATAGCCTACTGAGATTGTCCTTTCTGCAATTTTTCTTTTCTTACATCCCCCCAAAAGTCCACTGTAAAACATTATGCCACATCACACAAATTCATCTTGTGTTTATCCCATTTCTTTTGGTTTTGTTTCAAGATGGTGTATATAGCCTAGACTACCCTCAATCTCACTATCCTGCCTCAGTATCCTGAGTGGTAGAATTAGAGGCCTGCTCCAACAGGTCTGCCTTTCCACATCTCTTAAATGCATTGAGGTTAACCCAGGTTTGTGTAAGGGAACTGTGAGGCTCACCACAAAGAATAAGTTACCTAATGATGCATTTCTTAGGACATGTCCCCATTGTTAGCAACGCACTGAAATGAAGTTTTCAGCAAGGCTGCATTCCATTCTAGAGGTTTTAGAGTACAGTCTGTTTTCATAATCTTTTCAGCTTCTAGAGACTGATTTCTTGTCTTGAGAACTGTTGCCATCTTCAAAACCAGTAGTGACTGAGTCTTCCTCCGATATTCTAATATACTCTTCTCCCTCATTTTACTTTTCAGGAACACTTAGATTACACTAGATTCACCTAGATAATCCAGGATAATCTCCCCAGTTTAAGACTACGATTGGCAATCTTTATTCCTCATTGCCATGTAATATACATTTGGGTTTCAGTAACTTGGATGAAGACATCTATGGCATGGTGATCACCTACTCAAAATGTCATAAATATTCAAATGTACTAAGGATGAGAAAGTTTTGGTTTTATCCAATTTCATTCCTGATGACCCAGAATTCCAGTGAGGTTAGTACTGTATCCCTTACTAAAAATGATTGGGACCAGTGTGTTTGAGGCTTCAGATTTTTGAATATTTGCACACATATAATGTGGTATCTGTGGATTAAGACTATGTAAAAAATACAAGTATTTGATTTTGAGTAACTGAGACTTGCCTGTGTTCTTTCTATGTTCTGTTGTATAAATACACTACAATTTATCCATTTTTTCTGTCAAAAGACACTTGGATTGTTTCCAGTTTTTGTCTTATTAGAAATACAAATACTGACATGCTTAACAAGTGTTTATATGGAAATATGCTGTCACTTCTTTTGGGCAAGTATCTAGAAGAATAACTGAATCATAGAATAGGCATGTGTTTAACTTTTTAAGAAACTGTCACACTGTTTTCCTAAGTAATGGTAGTGTTTCACATTCCTACCAGCTATGTGTGAAGGTCTCAGTTCTTTGCTTTATTAGGAATATCTTTTCCATTTTAGCTATTTTATTAGGTATGTAATGGTATCTCACTGTCATTGTGACTTGTGTTTCCTTATTGACATAAATAATGAGCATCTTTTCATATATCATCTTTGCTGAAATATCTGCCCCTATTTTTCAGAGTTTACTGAATTCCTTTTATCAGCATTTATTTATAGGCTCTGCACATTAAACATCTCCAGTAGTCTTAGAAGATGTTGAAAAGTAATAAAGTCATACCAGAGCAATATGAAAAATACATGAAGGACATTTCTGTTGTTTGTTTGTTTAATCAGAGTCTCACTGTGTATCCCTAGCTGGCTTCAAACTAGCTATCCTCCTGCCTCAGTCTCCTGAGGGATTACAGGTTTCTACCATCCCTGACTGAAAACTTTACTTTATGCCAGTAGAATTTAAGTGTTGACTATATAAATCAGAGTAAAGTATATATATAGTTTTTATCATTGGCTAGTTCGTCACGTTCAAAACTCAAAAGTACAGGCAGTAGTATGCTAGAACTGGCTTTTACTGCTTACTAGTACAAATTTAAATATTTTAAGGATTTTTTTTACTGATTGTTAAATAATGATTATTAAAAAATTAATGACAAAGCTGGGAGCCAGGTGGCTCATGCTTATAATCCTAGCTACTCAGAAGACTAAGACCTGGAGAAATAAGGTTCACAATCAACCCCCTCAGGAAAGTCTGTGACCCTACATCTGCAGCTCACCAGTAAAGACCTATGCTAGAAGCATGGTTCAAGTCGTTAGGCACCAGCTGTTAGTAAAGCAAAAAAGTAATAATAGCTGGGCACAGTGGCTCACACCTGTAATCCTAGCTACTCAGGAGGCTGAGATCTGAGGATCGAGGTTCAAAGCCGCCCAGGCAGGAAAGTGGCGCCATAGCTCAAGTGGTAGAGTGCTAGCCTTGAGCTGAAGAGCTGAGGGACAGTGCTCAGGCCCAGAGTTCAAGCCCCATGACAGACAAAAAATAATAAATAAAAATAAAAATAATAATGATATAACAAAAAATTATACTATAAACCAAGTGTTAACCCTCAATAATAAATACTTTGTACTTTGTACTTCACATTACTATTTACTATCTTGCTTTTGTGGTCACGTTAAAGGTATCAGAGAAGTCTTATGTAGTAGCTTAATAGAGAGTACCGCTTCCTAACTCTGCATGCAGTGCTGAGGTCTTGTGTGAACTAGAAAAGATTTACAGTACAGGGACTTGCCTGAGGGAATTGAACTCAAGAGTCTCTTTTTTGTTGTTGTTGGTTCTGGGGCTTGAACTCTGCCTGGGCACTGTCCCTCAGCTCTTCAGCTCAAGGATAGCGTTCTACCACTTGAGCCACAGCACCACTTCTAGTTTTCTGAGTGGTTTATTATAGATAAGTCTCACGGTCTTTCCTGCCCGAGCTGGCTTTGAACCGTGATCCTTAGATCTCAGCCTCCTGAGCAGCTAGGATTACAGGCGTGAGCCACTGGCACCCGGCTCAAGATTCTTTTGTTTGTTTGTTTGTTTGGGTCTGGTCATGCATGGGGCCTGAAGTCTGGGCCTGGATGCTGTCCCTCAGCTCTTCAGCTCAAGGCTAGCACTCTACCACTTGAGCTACAGCGCCACTTTTTCTTTTGCCTTTTTTTTTCTTTTTGCTTATGTGGTGCTGAGGAATCAAACCCAGGGCCTCAGGCATGCAAGGCAAGCACACTACCACTGAGCCACCTTCCCAGCCCACTCAAGATTCTTATACTTGCTATGCAGCAGCTACAACTTGAGCCCCACCCTGAGCCCTTAGACTCAATATATTAATCTCTCCCATCTTTTTCTTATCACTCTATTTCTATTTGATTCCTTCTATACATGTTACATCTTAAAATGTTGTATATAGGCTTCAATGTAGCTCAATGGCAAAGTGTTTACCTTGCAAGTGCAACACCATGGGTTTGATCCCCAGGACCAAAAATATAGGCAAAAAAATTCATACAATTTTTTTCATTATTATATCATCATTTAAGAAAAAGCAATGGCCATTTTACCTAAATATCTATTAAGGGCCTACAAGGTGACCAGCAAGGAAGCATCAGACAGGTTGAATGATGGACTTACCTGAGGTGACAGAACCAGTAATTACTATCAGTCTTGTGATTCTAATGTCAACATTCTCATGACACATGCTTCTCATCAACTCATGGTCCATTACTGTAGATGTCTCTTGGGTTTCTCTGCTGCTGTTCTTTCTCAAGTCGATCCTGCATTTCTAAACATCAAATAAGGCACGTTTTAAGGTAACACAATGATGTTTTCAATGGTTTCTTATTGTATAAAAGACAGAAATGACAAGTTTTTCACTTATACATGAAATATCTAATCAAGTTAGGCAAACATTCTTTGAGTATGCTTTTGTTTTAACCAGTGTTCTCCTTTAAGTTACAAATTCTTGCATAATAGTTATTACACTGAAACTGAACATTTACATGCCAAACATTATTTACAGATTAAACATGCATCAGCTACTTTGTTTTGACCCAAAACAAAAGAGAGGAAAAAAATACAGAACTTTACATTAGTTCATAGGGCTGGGGGTAGGTGGGAAGGAAAAAACCTGAAGTTGAGTTCACCAAGAAAGATACAAATATTTCAGACTTCCAGTGGAGCTCTAAAGCACTATACCCCTAGGAATCAGATGAAACTTAAAATAGATCAAAGCTTTCAAGAACTGAATCATCTCAGGTTCTAATTCCATTCAGGTGAATTTAGTGTGCTAATGGTCCTAATGTAGCTGCCTGACCAGAAGCAAAATTTATTTTCTATAGAAGAGAGTAATATTAAACAGAGCCTCAAAAATGCTTCTACAATGTTCTAGTGTCCAGCACATGTAAATAATCACGTACATGAGAAGATATGACAAAACTAGACAACATCATATAAACAAAATCCACAGGGATTATGATGTGAAGACTTTAAAACTGATTAGTATGTTCAGGAATTTAAGATTATAAGTGTAGGAATGTTTGCAGAGATTGAAAACAGAAAAGAGCCAATGGAAATCATACAATTGAAAGATAAAACAAAAATATCAGTGGATAAAATTAATAGCCATACAAAGCTAAAGAAGAAATTAGAGAATTGGAAGAAGTTCAGAAGAAAATGTGTCAAAAGATTTACAGAGACAAAAGTATAGCTATCTGGAGGCAAATAGTGGAGGAGTCATAAGAAAACAAATTAAAAAAAACTGATATAATCACAAGATGGGGAATGAGAAAATGGAACAAAGTAACACTAGAATAGATGCCACATGTTTAACACACATTACAAGGCAAAGAAAACTATACCCGAAAAGAAAAACGAGCAGAAGAAAAATTAACTGGCAAGATAGCTGCTTTGCAACTCAAGTGATGTTATCTTCACAGTACTGAATTCCTAACCAGATTTTGAAGGAGGGAGGATTGTGATGAGTTCAGTCAGAGGTAAAGATCTCTCTTCAAGTACACAAGGAAACCTCTGTCAGAGGACACCAGGAGGAATAGATGCCTCACCTTACTTTACCACTAGGCACTCTCCTCCCTTGAGCAACAAAGTCATCAGGGAATGATGTCAATTCAAACATACTCTTATCCCCAACCCAAAACACAGCCACCTGAGAATTGTCCACAGATGGTAGGGGAGAAAATAAACAACAAAATACCAGTTTCATTGATCCTGCTCTTTAGCTGGTCATGCTGCCTAGATTATGAAATGTAAGTGATTTCTTTGATAACCTCCTCCAGGATTCTCATTCTTTACCAGCAGCTAAACTAAATGGAATTCTTTGAAAAGGTACGGTGACTGAAATATACATTCCTGAAATATCTTAATCCTAGTAGACATCTTTATGGACCTACTCCAGGCTTTGTAATTGGACTATTGGCAGGAAGTGCCATGGCATCTCAGTGACTACACTCTACATACATGTTAGTTATTCCACTGTGCAGTAGTAACTCAATTCCCCTCTGGTAAATGGGATACCTCACACCTACCAGCAGAATGATCCCTTCCTTTACCCTGTGGTGTAGTGTCTGAAGAAGCCCAAACATGCCAAAGAAGAGTGTCTACTTCCAATTCATTGAAAACTTACTTCCTGTGAAGCATTCCTTTTATAAACTTGGACCACCAAAATTATTAAAATTTCAGGAACCAAAAATTCTCAAGTGGATTTTAGGTATAAGAAAACAACCCACTAAAGGTATACACACACACACACACACCTGCCACGTATGTATATATACATGTGTATGCCAAAACACATATGCAAGAATATTCCTAGTAGCATCCCTATAATGGCCAAAAATGGAAACAGCCTCAATGTCATCAACAGTTAAGTGGATAAATTATGGTAACTTGATGCCAGGCACTTTCACACTTATAACTAGCTACTCAGGAAGCTGAGATGTGAGGATTACAGGTCCAAGCCAATCTAGGCAGAAAAGTGAGAGACTCTCTCCAATCACTCAATAAAAAGTGGGAAGTGGAGGAATGGCTCAAGTTGTTGCGCACTAGCCTTGAGTGGAAAAAGCCAAGCAAGAATGAGAGTCTTGGAGTTCAAGCACCAGTACCAATGTATGTGCACATGTGTGCATATACACTCACATACACACATATTATGGTATATCGATAAAGCAGAATGATTTAATGCACAACTGTTACTGATAGTGAAGCGTATACACATAACATTAAATGAAGCCAGATACCAAAGAAAGCATTATATATAATTTAGTACAAAGGTTAACTAGTGATAAACACAGTCTGGGATTAGAATTCAGGATCATGACTACCTTTGGGAAGAAAACACATGTAATGACTAACTACAGTAATGTGCTTATTGATAAGGGTGGTGGTTTTATATATTGTGATAAATCACTGGGCCTGAGAGTTGTATTTGTTCTCTTTCTATATGTATGTCATGCTTCCACTGAAAAGCTTTGTGTAGGTGCACGCACACACATGTGCACACATGCTCACACCAGCCCTGGGATTTGAAGTCAGGGCCTGTGTACTGTGCCTGAACTCTCTTGCTCAAGGCCAGCACTTCAGCTACAGCACTTCTTCCAGCTGTGTTAGAGGTTAACTAGAAAGTCTCATGGACTTTCTGGCTCAGGCTGGCTTCAAACTGTGATCCTCAGATCTCAGCCTCTGGCACCCAGTAATTTTTAAACAAAAGTTCACATAGGGATGGGGTATGTAGCTCTTTAATAAATAGAGCATGTGCCTTGCATGCATGAGGTGCTGGGCTTGATCCTCAGAAATACAAAACAAAAAATTAAGTAAATATGCTCTTATATGTAGCATAGAATGTCTCTGGCTGCTTTTAAGATGTTTATATTCATTTTATCTTGACTACAATGTACATGTGTGATTTTCTTTGTAATCTTGTAGTGTGTTCAGCCGTATGGATCTCTAATTTTCTGATTTTCATCCAATTTGAAACTGTCCTGCCGGTATTAAGAAAACAGAAGTATATAAAAACTAGAAGGATCATTTTCATTTCCACATATTGCATACCCTTTATGGAAGATGGCACTCTTTTTTGGTCACTGGTTTTAAACATATACTACATTCTAGTTTGCAGACTACTGTCTCCAAATGGTCTCCTTAAACTGAACCAATTTTGTAACTCATTTTCTGTAGTTTTGTCCAGCTAATCCATTCACAAGCCACTGACAACAATAAATCAAAGTATGCCCTTAAATTAGGTTGTATCCCTTAAAGTTCTTCCTAATGGAAGATTTCCCTTTTGTTTTTGTGTTTCAGCACAGTGGTATAGTAGTAGTAACTACATAAATCCAGCTATTGCCAGATCCTGATGGATCTTTTAATGAATCAAAATCCTATCTTTTCTCTCTGCTCCTCACCCCCTGCCCCATTAGCTGGATTGAGAGGACTTGTTATGATTTATGTGGGCAGAGGGAGAAGTGCTGAAGGAGTAGGGGTACTAACTATAGAAGTTCATCCTATTTCCTTGTGGGTAGTCCCAGTCTGATATGTAGTTATACTACTGTGGTGCTCATCCAGTTGTAAGGCTTGGTGAATCAGATAATACCAGTTGATGATAGACAGACAGTTCAATTCTCCTAGGCACTTGGTGTCCAAATAAATAATTAGAAACTGTTTCAAACAGGGAGTACGGAAGTCAAGGTTTGCTGAGCATACCTTTACTCCAGAATCCTAGATGCATTTTGTAATTTTTTAATTGGAATCTGCTGCATGTATCTTTGCATACTTCTGAAGAATATGGCATCACGTTGATTGTTTTGTATTATCGGCTTTATGCTTCATTTTATAGGTCACCACTCCACCTTTAAGTGTTTCACCCTTTTCTGCTAAAGTTACTGCTATACTATGTCTTAGGATCCCATTCCTTCCCTGCCAAGGTTCTACCCATAGAACCTAAGAACTGACCATATAAATAGTGCTACAAACTTACTATATCCACTGAATAATTACAGATGAGATTCCTTCAAAGTTGTAGGGAGTTCTGATTCTCTTTGTGAATTAGTTGTATCTTTAGTTTTAAAGTTTTTCCCTTTTAATATACTCTCTAAAATCATAAGGATAGGCTTAAAAAAAGATAAGCAAAAAGTTAACCAAGGCAACATTAGTTATTCTAAAATTTATTCTATGCACAGCAGTGATATCACAAAGCATTAGTGAGCCTCTTTTTGAGACAAGACTTCATCAAGTAAGTAAGTCTAGCCTCAAGCTTAAGATCTTCTTTCCTCAGCTCTTGAATGCTAGGCTTATAGGCATGTGCTACTCCCCTCAACTCATATTTGAGTTCATCTGTGTTTGGAGAAAGCTAATTCTATAAACTTAAGGAAAATAAGAGTTGCTATTTTGATTATTATTTAATAATTACTAATGATTACATATGTAGGTTACAGTATACATCAAACTTTTTGTTTGATAGGGTCTTTGTATGTAGCCCATACTGATTTGGAACTGGATATCTTTCTGCCTCAGCCTCACAAGTGCAGGGACTACAGGCATGTGCTACCACACCCTCCCTACTAGTTCACAATCTTTCTAGTCAGTGATTGTGAAAAGTGGTATGTCAGCATTTGCTCACAGAAGAAAGGATTTTCCAAACTTCATTCTTTCATGGATCTCTCAAGAATTCTGTATAGGGAGTTCTAGGTATTGCTTACTTTTATAGCACCCCAAGTTTTATGGAAAATCACTTTAAAATAGTTTTAGCACTTATTATTAACTAATTCTGTTTTTCAAAATTTTCCCCTTATTTCAAGCTTGCTGCACTTCCTGTTAAAGCTTTGTGTAAACCAAGGCAGTTCAAATGTAGTTCCTCAAAATAAAAGGGAAGTACAATAAGAACAAGGGCCAGAATCGTAACATTCTTTGAAACATTTATCCTATAAAAATGTTTAAATAAAAAATTGAGCCAGGGCTAGGAAGGTAGCTCAGGAGTAGAGTGCTTGCCTTGCATGCATGAGGCCCTGGGTTCGATCCCTCAGCACCAGATAAGCAGAAAAAGCCGGAAGTGGAGCTATGGCTCAAGTGGTAGATGGCTTGCCTTGAGCTGAAGAGCTGAGGGATGGCGCCCAGGCCTACAGTGCAAGCTCCATGACCGACAAAAAAAAAAAAAAAAAAGAAGAAAAAAAATTGAGCTAGGTGCCACAGACTCACACCTGTAATCCTAGCTATTCAGGAGGCTGAGATTTGAGGAATGTAGTTCAAAGCCAGCATGGGCAGGAATGAGACAACCAATTAACCACCAGAAAACCTGAAATGGTGCTGTGACTCAAAGTAGTAGAAAGCTAACCTTGAGGGAAAAGCTTAGGGACAGTACCTAGGCCCTGAGTTCAAGCCCCATGACTGACCCCCCCCCCAAAAAAAAGATGAAATGTTTTTCAATTGCATAGTTTCTCATTTAATAATTATTGTTATTCTGACCTCAATCTATTAACCCCACAGTAGGTTGCCTTTCAATATGTTAAAACATATTCAGCCAGGCACTGGTGGCTCACACTTGTAATCCCAGCTACTCAGTAGGCTGAGATCTGAAGTAAGCAATTGGAAACCAACCCAGGCAGGAAAGTCAGTGGGACTCTTACCTGAAATTAACCACCAAAAAGCTGAAAGTGAAGCTGTGACTCAAATGGCCTTGAGCACAAAAAGCTTAGGAAAGACCCCAGGCCTGGAATTCAAACCCAGGACCTGTGTAAAACACCCCCCCCCCAAATAAAAATTAAATACATTACATACTTCATTAATTCCATCCACTGTTCAGATTCCCTTTCCCTTTCTCTTATTCTTCGTATATCCTTAATCACGTGTACTTCTTATTTCTCATTTAGTTGGTACATATCCTCCATTAACTTCTGGAGAATGGTTAGAATATACATGGAAGACATTTTAGGTTTGCAAACAACTTTATTCAAGTCTCAAATTTGGTACAGGATTTTGAACTACAAGTATATGTGTTTTTATTGTTATTTTTAAGAATCTTGAAGTGTTCATCTATCATCCTGTAACTTCCAGAATTCCAAATGAGAAGTTCAGTACACTCACCTTTGTATGCAATGCATTACATGAAACCTGTTTCTGTCTTCTCTATAAACTTATACAACTTACTATTCATTTTTCTAGGCCAAAGGCGGAAAGGAGAAAAAGCTCCTGAAATGTATGCTGGTTCTGGGGCTTGAACTCAGGGACTGGGTGCTATCCCTGAGCTTTTTAGCTCAAGGCTACTGATCTACCACTTGAGCTACAGGTCCACTTCAACTTCTTGGTGAGGTTGGCAATTAAAGTCTCATTGACTTTCCTGGCCAGGCTGGATTCTTGAATTGTGATCCTTAGATCTCCTCCAGTGTAGCTAAGATTACAGGTGTGAGCCACCAGCGTCTGGCCGTCTATAATTCTTCTAACTGAAAATACTAAATCAATTATCTATAAATACTGCTAAGGAGAAGCCAGTTACAACACTACATAGTGAATAACTTCTATATGAAGTCCAAAAACAATGCTAAGCAAAGCAGAATTGTGGTGGTAAGGTTATTAAAGGCACATATCACCTCTAAGACTTTAGACAGTTTATATATTTTTACATCCAATGATATACTTGGCACTTAGCATTTTCCTGTTTCTCTAAACTGAGGTATCTTTTAAAAAATATTTAAAGAACTGCTTGGTGATTTTAACTTGATTTAACATAGCAATGTTTCCCTCAATCAAGCTGATAAAGTCTGTAATTAAGAAAAGGAACAAATATTTGATAGCCTTTTCCAAGTTTTTCTTCTACCATGTCCCCTCTTTCCAAATTAACAATTAACTGAGCATTTCAGAGGCAAAGATGTTTGAGTCCTATTATTTTCAGAACAAAAACATTCCAGGTTCCTTTTTCTCTAAATACAGGAGCAAGGTCATAAACGGAAATATTAAACACTAATCTTTTAAATCATTACTTTGTGTATCTACAATATTGTTCCAGTTCATGTAGCTTAACATCTTGGAATTAGCTTTCATTGTAATTTGACAGTTGTGGACAGCTTAAAATGATAGAAAAAAATGATCTAGATTCTATTTTTTAGTGAGAGATGACTAGAAAATGAAATTTAATTTTTTTAAAAAAGCTCTTTTCCTTTAAAATGCCAAAGGAAGACTAAAAAAGTATTACAATTAATTACCACACGCAACAAAATATTGATGCACTGTGCTTTGGTACTATATCAATGGAGAACTGTCAAGACATAGTACTCAGACCACACAAGTGAATTACCATGGATATTGTGACTTTAGCCAAATATGGAAAAAAGTATTGAAAAATTGAAGCTCTTTTCATCCTAGATTTTTTTTTTTTTTTTGTTCTTGTGACAGTACCAAGGGCTTGAACTAAGGATCTCACACTGGCTGGTCTTTCTTGCTCAAGATTGGTGATCTGTCACTTAACTCCAGCCTGGGTTCTTGGTGGGTAATATGAGACGAAGTCTTAATAACTTTGTCTAGGCTGGCTTTAAAACCTTGACCCCAGATCTCAGCCTCCTGAGTAGCTAGGAAAATAGGCCACAAGAGGAAAGAGGAAGAGAGGAAACAGAAAAGGAGAGGAGAGAAAGAGAATTTTAAGACACAAAAATAATTCCAGGAGGGGCTGGGAAGATGGCTCAGTGGTAGAGCGCTGCTTGCCTTGCATGCCTGAGGCCCTGGGTTCAATTCCTCAGAACCACATAAGCAAAATGAAAAAAGCCAGAAGTGGCGCTGTGGCTCAAGTGGTAGAGCGCTACCCTTGAGCTGAAGAGCTGAGGGACAGTGTCCAGGCCCAGAGTTCAGCCCCACGACCAGACCCCCCCCCCCAAAAAAAAAAATAATAATAATTCCAGGAGACTGGCTCAGGCCTGCAATCCTCGCTGACACGAGGATAGTGGTTTAAACCAGCCCAGTCAGGAACGTCTAAGAGACTTGATCTCCAATTAACCCCTCCCCCGAAAAAAGAAGCCGGAAGTGTAGCTGGGGCTCCAGTGGTAGAAAGCTGGCCCTGACCAAAGGCCCAGGACCTGCACGGCCCCCACTCCCCCCCCCCCCCGCCCAAGGTGAACTTAAGAACGTTTATGGTCATTTTAGATTTTAGCAAAGGCCCTTGCAAGGTATATTTTCACCACGTTTCCGAAGGGGTTAGTTAACGGAAGAAAACTGGCCCGCAGAAGGCACTGACACCTCTAAGGAGTTACTCTGACAGGTCTTGCTGGTGACAGCAGAGCAGGGTCGCAGGCCGCCCTGAAGCTGAGGTACGTAACTGTTGGGTAAGGCGGCCTGAGGCACCGCGGGGTGAGGGGGTGTCTCACGTCAGACACATCCGGGGACCAGAGGCACTCGAGTGTGGGCACGGTGGCTAGCAGGAGCAGGGCCAGGAGAAACGAAAAGGTTAACTTCCAGAAGGCTCTTTACCAGAGAGCCCTGGCGAGGCGCAAGCCCGCTTGCTGCCGACCTCCGCCATCCGTGGGCAGACGTGACCCGGCTTCCCGCCGACCTCCGGGACCTCTCAACCCGTTTCCAAGCAGCGATTCCAAGCAAGGCCGGCAATCCTCGGGCCCTCCGCGACTCGCAGTCGCCGCGCACACACGTCACTCGCGCCGCAGCCAATCGGCGCGCGGCAGGTCACCTCTCCGCCCAGGTCTCCCAGCCCCTCCTCCGCCGGTCCCAGGTCCGAAGCGCCCGCCGGCGGCGGCTTCCGCGCTGGCGCAGGCGCAGTAGCCCATTCGAAGAGCCGCTGAGTGGGGTAAGAGTGGATCTGCCGCCGCCGGCCCCAGGATGGTACTGGAGAGCGTGGCCCGCATCGTGAAGGTACAGCTCCCCGCCTATCTTAAGCAGCTCCCAGTCCCGGAGAGCATTACGGGGTTCGCCCGGCTCACAGGTAACCCCATAGTTCCCATCTTTGCACGCCCCGCGCAGAGGGGGAGGTGCAAAAAATAAATAAATAAAAACCCTTGGGCCAAGGGGCGGGGCGAGCCGCTAGTGAGCGGCACGTGACCGTGCGTGCGCCTGCGCAGTCGCCCGGGAGGCGTCCGTGGCGCGCAGCCGCTTTCCGCGGGGGATGTCCACGTCCCGTGGCGGGAGACCGGGCTTTTACAGAGCAGGTGCAGCGTGTAGCGGGCCCAGCCGGTTCCTCTCCTGCCTTGTTCGCCGCTCTGGGCGATTGAGTCATCATCATCTTAGCTGGATCGTCAGCCTGAGTGGGAGAACATCCGACCTGCACGGAACGTGCGGGTTTCGTTTGGGAACCGAGTTAGAAGTCACCTCCATTTCCCCCCAGGACTGACCTGCCCTGAGGTCATTCGAGGTCACCTCCTTCCACCACGACCCCGGGAGCAGTCCGATTGCTGGAAAGATAGCCAGAAAGCAGTCCAGTGCTGGTCTCCTGGGTCGAAGCTTAGAAATAAAACTTAAACGAAGAAAAATAAACATATATATTAACATTGTATATATAAGGCCTCTGGCCCCTGCCAGAAAAGGAATAGCAACGCAGGATTTCACATCTTAAAAAGAAATCCTCCCCAATGCAGCCCCTGTTTGACCTAAGGAGGTATGTGTAAACCATACACCCAGATCCTATTCACAGGATGCTGGGGGAAAAAAATCAGCAGATACTGAGCTCTGTGTCCTAAATATCACTGAACACAAACACGAATTAGACAATACTTCAGGTAAATAGGGTTGCTTAACCTGGTGCATTCTAGCGATTTAGTAGCTGACTTTAAAATGTGGTCATCACAAGACTGGTGGAAGAAAGGTAAAGTTTATCAAAAGACTAAAAATAGTCCATCAAAAGACAGAATTAGGACCAGATTGGTAAGAGCTATTTAGAGATGGGTATCACACTCCAAGGAAGATTAAAAACAAAACAACTTTCCTGGAACACTTAAGTGCCGTGCCTGCCATAATAGCCCTTCTCAGAGATTACAAACAAAACCAGACTGTGATGGTGAATACATTTATATGAGGTAAACTGGGTAAACTAAACTCTAATAAATCAACCAATTTTTATGATATCAACTGCTTTGTTAAGTGGATTGTGAGATTTTTAACATCTTTAGATGTTGGATTTAGTGGAAAATATGTAATTGAATAATAAACACTAAAAAGAAATGTTTAAATCTTACCAGCCCCTCAAGTGAAACATTGTTTCAAACCATTCCCCAGTAGCTGAAAAATTGGGATTTCTTTACAGCCATGTGTCAGTTGTCATTCTTTTTCTACCTTAGGGTGGTATGTTCTTGAATGTAGTCACTAAATTGGTAATCCAATGTAAAAAGAGTATAATTTTCTGCCACTTATTCCCTTTTGCCGGTTACCTTAATTTGAATGACTTTTGAACAGCCAAGAAAGGAAACTGGCTCCTTAACTGCAGTCCAGACAAACTGAATTACATGCCACGATTCTGATGGGGGCAATGTTTAAGCTAGTTTCAGTTTTTTGTAAAGGGAATTTCATTGAAGCAGAATAGAAAGTTTAGGAGATTTTAGAAATGTGGGGGGATTTTTTTTTTTTAAAGATCCCTGCTGTCAACAAGTATTTAATTCCTATCTATGGCATTAAGGAAATGGTACCAAACTTTCTTCACTCTTAGATTAATAATCTACAGTAAGTACCATTCAAAAATTGTTAAGTATTTAACAAAATGACAGTATGTCTTCAGTTTAGTTCTCATTGTATTGCTTATTTGAGACACATGAACCTACTTGTAATGCCATTTTCATGGAAAAAATTAGTTTTGAATTAGATAGTAAAATAGTTGCAGGGCATTTTTTTTAAACTTTCTACTTTAGGCAAAAAAACTTGAATACCTTTTTTCTAGTCTTGAGTCTCCAGAATAGATGGTGAGAACTAAGAACATTTGGCTTTTTTGAATGAGCTACTTATACAATTGATCTGTAGGCTTTAGTTGAAGTAAAAAGCAGAAAGACAGTTAATATAAGAGTCCAGGAGACCAAATAGTATTCACATTTTCTTTGAAAGTTAAATGCAAAGTTACAATTCACATTGTTGCCTATTTTTCTTTCCCTATTTATAACTAAGGGTTTTGTGGTTTGTTTGTATTTTGTTAAGCAAGTGTCTCATGATCACTCTGCATTGTTAGAAAACATAAATAGTACGTTAATTATTATACAGGAGAGCAAAATACAGACAAGATTCTTCTCAAAAACAAACTCATGTTACATTCAAGTAGCTCTTTGGAAGTATATATTCGGGCCTCTAAAGAAACATTTTTCTTATTGTTATATAAACTTTAAATTAGCACTGAACCAAAAAAAATCTTTCAGAAGTTGGAAAAGTTTAGTTTGAGATTTATAAATTAGCTATGAAATTTTACCCACTCAGATTAGTTTGGTTTTTGAAACTTACAGGGTTTTCTTTACTCTTAAAGCCAAATCAGTATGAGACTTAGGTAGTAAGTTTCCTAGGGTAACACAAACATGTCAGAACCTACAACTGTAAGTTCATTTGTTTTGTTTATCCAGAGTGGCCGGTTCTGGACTGGGAATTTAGAAATGAAACAGTTAAAAACATAAACCCACAAACATACTGTACAAGTGTGTTCATGACAACCTAATTTGTAATTGTTCCTGTACTGGAAGCAATCCAAGTATCCACCAACAGGAAAATAGGTAAATAAACCATGGTTTATTAATAAGTAGAAAAACTGCTTAGTGAAAAAAAAAAACAAATTATTGGCCCACTAGATGAAACTCAACAACTTTTATGTTGCTTAAAAGAAATTGGATATTGAAAGTAGTAGTGCGAAATAGTAGTATGGGAAAGAACTTACTGGAGTAATGGAAGGATTTTTATATACTTCGATATGAATATTTCTATACATTTTTACAGGAGACTACAGAGTATATTTCCCAAAATTCAAGCTAACTACTAAAGATCTGTTTACTTTAAGTTATTTCTCAATTTTTTTAAAAGAAAGACTAAAAGGTGAGTTTTCTTATTAGGAAACAAAACATTTCAAAGAAAATGTTGCATATATTTATTTTTTGCCTGTCATGGGGTTTGAACTCAGGGCCAGGTTGCTGTCCTGGAGCTTCTCTGTGCACAATGCAAGTGTGCTACCACTTGAGCCACAGTGCTGCTTCCAGCTTTTTATGCATATTTTATTGGGGATAGGAGTCTCACAGACTTTTCTGCCCTGGCCGGCTTTGAACTGTGGTTCTCAGATCTCAGCCACCTGAGTAGCTTGGATCAGAGGTGTGAGCCACTGGCACTTGCAAAAGTTGCATTTATTAACATGTAAGTTTACAAAAGACAAGAACTTTTGAAATTCTTTTCTAGGAGATTTGAGGATACTATTTACATAGTTACTATTAAGTTATAAATATTTTCTCTTCTAGCTGGTTCAATTATATTTAAAAGTTAGTGTATAGATTATATTAGCCCTGTGGAGAACAGTTTGAGTCTCATTTAAACCTTTCCTTCCATATAACTATTTTGCAATTAAAATTTTCTGAAGTCATCAAGTATTTGTTGAGCACTTATGACAGGCCAGGTAAAGTTCTAGGTGCTAGGATACTGTTCTATTAGAGTGAAAAAGTATTTTATTGGTCTTTTAATTCTGGTATAATTGATATTCAAGTTTAAGTCATAATAGTGAAGCCATCATAGTATGATATCATAATATTTAAAAGAGATACTACCTAAAAACTACAACAACAATAAATACTTTATTTCTATCTTTTCTATACTTAAGAAATGGAAACTCATTTCTGCTTTATGATACATAAGAAATATAAAATGAACAGCAACCAATTTGTCACTTTTTATGGATTTATAGATGATCTTTATTTATTTATTATGTATGTAGGTCCTGGGGCTTGAACTTAGGCCCTGGGGGCCACTGTCCTTGAACTTTTGTGCTCAAAGCTAGTGCTCTGCCACTTTTAGCCACGATACCATTTCCGCTTTTTATTAGTTAATTGAAGATGAGAGCCTCATGAACTTTCTTGCCTGGGCTGGCTTTGAGCTATGATCCTCACACCTCAGCCCCCAGATACCTAGGATTGCAAATGTGAGCCACCAACACCCGGCTGCCTGTTATAAATTTGGAAAAACAAAACAAAAAAAACCTTTTCTACTTTCTTATTATTCCTCATTAAGATACATTTGTGTCTCTGTTTACTTTAAAATAATTTACCAGTAACTCATGCTTGTAATCCTAGCTACCCAAGAAGCTAAGATCTAGAGGGTCACAGCAGAAAAGTCCCTAAGACTCCCATCTCCAAAAAAACTAGCCAAAAGCAGGGCTGAAAGTGTGGCTCAAGCAGTGGAGCATCAACTAAGTGAGCAAGCTCAAGAAGCCCAAGGTTCTATGGTAGAAAAAAAAAAGTATAAATATGTTTATATATCATGCTGTAAAAACATATATCAAGAATAGGATGTCATAGATACCTGTCACTGTATATGAACATTGACTATAGCCGGGCGCTGGTGACTCACGCCTGTAATCCTAGCTACTTAGGAGGCTGAGATCTGAGGATCGCAGTTCAAAGCCAACCCAGGCAGGAAAATTCGTGAGACTCTTACCTCCAATAAACAACTAGAAAGCCGGAAGTGGCGCTGTGGCTCAAGCGTTAGAGCGCTTGCCTTGAGCTGAAGAGCGCAAGGACAGCACTCAAGCCCAGAGTTCCAGCCCCACTAGTGACAAAAAAAAAAAAAGAACATTGACTATGCCTCATCTTAACCTAATTATTTCTCCTTTCTCTAATGACTGCTGCTTTGGTTGCAGCTGGAATTATTTTCTTCAGGACTATTCCATTTTATGTCTAGTAGGTTGTGTTCTCTCACCATCTCTCTGCTCTTCCTCACGGCGCTCTTCTAAATCATTTTCCATAATAGTTTGACTTCATAAATGGTCAGTTCGGTAGCTGAATATTTAAATATTTCAATAATTTTCTGTTTATAATTATGGTGGTGGTAATTCCTGATTAAAAAAAATAGACACAAATATACTTACCAGGTACAATGAGATAGCATATTTGAAGTAGGACTTGTTTCTGAAAAGTTAGATTTTTTTAGTTTCACAAATTTCAAGATAGCCCAGAAGGTAAAATTACCTGGTCCTATTAGAGCTGATTTTACTGTGTAATCTACTTGTACTTTTATGGATAAATAAAATGAATGTGAGCATAACAGGTAAAGAATAACTCAGAGATGAAGCTACACATACTATTTTCTGTGTGTGCGTGTTTTTAACAAGAACACTGCAGACTCTAACCGGTACGTCCACATTTAGTTTCAGAATGGCTTCGCTTGCTGCCTTTCCTGGGTGTCCTCGCACTCCTCGGCTACCTGGCAGTTCGTCCCTTCCTCCAGAAGAAGAAACAGCAGAAGGATAGTTTGATTAATCTTAAAATACAGAAGGAGAATCCCAAAGTGGTGAATGAAATAAACATTGAAGATCTGTGTCTTGCGAAAGCAGCTTATTGTAGGTGTTGGCGTTCTAAGACGGTAAGATGGATGGTAAAATTGTGTGGAATCATTAACACCAAGAGTTCGTTTTGATTCTGTTTTAATCCTAAGTAGTCACTCACGGAATCATCCAAAGATGATTTTTTTTTTTTTTTAGGATTTGAAATGTAGATCAAATTATTTAAATTGTTAGATTTTCTTCGGTATTGTGTTGCTATTAGATAGAGAGTAAGTCTATGGCTCACAAATGCTATCTGTGGATTCTTTTTTGTTTTAACAAGTGACATACTTTTTTGGAAAGCACTTCACAAATACTTCTACTTAGTGAATTATATTTTTAAAATAACAACTTGTAATTCTTTTTTCCTTTTAGTTTCCTGCCTGTGATGGTTCCCATAATAAGCATAATGAATTGACAGGAGATAATGTTGGTCCACTCATACTGAAGAAGAAAGAAGTATAACAGTAATGACTTAGGATTGGTCCAGTATGTGCTGTAACATCTTCAAATATTTCTCATTCTTTGTGTATAGAAAATCTTTTGAAATGGTGGTCTTAATTATTACTCCTAGTTGAATAATTATTTCTGCCAATTTATTTTCTTGCTATATTGCTGCTTATATTTGATACTTTTATAGTCAGGCATTTTTAGAGAAATTGTGGAGCTTTTTGATTTCAGAGAGTCAGTGTATCTTTCACCAATAAAATCAATATTTTCTTTTTTTTTTTTTCAATATTTTCTTTTTAGTTGATTGGGAATCTAAATTTTAGCAATGGGTCCAAAACGATACCTTTGAATATTCAATAGAACATATACTTCACAAATACTTTTCATACTGGTTTTGTTTTGACCATTTGCAGTGGTTTGTACTTCCACACTTCATTCTCCTTTAGGTGAATAAAGAAAAATTTGCCATCAAGAATTACTGAGGATGGGAAGTGGCACTATAGCTCAAGTGGTAGAGCACTCACCTTGAGCTGAAGAGCTGAGGGTCAGTGCTCAGGCCCAGAGTTCAAGCCCCATAACCGACAAAAAAAAAAAGGAATGAAGAACTACTGAGGTTACAGAGGAAATTTGTGTTCTAGAGATTCTTGTTTCAATAATATAAATGTCTCAATTTCAGAAAAAGTAAACTGGATATAAAAAGTTCTAACAGTCACATTGTTCCAGCACTGTAACAGATTTGTTTACTAGAAAAGGTGTAGGTGTATGTGTGTCTTTGTGTCTGTGTGTCTTTGTGTGTGTTTGTGTGTCTTGAGCTCTTTGGCTCAATGACAGTCTGGGTACTAAGAACTTTCAAAGCTAAACTTATGGGCTGCTGCAATCTGAAGGCCAATTAGAAATAAAACATCTGAACTCAGATTAAAAGAAATAGTTTAGTGCTAAAAATGTTTTTTCTCTTTTTAATAAAATGTAAAATAAGTTTATTGGAGAATTTTTACAACGTTTGTAATTTTTAGTTTACAATTGAGTCTTTCCTGTTGTACTTTACACTAAAATTCTCATTAATAGTTATCCTGAAGTGTGTCTACTAAGGGTACAACCCCCTCTGTTCACTGTGTTTTCTCTATGCATGAAGAAGATCCAGAAGGCAAACAATTCTAAAGCTTCCAAAAATAAAATATGCAGAAATGCTCAATAATAATCGGGCATCAGAAACTACCCCAAACATGGTACTTGGATTTGGAATGTATTACATGTAATGTTAACAGATTTCAATGTGTGATGTTAGCTTTCTCATGACTAATGACAAGAACTTCAAAGCTACTGGCAAAAATGTAGCCTGTTTTCTGACAGTTTTTACAAGGTGTGTGTCTAAAATTGTTGCTGTTCTTCCCTTCTGCAAGTAGAGGAGAAATGTAACATTGCTTTCAGTTCTGTGACTCTGGGTATGTTTTGTGAGCTTTTATTGAACACCCTCCAGGAGTGTGGCTATGAGGTTAGCCACTCATTTTTCCTTTGGGCATAAGTCTTTCTGGAAGTCATTGCCCAAAGTGGATATTCTTTTTATAAAACATCTGAGCTCACTGCAACATGCTCTGACATACGTTCTAGTGGTTTACAAATGTAGGTTTCACAGTAGGTAAATTGACTAAAATGTGTAGTCTTATGTGAAATTGTCAACTTTAGATTTAGCCAAATATGAGCACTTAAAAGTGGACAATTTTCGCCGGGCGCTGGTGGCTCACGCCTGTAATCCTAGCTACTCAGGAGGCTGAGATCTGAGGATCGCGGTTCAAAGCCAGCCCGGGCAGGAGAGACCGTGAGACTCCTATCTCCAATAAACCACCAGAAAACCGGAAGTGGCGCTGTAGCTCAAGTGGTAGAGCGCTCGCCTTGAGCTGAAGAGTTGAGGGACAGCGCCCAGGCCCAGAGTTCAAGCCCCACGACCGACAAAAAAAAAAAAAAAAAGTGGACAATTTTCATAAAAAGTAATTTTAGAAAGTAAAATGTTTTTTTATTATGCTCTCTGAATAGTTTCCCCCCCCCACATTGTTAAAATACATTAAAGAACTATCCCAAATATTTTTCTACCTAATGAAGCAAGCTGTTATTTTATGAACTCCTTTGTGTGAGCATCATCTGTTACCATAGCTTGAAATTTACAGAATTTTATCGTCTATCATATGTGCCGTAAAATATAAACATCAAGTAACCAAATTCATCGTAAGAAATACATGTCTGAGCCAGGTGCCAGTGGCTCACATCTGTAATCCTTGCTACTCAGGAGGCTGGGATTTGAGGGTCACGGTTCTAAGCCAGCTGGGGCAGGAAAGTCTGTGAGACTCTTATCTCCAATAAACTACTCAGAAAAAGCCCGAAGTGGCACTGTGGCGCAAGTGGTAGAGCGCTAGCCTTGAGCACAGAGAGGCTCAGTCAGGAACAGTGCCCAGCCCCAGGATGGAAGGGGATAAAAAAAGAAATACATGTCTGAGGTTTCTAGAATATTTGAGAAACAACCTTCGGGAAACAATGCCGATCATTTGGAGAACTGCCTCTCCTGCTTAACTAGGGAACTACTCATGCCTTACTCAGCAGATGAGCAACCACCACTACATAAATATCAGGTATCCAAAGTGTTAAGCTTGCGATATTAATGATTCACTTGTGTGGATAATTAAGCAAGTTGTGTTATGAAAAGCACATTACAATGCAGCCTTGAGTTTGGTGCTCCATATGATGATTCACTGAAGGATGTTTGTTTGTATGTCGTAACTTAATTTGTTAATAAGTTCTGGGGAGCCAGCTAAGCCAGCTGCTGATATATAGAATTCTTCCCCACTGAACTGGGTCTTCTTTTGGAAATGTGGTGTCAGACTCTTCCTGTACAAGAATTTGTAAACTCTGCTGGCTTAACAGGGTTCTTAAGAAATTAAAGTGGATATTTTGCTTGAAGCCTCCCAGACTGTCTAACTAATTGCACTTGTTTAGAATTCATGGGGGCAGCATCACCTCTGAAGCCCAGGGGCCATGTTAGTAATGCTCATACTGAATTTCTGAGTGACTGATCAAGTCATCAGAGTCCCTTATTCTTTCTTCACACCCACTTCTAAAAAGACTGGCTATCTGATTTCTGTTCCTGAACAGGATTCTGCTAGAGGTGGGTAAACAATACACTATAGCCTGTAGTTGGAGAGATCACCAAAAATGAACTAAACATTAAAAGCATAGCTGCTTTAGTGTATGGCCCACATCGCTGATCCCTGGGATTAAATACCAGCGGTGTTCATTCAGTGATGAATCTGAATCAAAATAAGTAGCACGAGATATTTGAGAAGGCAGGGCATGACTGGGCACTGGTGACTCAGACCTGTAATCCTAGCTCCTCAGGAGGTTGAGATCTGAGGATTGCAGTTAGAAGCAATCTTGGGCACACAAGTCAGAGTGAATCTGTTAACCAGAAAAAAATATAGGACTGGAGATACAACTCAAGTGGTAAAATGCCAGCCATGAGAGAAAAGCCTGAGAGAGCTCAGGCCCAGAGTTCAGGCCCTCTGCCAGCATAAAAGAGAAAAAACCAGGGCAGCATATATGTTTCATGTACTTATACCAATGTGTGGAGTTGAAAGCTTAGTGCTTTACGAGGGATGTCCATGGAAAAAGTAGGCCCAGTATACTTGACTCATTCCTTCGTAAGGGGAAGATTTATCATAGGGACTTTTCCTATTCAGTTGAACCACTTTTCAAGTTTAGTGACTTAACTACATAATTTGTTGGAAAACTGAATAAAGCAGGAGTGATTTAAACCACATCATTTGGACTCACTGATCTGCACGTTAGGGAAATAGAAACCATGTGAGCAGGGTTTCTGTGAGAGCATCAGCCTTTTTTCCCATGCAGGTTGGGTATAGAAGCACCTAGAGCTTTCTCCATTGTTCCATGAGTATTGAGGTTTGAACCCAAGGCCTTGAGCCTGTTAGGCACATGTGTTCTACTGCTGAGCTGAGCACATGTCCTTGGTGAAATAGGACTTGCTAACTTGATCTGGGTTGTCTTGAAACTTGAAATCTTCCTGCCTCCACCTCCAGATTAGCTGTGATTATTATATACTTGCACTACCACACCCAGCCACTGCTTTTGTTTTGTTTTGTTTTGTTTTTAACCTTGCTGAAAAAGAGCTGAAAACGCTCTTTTTTTCCCATAATGATTGTACTTGCTTATATTCCTCACCAGTAGTATATAAGAATACCCCTTTCAAGGAGGAGGCTACAATGCTGGATAAGAAATGTACTCATTATCTTGCCCATGTAATTGTAACCCCTCTGTACAGTATTTTCACAATAAATAATAAAAAAAAAAAGAGTACCCCTTTCTCTGCATCCTCACTAGCATTTACCCTCTTTGTCTTTTTGATTCTAGCCTTCTGGCTGAGAAGAGATGGTATCATATTATGGCTTTAATTTGTTAGAGGTTCAGAAAGCCTTGCTCTCCTCAGCTCCACTCTAGTAGATCTGGCCTCCTGTTGTAAAGACATTCCTAGGACACTAGCCTTTCCCACAAGCTTGTATGCACTACTGCCACCTCGTGGCCTTATCTTTTTCTTGCTCCTCACAGACCTATTTATGCATAGTGCTAGTACTACATAATACTACTAGTAAGATTATAGTAAATATATGTAGGAAGATGTGCCAGTTCTAAAATTGTAGGTAAATAATATATGTTCAATTTAAAGAAATCACAAACATAGGAAAGTAATCAAATTTATAAATATAGCAAGAGGTTTTTTTTAGCACATTATAAAAAATTAAATGGACATAAAATTATTAAGGCTTTCTAGATGGTACAAAACTCTTCAATCAACAGTTGAATGCCTATGCTTTCTGGACATGATAGCACACATCTATATTTTTAACACTTGGGAGCCAGCATGGGCTATATATCAAGATTCTATTAAAAAAAAAAAAAGCTGGGCACTGGTAGTTCGCATCTGTAATCCTAGCTACTCAGGAGGCTGAGATTTAAGGATCACAGTTCAAAGCCAACCTGAACAGTCCATGAGCTTCTTATCTCCAATAAACTACCCAGAAAAAGCTGGAAGTGGCACTGTGGCTCAAGTGATAGAGTGCTAGCCTTGAACACAGAGAGGCTCAGGAATAATGCCCAAACCCTGAGTTCAAGCCCAGGACTGTCAGGGGAAAATAAAAAAATCAAGGCATGCTGACACACCTGTTATCCTGGCTACTGTAAGGAAGAGATAGAATTGAAGTTAGATTTTTGTCTCAATCTCTATCTCTCTCAATCTTCAGTAAATGTCCTATTACTCTAGTGAGACACAGCTCCACTTGCTGCCTTTCACCACCCCGCCCCACACACACTTCGGTAGTTTATATTAGAGATAAGAGTCTCATGAAGCCCAGGCTGGCTTTGAGCTGGCATCCTCAGGGCTCAGCCTCCTGAGTAGCTAGGATTATAAGCATGAACTACTGGCACCTAGCCAAGGGTTTGTTATTTCTTTTTTTTCTGAGATGGGGACTTGAACTTGGTATCTGACAAATGTTTTCATTCATTGGCTGGCACTCTACCATCTGAATCACACCTCCAACTCTGCAAGACCCCATCTTAACCATTGAGTGCAATGGCATACTCGTGTCATCCCAGCAATGCGGAAAGCCCGAAATAGGATCTTGGTCTAGAATGGTTGGACAAAAACATAAAATTCTATTAAAAATAACAAAAGCAAAAAGGATCTAACTTTTTGCTACAACTGAGGATGTAACTCAAGTAGTAGTGTTTGCTTAGTAAGCAAAACCTTGAGTTCAAAACCTCAATATTACAAAAAAAAATTCATTCCACACACATTTGAAGTAGCTATAAAAATTAATGTGACGGTTATGATCTAAAGATAAATAGTTTTTCTTTGGTGTACAAATTACAAAGCATTAGTACAAAACAATAATATGGCTATTCAAAATAAACCCATAATTTTTAAATAAAAATGTCCTTTTAAATAATTCAGAGAAACAAGATGAAATTAAAACATCAGAACATATTTAAAACTGAAGGGCATCGGTGGCTCATGCCTGTAATCCTAGCTACTTGGGAGACAGAGATCTGAGGATTGTGGTTGGAAGCCAGTTCAGACAAGAAAGTCTAAGAGACTTTTAGCCCAATTAACTACCAGTAAACCAGAAGTGGAGCTGGTGGCACAAGTGGTAGTGCTAGCCTTGAGCACAAAAGCTCAAGACAGCACCCGGGCCCTAAGTTCAAGCCAAGACACACACACCCAATGTTGAAGAGACCTACTGTACATGTGAGTAAGGTTAGTATGTGTTTTGTATATTCAAAAATCAATGAGTAAATTCCTTTGAAAACCCAGTGAGGTAATATTTGTTAATTAGCTTGATTTCACCATTTCCTTGTTTGTGTATGCAGATTTCAAAGCACCTACTACACCATGAATACATACAATTTTTATTTGTCTAGTAAGGTTTAAAACTCCTAAGTTGTTTTTTTTTAATCTTCTAGAACTTTGGACTGTGTGCCTTGTCATTCACTTTGCGTGGGAAGATAAATGACTAGAGACAAGAATGATTGATTCATGGTCAGTGGCTTGGTTGGTAGGTCAAGGGTCCAGAAGGAGAGACCGGAAGATTGGGAAAAAGATATGTTAGGAAGAGAGGCCTTTAGATTTAAACACAACGTGTCAAGGTATTTATTTCATATACTAACTCTTACAGAAAGTATCTATGAACAACCAATTGTTCAAAATGATTCAGTCAGTTAAAAATCAGCCAATGGCTTCCATCAGCCACCTCAGTGTGGACGTAATTGGTGACAGTGTAAGCAGTAGGGTTTGGAGGCTGTGCAGAAGTCCAAACAGTAGAACTTGTAACCGGCTGAAGCATCACAATGGCACTGTCCCTCAAGGGAGTGATGAGGCACATGATACTAAATTGAATATGCTAAATAATTTCCTTATAGGAACGACAACAATTCATCTTTACTGGAACCGATGCTTTTTCTAGGTGGAGATCTGACCTTCCTGCTCATGTGGCTTCAACCAGTACCACGAGCCAAGGGCTAACAGCAATCCCACAGCATGCAATCCTTCCATCACTGCATTGGACCAGTGAGTTTATAGCACTGTAGTTGTAGTAATTCAGTGATCCTATCACAAATCGAAATAACCAGAAGCTGTAAAACTTAAGGAACAGTGATTTGAATCTTCAAGAATGAGACTGCAGCTTATATTGTAGTGTGGATCATGACATAGGTCTCGTGTCTCCAGCAGACATCAAGGTTTATAGGAGTGTTACCATTGGCCATTGCCACTCCCAGTGCTTTTTCTGGGAAAGTTTCCCTTCTTGTCTCTGATACTCAGTGCTGTTATACAATTGAGTGAGCAGAGTTGAAGGTTGTTGGGATCAAGAGTTCTCTAGATAGTTCCTTGCTCTGTTGTTTTTGCTTAATTTTAATGAACAGGTGTAGTAGCCAAGGCTGAGTATGGCATTCGGCATTCATTTGAGAAGGAATGTAACACAGATCATAGATGTTAGAGACAGGAGAGGATAGGTGGAGTATAGGTTTTAGTTCACAAATGTTTTCCATGCCCAAATCTACTGACTAGAATCTTGGAGGAGCTTTTCCTAGATGGAATGCCATTATTTGAAGCAATGGATCCAAATGATCAAAGGGGTGGACAGTTACAGTGTGTGATGTACAGCCGGGATCCTCCCATCAGGACTCCAGTACTTCTGCTATGACAACAATGTCATTCTAGAAATTGTTTTCAAGCCAAAAGGAACCAGGCAATTCAAGTTTTCTCTATTATCAAATTCAACTCTGTATACAAATGGCTACTGGGTTTGATCCACATTAATTGTTGTGTACAGCATTTTAAGTGATATTTTCTCCATTGAAGGAAAAGGAAGCTAGTAGAAAAGTATTGAGTATTAGTACATTAGAAGCTAAACCAACTAAATAGAAACTCCAGAAATATACTCAAAGTATTTATGTGGAAATTTAATACGTGATAATGAAGACATTTTGAATCATAAGAGGGAATGGAGAGGTATTTTGATAAATGATATAAAAAACAGATGGAATTAGCCAGGTGCTGGTGGTTCACACCTGTAATCCTAGCTACTCAGGAGGCTGAGATTTGAGGATCACAGTTCAAAGCTAGCCAGGGCAGGAAAGTTCATGCGACCCATCTCCAATTAACTAGAAATGGCAGAATTCCAGAAAACTGGAAGTGGCACTGTAGCTCAAGTTGTGGAGTGCTTGTCTTGAGCTGAAGAGCTGAGGGACAGTGTCCAGGCCTAGAGTTCAAGCCCCACAACCAAAAAAAAAAAAAAAAAAAACCAGATGGAATTGTATTTGTCCCTCCCTAAAAAGACCTTTCTCGGAAATAAGGGTGTTGCAAGTGTAATTAGTTAAGGTGAAGTCATCCTGGAGTAAGCTCATTCTCAATCCCCTATGACTCATATCCTTATAAGAAGGGGAAAGTTCAACACTGTAGGACAAGGAGGAGGAAGATTTCTCTGCCAAGCATCAATTGCAGAAAATTTTTTGGGAATAAAAAGAATGAAAAATTTTTTTTACAAACTTCAATAGAAAAGTATAAAGAAGCAGTTTCTTTTTTCTCCAGTATCTAGTGTAGGATCACTTATAGGTTACATAAAGTTTAGAAACAAATTTAAGAAATTAACAATGACTCGTCTTCACTAAAGCATACTCAAGGTTAATGCTCTGCACTGAGGCGCCAGTCTCCTTGGTTCCTGTCTGACTTAATGACATCCCTTCCAAACACAACCCGACAATAACAAAAACATGCTCCAGAAGATGATTTGAAAAGTTTTGACAATGACTTTTTATTTATGTATTTATTTTTGTCGGTCATGGGGCTTGAACTCGGCCTGGGCGCTGTCCCTCCACTCTTCAGCTCAAGGCTAGCGCTCTACCACTTGAGCCACACACCACTTTCAGTTTTCTGGTGGTTTATTGGAGATAAGAGTCTCATGGACATTCCTCCCCAGGCTGGCTTTGAACTGAGATCCTCAGATCTTATCCTCCTGAGTAGCTAGAATTATAAGCATGAGCTACTGGCGCCCAGCTTGACAATGACTCTTCTAACTTTAATATAGTCTTGAAGTCAACTGAGACTGCACTTTACTTGTGCTAACGCATAACAGAGTTCATTAGCCAGAACTGAAAAGTAATCCAAAGATGCTCTCTCACATAGATAGCAATTTGTTAATTTCCATTTCTAAAGGTTGCCTAGATTTTTAAAATATTTATTAAAATTGTTTATTTCCATGTGTGACTTATTTTTTTATTTTTTCAAATAAAAAGTACAGATATTGCATTGTCTACAAACTACTACACCACACTTTCAATGTAAGTGTATCATGGAGATAAAGATCACATTATTTAATATTATTTATTCAAGTGTCATTAGAACTAGAATTTCGAATATATTTAGTTGAGCCAGTTAAAATTGATGTGTATTGGGCTGGGAAGGTGACTCAGTGGTAGAGCGCTTGCCTTGCATGCCTGAGGCCCTGGATTCGATTCCTCAGCACCACATAAGCAAAAAGAAAAAAGCTGGAAGT
Source organism: Dipodomys merriami (assembly GCF_024711535.1). Lineage (NCBI taxonomy): Eukaryota > Metazoa > Chordata > Mammalia > Rodentia > Heteromyidae > Dipodomys > Dipodomys merriami. The sequence continues at coordinate 20,299,841 of NW_027202826.1, forward strand.
GGCGCTGTGGCTCAAGTGGTAGAGCATTAACCTTGAGCTGAAGAGCTGAGGGACAGCGCCCAGGCCCAGAGTTCAGGCCCCATGACCGGACCCCCCCCCCAAAAAAAAATTGATGTGTATTGAAGTGGAAGTGTGGCTCAAGTAGGAAAGTGTAGCCTTGAGAAGAACAGCTGAAGGACAGTGCCCAGGCCCTGAGTTCAAGCCTCAGTACTAGCACATATAAACAAGCCAACAAATAAAATAAATTAGATTGAGCCAAGCGCTGGTGCCTGACCCTGAAATTCTAGTAACTCAGGAGGTGAAGACATGAGAATCCCAGTTTAACTCCCCCTGGACAGAAAAGCGACTGTTATGCCACTTAGCCAGAAATGGAAGTGTGATTTAAGTGGTAGAGTAGAAGTCTTGAGTCAAAAAGCCAAAAGAGCATGAGTCCCTGAGTTCGAGCCTCAGTACTAACACCAAAAAGACACAAAAACGAATGCATATTATTCCTGTCATTTTTTTTTTTTGCAGGTTCTGAGGCTTGAACTCAGGGTCTGAGTACTATCCCTGAGCTGCTTTGTGCTCAAGGCTAGCACTCTACTATTTGAGCCACACTTCCACCTTTTTGGGGGGGGGGATCCGGTTGTGGGGCCTGAACTCTGGGCCTGGGTGCTGACCCTCAGCTCTTCAGCTCAAGGCTAGCGCTCTACCACTTGAGCCACAGCGCCACTTCCAGCTTCTTTTTGCTTATGTGGTGCTGAGGAATCGAACCCAGGGCCTCATGCATGCAAGGCAAGCACTCTACCACTGAGCTACCTTCCCAGCCCTACTTCTAGCTTTTTGTGAATAGTTTTTGGGGATCAGAGTATCACAGACTTTCTTTCCTGGCCTGGCTTTGAACTGTGATCCTCAGATCTCAGCCTCCTGAGTATCAGGATTCTAGGCATGAACCACCAGGGCCTGGCTCTGACCAACTTTTACAATGAACCATTGAAGTGATAGGATTTCTACTCCTCTTTGGAAACTCAGGTTGTCTTACAGCCAATAGTCAAGGTATTGTCACTCACAGTTCATTAATTTTTTTTCTTTAGTCTTTACTATGGCATTCAATTCACCCTTACTGATTGCTTTACACCTCCCTAGAGAATCCACAGATTAACTTTGCCCTTGGAAATAGCTAAATGCTAAGAGAAAATTCTATTTAGTACTGATTCTTGAGAAGCACAAATCAGAGGAGAGCCCTGTAGAGAAATCACATATTTATTAAATCCTGGGTTCTATGTACAGTCTCCACATAATTGTACTTTAATTTTTTTCTTTCTGTTTGTGTGGGGTAATTCATTAAGCAGCAAGTGGATGGTGGCAAAACTTTTCACTGATGTTAAAGTTCTGACAGCGTTATGTGCAGTTTGCTTGGCTCATTATGGGCGAGTATTTTGGGCCCCAGTATGCCAATAAATAGAGCTCCATTTGGAGCTGTGATCAATATGGCTAAGAACGCTATTGTCATCACATTTTTCGCATATACTTCCAACTCGGGTGTAGCGTTAAGTCTTGCTGTTTCCATAGCCAGAGGACCTAATACAGCCTGCAATAGGGGAAAACGGGGTACAAAGAAAAATGTTGAGTCAATAAAAGCAAATGGCTTCATTGAAATAACCTAAACTTAGTAGTCTTGTCCTTTTATTTTTTCTTAATAGTCTACTACATTATGTTCTGCCTAGCAAATGTATGTGGAAGAAGAGAGCTGTCATGACAAATCACAAATCAGTGGGAGGACATTTTGAGGTTGATTTTGTATTCTTGTCCCCTCAGGGTTTCCGTATTTATACATCTTTGTATAGCCCTATTACCCCTAGCACTTCAGGAGTTCCTTTTTTTTGGTTGGTCATGGGGCTTGAGCTCTGGGCCTGGGCGCTGTCCCTCAGCTCTTTAGCTCAAGGCTAGCGCTCTACCACTTGAGCCACAGAGCCACTTCTGGCTTTTTCTGTATATGTGGTACTGAGGAATGGAATCCCAGGCTTCATACATGCTAGGCAAGCACTGTACCACTGATCCACATTCATGGCCCCATGGGCAAGACTTTTGATTGAGTTTTTTAAGTTATTGAGATTTACATTTCTGGAAATTTTTAAAATTTCTTTTCAGGATTTCTAAATCTTTCTTGAGTTCCTCTTTCTTTTGTGGGTCTTGGGGATTGAACTCAGGGCCTAACACTATTCCTGAGCTCTTTTATTCAAGACTAATGCTCTACTACTTTGAGCCACAACTCCACGACCAGTTTGGGAGTGGTTAATTGGAGATAAGAGTCTCATAGGGACTTTTCTGCCAAAATTGGCTTCAAACTGTGATCCTCAGATCCCAGCCTTCTGAGTAGCTCGGAATTCCTTTTTGATCTCTTATATTGTCTTTCTTATTTTATTCACCTGAAATTTATCTATCTGAAATTCACTTAATTTCTATCAGGAGCTTATACATCGCTCTTTAATTTTTTGATCATTCTTGTCATTGGTCTTTTAAGTTCATTGAGATTTCATCCAATTTATTTTCATTCAATTCCCTTGTTGTTGGAAAACTTTTAGCCTTTGAAAAAGATACATTTCCTTGTGTTTTCATCTTACTAATATGTCTGCATTGGGATTTATGTGTATCTTTGTTCAAGTTTTTGATTGGAGGGTTTAGTCTCTTATGACTTCTCAGCTGAAGCTTTTCCAACTGATGCTTAGATATAGCTGGGCTCTGGTAGGGTTGTGGTGGATTTTCTTGTTACAATTTTGTGAGGAAAATGTGAACTTAGTAGTGAACTTCTGTGTGTTCAAGATGCTGCATCCAGTCCCTATTCCACTTGAAGAGGAAGCTGAGGTCTTTGGACCAGCCATTCCTAACCAAGACTCTGTGTGCTGGTGATCTCCTGGTCCCATGACTTAGCTCCTCATTATTGCTGGGATTTCTTAGATAGGTCTGAGACTGGAAGCAGTGTTGAACCAAACCAGTACTAGTCTCTTGTCTCATGGGGTAGGGGGAGGAATTCTCTGATGCAATTGGTATGTGCACAATTTTTTGCTAGGTCTTTCTGGAACCCCTTCAAGATGGCACACTGGATGTCTACCTAGCCCTGGTGGAATTCATGGGTCTATGCTTGCTGGCTGCAAATAGCAAACTCCTGGGCTTTTTACAGAGTCTAGACCAATGTGTCACCAGCTCGAATTCCTTTGTAGTTCTCATGGAGAAGTCATTTTTTTTTTTTGGTTGTTTCAGTTCCAAGCTACTGAGAGGCTGGAAAGTACTACCTGCTTCTAACCATTCCAGCTCCTCTCCTTCAGTGCACATTTCCCAGTGACTTAACATGTTATTACCTGGACTGTTGCTTTGGGTATCCATGCTAAAGCAATAAATATTTTCTCCTTATAAGTAAAACCAGCAAAAGACATCAATAGAAATGCAGTTACAATTCGAACGCATAATGCCAAAGACAGCGTAATAACACTAATGCCTGTAACAGACAAAACAAGTGTTAATAACAAAATATTTAGGAAGAAGTGTGTGTGTGTGTGTGTGTGTGTGTGTGTGTGTGTGTGTGTGTGTGTGTGTGTGTGTGTGTGTGTGTGTGTGTGTATGTGCTGGTCACATTCAGGGCCTAAGCACTGTCCCTCAGTTTTTTTGCTCAAGGCTAACCCTTTTCCATTTGAACCACAGCTCTACTTCTGCATTTTTGGTAGTGAATTGGAAATAAGAGTCTCAAGGACTTTCCAGCCTGGGCTGGCTTGAAATCATGATCCTCAAATCTCACCCTCCTGAGTAGCTAGGATTACAGGCATGAGCCACCAGCACCTGGCAGAGAAAGTGGTTCTTAATACTTAGAGATATGCTTTAAAACTTTAGAAAGTATGTTAAGGCTATCAAGGATTTATGTCTATTTAAGTAAAAATAGTAATTACAAAGAATATAGATATAACCAAGGCTTCTAGCTAAAGTGCCAGAGATTATCCGATGGTGAAAGTACTATGAAAAGTAAAACAGCTGGAATTATTTAATTCTGAACTAATTGACATTTTGGGAGTACTTTTAAATGAAAGCAGTGGAAAGCATTTGATGATAGTATTTCCCTTGGGTAAGAAATCTTAATCTACGTGTCTCTGGACCACTCAGGAGAGATATTCAGGGCTGTCTTGGTTAAAAACAAAGAAAATTACAGAGCAAGAGCAACTATATTGTATTAACACAGAGTTTTTGAGGTCTTTGTAGTCACTCAGATATGTTGTAAATAAAAATGTATAGTTTTCTTCATATTTTTAAACTTTGTGACTTTAAAATATTCTAATTATTTATACCAATAGTATTTGATTCCAGAGATGAAACAGATACTTCTGATCCAACTAAACCAAAAAGAAGCGGTTGAAAAACATTCCATGCTTTTGCAATAATTTTCTGGACTTCAACCTATGGAAAGGAGAGAAACATGTTTTACTTGCTGTAGCATGTAAAGATAACCACACTTCATAAATTTTAAGTCACTCTTAACATTTAGCAAATTGATGTGATTTTGTGTCTTTGGGAGAAAGGCTAAAAAAAAAACCTCTTTAATACAACTTGAGTAGGCTAATTCTCCCATTCAAACATTTCAGGTAGGATGTGGTTCAAAGAAACCTACAAAGCTATGTAATAAACAACATTATTGCTAGAGAATAATGGAGGCCTTTGGAGTTCTATAAACATTCAAGAAGAGTTCTATCTTTTGCCTGAAATGTAACTGAAAAGGGATGGAACCACATGGTACTACATGCGGACACACAGCTTGTACGGACATCTTGCAAGGAGTTGGGAAGACTTCTACCAACAGTTGTCCTGGACCCCAACCCCAAGGAAATGTGTCCTGACATGCCATATGCAAAAAGAGAAAAAGAAGGCCAGGTGCTGTGGCTCAGTTTATAATCCCAGCTAGTAAGGAAGCTGAGATCTGAGGATCAGGATTCAAAGCCAGCCCAGGCAGGAAAGTCTGTGATACTCTTATCTCCAATTAACCACCAGAAGTGGTGCACTGTGGCTCAAAGTGGTAGAGCACTACTCTTGAGCAAAAGAACTCAGAGATAGCACCCAGGCCTTGAGTTCAAGCCCCAAGACTGCCAAAAAAAAAATCACACAAGAATCCAATGTACATAACTTTTGAGCTTCTCTGCTCATCTGATAAAATTATCCTAGATGTATGCCAATTATTGCAAATGATGGAAACCATGGGAACTATATTTCTTTGGGTCTGGCTTACTTCACTTATATGATCATATAAGATGATGCTAAATGAAATGAAACCCCCTCCCCAAGATATGGACACAAGAGGTCTTTCTTTGTTTTTGTTGTTTTTAATGTACTAGGTATTTTTTTTTTTGTTTCCTTTGTATGTTCTTCCCCCTATGGTATAGCCCCTGTTGTCACTGTACTTGATGCTGGTACCCTGCATCTTGTATATACATTTGTCTAATTTGAGGAGGGGAAGGAGCATAACAAAATGCTGAAACAAGGGCACAGGATGACCCATTGCAACAATGATACAAGACAGTATACTGGAAATGAACTTTACAACCTCAGGGGCGGAGGGAGGAATGAGGGAGGTGGGGAAGAGCAGGGATAGTGGGAGAACAAAAAAGGAGGTGGTAACAATGCTCAACAAGAAATGTACTCATTACCACGGGCTGGGAAGGTGGCTCAGTGGTAGAGTGCTTGCCTTGCATGCATGAGGCCCTGGGTTCGATTCCTGAGCACCACATAAGCAGAAAAAGCTGGAAGTGGCGCTTTGGCACAAGTGGTAGGACGCTTGAGCTGAAGAGCTGAGGGACAATGCTCAGGCCAAGAGTTCAGGCCCCATGACCGACAATAAAACAAAATAACAAAAAAAAAAAGAAATGTACTCATTACCTTACTCAAGTAACTGTAACCCCTCTGTACAGCATCTTTACAATAAGATAAAATTTTAAAAAAGAATCCAATGTATATCCTACAAAATTAAGAAGAGTGAGGGATGGGTGAGAATATTGAAAGGGGTGACATTGACTAAGATATGTTAAATGGGAACTCCTTTGTACAACTTCTTCAGGATAATAATAAAAAACAAAACACATCAAAAAACACAAAGAACAACATTACTATTTTTTGTATAGTGTATTATCCTATTTGTTGCTGTTAATTTTTAAAACCCTATTTATTTTTTTTATTATTTCTCATGTGAAAAGAGTTATTTAGTTTTCATTTTATTTTTTAATTGCATTTCATTCTTTTAGTAATCACTTAATTAGTTTTAAGTAATGATTATGTTAGAACAAAATGGCAATGATTTCAGGATAAATAAGTTCTCAAGCTGATTCTGAAATAAGTTTAACAAAGGATATTGGCAAGGACAGCCAAGAAACACTCTAGAAAGTAGTACAATGAGGAGGCAGGCATAAAACTACAGTGATTTAATATGGAGTGGTACTGGCATAGGGTATTGGCATAGGGCAGAATAGATTAAAAGAAGGTTAAATAGGTTTCAAAACATAATACATGTATAAATGAGAATTTATACTAAAAGAGTCATTTAAAATAACTGAATGGTGAATTAGTATCTAATTTTATGAAAATTAACTATATTCAGTTATATACATGTACATATGTATAAGCATAATCTTTAGTCATAGGCAAATATGTACAAATACTTCTACTTCATATAAGTCACAAAGATATATCTAGGTGGATGAAAGAAAAATGCCAAAACAAAATAAATAAAAGCTACTGATGTATTAGATGAGAACACAGTGATAAATAGCACATCTCTATAATGTTTACAATCTTAGAATTTTGGATAAGGAAATCCTTCCTAAACAAGATACAGAATCTAGAACTTATAAGGAAAAGCTGGTAGGCCTGTGTATAGACAAGTTATCTTCCATATACAAGATATCTATATATATATCTATATCTATATCTATATCTATCTATCTATCTATCTATCTATCTATCTATCTATCTATCTATCTATCTATCTATCTATCTATCTATATCAAAGGGCCAGTAATCCTAACACATAGAGGAACTACAAGGCTGGACAAGGTGGCATATACCTGAAATCTCAGCTACTTGGAAAGCTGAAGCAAGTAAACTGTGAGTTTGAGGCAAGCCCAGGCAAACAGAACAAAAACAAAAGGGCTGCAGGGTATACCTCAAATGGCAGAGTACTGGCCTAGCAAGTGTGAGGTCCTGAGGTCACACCTAAGTATGATAAGAACAAAAACAAAACAGAACAAACACCCCTAAACCAGAGCAAAATAACAACAAAAGCTCTACAATAGAGCACAAGCAAGGATACACTAAAGCCACTACCACAACCATGTTTATTGCAGCATCATTTAGCATAGCCAAGATAGGGAATCAGCCCAGATGCCACTCAATGGAAGAATGGATCAAGAAAATGTAGTACATATACACGATCGAATTCTACTCATCCATCAGAAAGACTGGCATTGTGCCATTCATAAGGAAATAAAAAGACTTAGAAAAAATTTCATTAAGTAAGCCAGACTCAGAGAAACACAGGTTGCACAAATAAGGGAAACCTCATTTGTGGGCACTAGAATGTGCCTATAAATCTAGAAGTAAACACACTGGGTGGCACCCAAGTAGTTATAAATGAATTAACTGAAGCATAATAGACTCTATGAAGAGTGCAGATAGTTGAATTCTTTAGAAAGATTAAGTCAAAACACAACTAAGTACCAGGAAATGGGGACTTGCAAAGGGGAGGGAGAGAGAAGACAAGGGAAGAGGGATAGAAGAATGAAGAGGGGGAAATAAGGAGAATACAGGCAAGAATACATTGTATATGCCACAGAACTAAGAAAAACAAAGGAATGGGTGGTGGAAAGAGGGATGAAGATGATGAAGATGATGTTGAAAGGATACCATATAGTTCCTTCACCCTCTGACTGTAAACATCATAAAACCAGTTAAGATACTAGCAACTCTCCTTTATAAAAATAATAAAATCAGTTTTTGAAATTATTATTTGGCAGTGGCCATCAAAATAAAATAATTATTCCTTTGTGTGTGTGTGTGTGTGTGTGTGTGTGTGTGTGTGTGTGTGTGTGTGTGTGTGTGTGTGTGTGTGATAGTCCTGGGACTTGAGCTCATGGCCACATGCTCTTGGTTTGCTTTTTCTCCCCAAGGCTGATGCTCTACCACTTGAGCCACACCTTTGCTTTTACTTCCAGATTTTTGCTGGCTAACTGGAGATAAGAGACTTGTGGACTTTTCTGCCCAGGAACTAGGATCCTCAGGCTTCTGAGTAGCTAGGCTAACAGGTGTGAGCCACCAGCATCAAGCAAATCAAAGTATCTTGACTCAGTAATCCATTTCTGAAGTACTTGTATATACACAGGAAGACACATGAACAAAACTATTGTAGCAAGATGACATAGAAAAAATAACTAAGGGGACTGGGAATACGGCTTAGTGGTAGAGTGGTTGCATAGCATGCATGAAACCTTGGGTTCAATTCCTCAGTACACATAAACAGAAAAAGGCAGAAGTGGAAAAAGAAAAAGAAAAAGAAAAAAGAATGAAATTAGAAGTGGAAATGTGGCTCAAAGTGGTATGGCGCTAGCTTTGAGCACAAAAGGACAGTACCCAGGCCCTGAGTTCAAGCCACACAACCAACCAAAAAATTACTTTGGGGTATGAAATTGTGTATTTATGAGGGGGTGGGAATGAAGGAATCTTCTGGATTTTATTCTATATGTTTTAATATTTATAACATATTAATTGGATAACTAAATTTCCAATGAGGATGATGGGATTTCTCAATATCCATTGTACATTAAAAAAATCTCAGCTATTTTGAAATAAATGTAAAATATTCACCTTATCTTTTGACCATCTTTTCCCTGCTATGAAAGTTAACACTAGTGTGCATAGTCCTCCAGATCCATGTAAACCAATACGTTGGCTGCCTAGGACCGCAAAAATACACATGCTCATCATGAGAAATGCTCTCCTCTTTGGAAGTTTTTCCTACAAATAGATATTTAGAAATTGGTTTACATTAAATATATAAGACTTGGCACCATCACTTATTTCTGACCTTTGTTATCATATCCCTAAATGTTAGAGAGGCACAGTGAATAAACGCAGTCATAATATTCCATATGTGTGTGTGTGTGTGTGTGTGTGTGTGTGTATGTAGACACACCAATTTAGTGGAAAAAAGGTAGGGTGGAATGAAAGAGGATAGTCTCAGTTAAGTACATTTTTCTGATTCCTTATTTGTTAGATCAGGAAACAATGACATCAGTAATTGATGCATCAATTACAACTGGCTCACCTCTTTAATCACAAGTAGCCCTTGGAGATTACTTGGATTAGGTGTGTGTGTGTGTGTGTGTGTGTGTGTGTGTGTGTGTGTGTGTGTGTGTGTGTGTGTGTGTGTGTGTGTGTGTGTGTGTGTGTGCATGTGCATTCTTGGGCTTGAACTCAGAGCCTGGGCACTGTCCCTGAGCTTTTGTGTTCAAGTCTAGTGCTCTGCCACTTGAGCCACAGCGCCACCTCTGGTTATTTGCTGGTTACTTGGGCATAACAATCTCAGAGATTTTCCTTCCTTAGTCTGGCTTTGAACTATACGACCTTCAGATCTCAACTTCCTGAGTAATTAGGATTACATGAGCCACCCAAATGTCTGGCTGGTTGGCTAATTTTAAAGAGTTAAGTAGAAATTTACTGTTTCATAGCTGTTCCCAAAGTTCAAATCTTAGAGAGAAATGTCCAATAGTACATCTTAGGATTTAGATGTTGAGTATTTCACCAGGGCCCCTGTTTTTTAGGTTTTGTCTACAGGGACCTGGTGTTGACAGAACCTTTGGGAGACGAAGTCTGTGAGAGGTTCTTCGTTCATTGCTGGGACAAATTCGCAAAGGGGACTTCAGGGACCTACCCCCTTCCTCTCTTTGTTCCAGGGTTTATGGAATAAATGATCTTGCTGTGCCATGTACTCTTGCCTGAATTCACTGTCTTGACTCTGTGCAATGATGGGTTAATTAATCATGGATGGAGACCCTCCAAACCTATGAGCCAACATAAACCTTTCATCTTATGACTTGCCTTGTTAGTTTATCATAGTGATAGGAAGTTGACTCACACTATCATTCTACAAAACAGATATTTAAAAAAAAATTCTTTTACCTGATCTGTACTTGGAAAATAGTGAGTAAAATAACCCAAAACGACTCCTATCAGCACACCAAAAAGTATTTCCCGAAGAGATGCTAGGAGATTATGAATGACAGCACCTGTGAGGACACACAGGAGGAAAACCTTCAGAGATGCAGTTCTCATATACCACTCATTAGAAGATCAAATCTAGGTGGGTCAGAAAGAAAAGGCAACATTCTATAGAATATGCAAAATTGGACTTTTAATAGCGACGTATGTGCAAGCATGTTAAACTCTATTTTATTTTGCCAGTCCTGGCTTGAACTCAGGATCTGTCTCTGAGCTGCTTTTTCTCAAGGCTAGCACTCTACCACTTGATCCATAGCACCACTTCTGGCTTTTTCTGTTTAAAGTGGTACTGGGGAATCAAACTTCGTGCATCAGGCTTCATGCATGCTAGCCAAGCATTCTACCACTAAGCCACATTCCCAGCCCCTAACTCTATTTGAAATTAAATGTTTGCTCTCAAATACTGTAATATAAACAGAGAATTTTCCATTGTGTCAAAGGGTCAGAAAACAAAGAAGCCATGTTGTGAAGAGCAGGTGAGGTAGAGAAATGTAGAGGAACTAACTATGTCATACCTGTGACATTTAGCACATGGCTATACTAATAACTATACTATATCTATATGGTAAAGTGAGAGCTATATAATAACTCTTGATTGGAGTATTATATAGAAAGGGAAAACCATTTACATGTAAAAATAAAAACAATGTAAAGCAATTTTATTCCAGAGTCTGTCCTAAAATAGACAAAGATTGTTAGAATTTCCAACAAATTTTATATTCATAATAATGTATAGTCATATTTATAGATCATAGTATTAAGTAAGTAAAAATTCTGATCTTCAGTGTTTTTGTGTGTGTGTGTGTCTGTGCTTGTCCTGGGGTTTGAACTCAGGGCCTGGACACTGTTTCTGAGCTTTTTTGCTCAAGGCTAGCACTGTGTCTCTTGAGCCACAACTCTACATCTGGCTTTCTTGGTGTTTAATTGGAAATCAGAGTCTCATGGATTTTCCTGCCTGGGCTGGCTTTGAAATTTTCACTCCTCAGATCTTAGCCTCTTGAATAGCTAGGATTACAGGCATGAGCCACCAGCACTTGGCCTGATCTTCAGTTTTTATGCTCATAATTAAGTTAAAACCTGGGTGTTTGATTTTATGCTAACCACATATACCATATTTATAGTTACAGTAGTTAAGAAAAAAGTATTCAATAAGCAAAAACCCTGACTTCCAGTTACAAAAATAAGTTTAGTTTCTCTCTGAGAAATGAGTAAACATCCCAAAGAATTGAAAGAAGGATCTGGAAGAAATATTTGCATACTGTGTTCATTGCAATATTATTAGAAATAGTCCACTGGGGGAGACAGCCCTAAAATCTGTTGACAGATGAATGGATAAAGATATATGAATGGATAAATGTAGTACAGACAGACAACAGAATTAGAAAAATAGCTGAATAATAATTCAGCCATAGGATAGAAGAAATCTGCTTTTACATATATGAACTTATGCTGATTGAAAAAAGCCAGATACAAAAGGTCAAATACTATATGATTCCATTTCTATGAGCTATCAAGAATAGTCAAAATCATGATAACAGAAAAGAGAATGGTGGTTTTCAACTGCAGAAAAGGGAAAACAGAGTAGTTTCATGGACACAAAAATTATAGTTTTTGAGAATTTCTAGAGATAGGTTATAAACAATGTGATTATGGTTAGCCCTATCAAGCTGCATGTTTACAAATGTGTAAAATGGTAAATCTTGCCACAATAAAAAGTACAATTGAATCGAGCATGGTGGCAAATGTCTGTAATCCTAGCTATATGGAAGGTTGAGATCCTTAATACACAGAAGGATTGTCATTCAAATCCAGTCCAGAAAAAGCTTGTGAAGTTCTATCTCAACCAGAAAAAACTAGGCATGATAGTGTGTGAGAGGCATAAGTAGAGAATTATGGCCCAGGATTATCACAGCATAAACAAGAGCTCCTGTTCCAAAAGGGTTAGAGGTGTGGTTCAAGTCAAACTTCAATACTGTTCCCAAAAAAATAGAATTGTAGGGCTGGGAAGCTGGCTCAGTGGTAGAGCGCTTGCCTTGCATGCATGAGGTACTGGGTTCGATTCCTCAGCACCACATAAGCAGAAAAAGCCACAGTAATGCTGTGACTCAAGTGGTAGATGCTGGCCTTGAGCTGAAGAGCTGAGGGACAGCACCTAGGCCCAGAGTTCAGGCCCCACAACCAACAACAACAACAGCAAAAATAGAATTGTTAAAAAAAAATGGGGAAAAATACAGTCATTGTATTCAATGTCCTCTATGTAAAAAATGAACTATGTAACTTGTAGGTGGGGATGGAAGAAGGACACGGGGGAAAATGAAGGAAGGGGTGACACTGTCAAGAAAGCTTGTACTCATAATCAGACTTATGGAACTATAAATGTTATAAATGATAAAACTGACAGTTTCTTAAGTTGAGAGAGATGTAGTATTCAACACCCAGTTGAAGAATAAGTATGGGTTAGATTTACATCAAAAAGTTCAGAGGGAAAAGATTCTTTTGGAAGTGACTTAAAGAGATTTTATCTTTATCTTTTCCTTTTTCCCTCACTTATTTTTATTTTCTGAGGTTATTTAGTTAGTTAGTTATTTTGTCAGTGTCTCATTATGTTTCCCAGATTGGCCTTAAACTCCAGGGTTTAATTGTTCCTTCCGATTCAGTTTCTAAAACAGCTGAAACTATATACGGGTACCACTATGCCCAGCTTTATATGCTATTTTTTTGTGGTGGTACTAGGGATGGAACCCTGGGGCCTAATACTTACTAGGCAAGCATTTTGAGCCATGTCCCAGGTCCTCTTTTCGCTTTTGTTACTTGTCAAAAATAGGGCCTCACACTTTTGACCAGGCTGGTCTCAGACAGTGTTTTCTCCCCTCTCTACCACTTAAGTAGCTGGGATTACATAAATGAAAGACCATGCCCTGCTTACTTTTACTTTTTGAGATAGGATTTTACTAACTTTGTGCCCAGGCTGGCATCAAACCATGATCTTACTGCCTTTGCCTCCTGAGTAGCTGGGATTAAAGGCATTTGCCACAGTGCATTTTTGTGCATGTACAATATAGATGACTGAATCTCAAACATTATAGATAAAGCATTACTAAATGTGAAAAATGCTTACCTTCCCAACTTCTGCAGTGACCTTCAAGGCCAGATATCACCTTGGGAGTCAAAACTGGTATGGTAGGATCTTGTGCCACAAGCACCAAAGAGTCACAGGGTTGTTCTGATTTTGTATGCTTAAATTGTCTTAATGTGCTTAAGATGTTGTTTATAACAGGATTGTAAAAAAATAGTACATTTCAAATATACCTATCAAAAGTGTCGCTGGGCACAGGTGGTTCTAATCCTAGTTATTCAGGAGGCTGAGATCTAAGGATAAGAGTATGAAGTTGTCTCAAGCTGGAAAGTCAGTGAAAGTTTAACCTCTGATTAACCACCAAAATGCTACAAGTGGAGCTGTGGTTCAAGTGGTAGAGTGCCAGTCTTGAGTTGTGAAAGCTAAGAGACAGCACCCAAAGCCTGGGGTTCAAGCCCCAGGATTGGTGCACATACACTAACACACACACACACACACACACACACACACACACACACACACACACACACAATTAGTAGTGTTAATAATACAGCTGATTAAAATTTTCTTAAGTGAAAGGTGATAAAATTTCCAAACACCAGAAGCAGATAAATAGTTGATGATAGGGATTCTCAAACTGAACCTTTTGTTCTTCCAATAATTAAGTTAGGTAGTAGACTATTTACTTGTTGTTGTTTTACCCACTGAAATTTCCTCCTGGTCTAGAATGAACTTTCTATAAGAAACGAGAAGATGTAAAACTGAAGTGTCTTGGTCAATAAATGAAGAAACCTGAGTGAAGAATTACAGAGAAAAGTCACCAATGGCACAGCCTCTGTGTGTTTTCTTGCTTACCTGTGGAGAAGACTAAGCTCAAGAATACGTTGAATCCAGTGATGGCTACGATGTCATCCATGCTGCTGGCAGCTACAAGCAAGGTAGGGATACCCTTCTCTACTCCATACCCGGATTCCTGCAAAAACAGCATGGAAGGGACGACCACTGCAGGGGAGACGGCACCTAGTATGAAACTGAAAGAAAGACTTTGAAAACCAGCTTGAAAATATCCTTTTAAACCAGAGTAGCATTTGATGGTAAACTTCAAGACAAAGCTGTTAACCTTTCTAACAGTTGCACAGGCAAACCATTTGGTTTTGAGGGAAATGCACTTTATGGTGACAAAACATTCTGTGTGTATGGGGGGGCGGGGCGTATAGTGGTTGGCATTTCTTTCTCACAGTTTTCAGTAATTTTTTCTTTGTGTTGTACTCTTGGCATTCTAAGTACAATATAATGCAGAGAAGTTCTTTTCTGGTATATATACATGAGCTTCTAAATGCTTCTATTATGGAGAGACACATTTCTTTCTTCAAATTTTCTGCTATTGTTTGATTGAATACATTGTCTTGATTCCTTCTTCTATACTAATGATTCATCGGATGGGTCACTTAATTGGGAGACATCTCAGTTGTGTTTGTTGTGGTTCTTTCATTATTACTATCTGAATGTAATAATTGCCCAATCTTGTCTTCAACTGCTCTTTCATTAGCTTATATTAGACATATGGGGAGATTTATTGTTATATCTCCACACATGTACACTGTAGTCCAATCAATCTCACCACCTCTTATACTTTCTGTCTCCACTAATTCCTACCCAAAGCATCCCCAACATGTTTCCTTGTTCCATTTTCATAGGTCTATTTCAACCATTTTTGAACTCCTTTATTCTCCACCAAAATTCTTGATGTCCTTTGTTTTGTCTAGTCTATTGATGATACTTTCCACTGAGTTTTAAAAGTCTGAGCTTTCCATTTCTAAGACAGTTTTCTCCCCCAGAATATCTCTTTGATGAATTTCTCAGGCAAGTTGTTGAATTTCTCATCTACGTTCTGCACCAACTTCTTTACTTCATCTGTCATTTGAATCCTCTTTGAATTGAATTCTTTGTCTGGTATTTCAACCATATCCATGTTTTTGGTTAATGTCACTGAAGAGTTGTGAACTTTTGGAGAAATCGAGTTGCTTTGCCATTTCACATTTCTTGTGTTTCTAAGTCACAGTTGATGCATCTGTGGGAAGATCTATACTGGTTTTATGTTTTTTGTTTATATATTTGTTTTTATTTTTATTTTTTACAGTATTGGGGTTTGAACCCAAGAGTGTGGTGCTTGTTAGACTAGTACTCTACCATGTTAGTCCTGGTTTTTGTTGTTATTTTAGATAGAGTCTTGCCTGCCAACCAAGCACATGCCTAAGCTGTATCTGCCTACTTTCCTGTCATTGCTGGAGCCAGAGGCATACACTGCCACATTCAGATTTCCTCCTCCAAAGAGATGGATATCTCAAAGAAATTTCTGCCTGGGCTGGCCTCTTTTGTGACTCTTGATGTTCCCCCCTGCCCCCTTTTCTTTTTCTGGAATAGAGTCTGCATGGAGGAAGCTTCTAACCCTTTATACCTCTAATCTAAAAACAACCCTTCTATCTTGAATCTAAAACATCTGGAACTGCCCAGATGAAGTCTTACCCAATCAGAAGAAGGCAGTAATGTTAACCAGATGAATGTTTCTCCAAGGTTACTGTCCAGAAAGCTGTGTCAGGAGAGACCTGCTTTGGTCTCTTTCAGCTGAGTTCTGTAATTTTTAAATGTCCTCAGGCAATTTTAATGCATAGCAAAGTTTTGGAACCAGTGGATTTTTCCCAGTCTGATCTGGTTCTTTTCATTTAGAGTTTTCAATTGAGAACTTCCTCAACAAATAACACATATACAAACCCTAATCTTAGCCTTTGCTTATAGAAAATTTAAAGAACCTTGTTTGGTAGGATAAGCCTATTCTCTGCAGAAGGGCAATAGCACAGAGAGTAATCACAAGGTATTAGAAAGTCTTCAATATACAAATAAGTACCTATTGAAACCTCACCAAATGTCTGGAAGAAAACCAACACTTTGAGTTGAGTTAAAAGATTATTATATTTTTTGTCAGTCATGGGGCTTGAACTCAGGGCCTGGGCTCATTTGCTCAAGGTTAATGCTCTACCACTTTGAACCACAGCACCACTTCTGGTTTTTGAATGGTTATTTGGAGATAAAAGTCTCATGGGGACTTTTCTACTTGGGCTGGCTTCAAATCGTAATCCTCAGATCTCAGTCTCCTGAGCAGCTACGATTATTTATGGGTGTGAGCCATCAGTGTCTGGTGGGATTTCCATTTTTTTTTTTGCCAGGCCTGAGGCTTGAACTCAGGGCCTGGGCACTGTCCCTAACTTCTTTGGCTCAAGGTTATCATTCTACCACTTGAGCCGCAGTACCACTTCTGGCTTTTTTTTTCTGTGTATGTGGTATTGAGGTACTTTGTGTATGCTAGGCAAGTGTATGCTAGGTAAGTACTCTACCACTAAGCCACCTTCTCAGCCTTCCTCTTTTTTTAATGGAAAAAATATAGCTGAGGAAAGGCACACTTAAAAGCAAGCAACAAAACATGATTTAGAATAATGACCAATATCTTCAGAACAATGAAGACACATTAAATCTACCCATATATTTTTTACCTACAGTTCATAGATTATTAATAATCTATTGTCAAGATTTATAAAATAAGTAAATGATATGGGCATAGCGGAAAGACTGAGGAGGAAGGAGTTGGCAGTTTGTGCTGCAAAAGGATAAACAAATGCAAAGGTTAAAAATAACTGCATAGGCAGGAAGAGAAAGTTAGCAAG
This sequence comes from Dipodomys merriami, assembly GCF_024711535.1. NCBI lineage: Eukaryota > Metazoa > Chordata > Mammalia > Rodentia > Heteromyidae > Dipodomys > Dipodomys merriami. The sequence goes on from NW_027202826.1 coordinate 20,316,917, forward strand.
GATATAATAACAGAGGAGTGAGGAGAGAAGAAAAGCTTTAAAAAAAACTTTGAAGATATATTAAGGAGTTTGAGAAAAAATAGCTCTAATAGCTGTAATCCTAACTACTCAGAATCTGAGATAGGATGATAGTGGTTCTGAAGCCAACTCAGGCAGCAAAGTCCATGAGACTCTGATCTCTAATTAACCACTAAAAAAGTTGGAAGTGGAGGTGTGCTCAAGGGCTACAGCACTATCCTTGAGTGAAAAGGGTCAATTTGAATTCAATCTCCATGACCAGCACAGGAAGGAAAGGGAGGAGGGGGGGTAGAAGGGGGAGGAGATGATAATGATGATGATGAACAAGGAGAAGAAGAAGAAGAAGAAGGAGGAGGAGGAGGGAGGAGGAGGAGGAGGAGGAGGAGGAGGAGGAGGAGGAGGAGGAGGAGGAGGAGGAGGAGGAGGAGGAGGAGGAAAAGAAGGAGGAGGAGGAGGAGGAGGAGGAGGAGGAGGAGGAGGAGGAGGAGGAGGAGGAGGAGGAGGAGGAGGAGACAACGACGATGACAGAGGAGGAGAAAGAGCTCTAACAATCTTTTGATTGAAAGATTCCTCCAAATAGTGTGCTGAACAATTAAGCAGGAAGATAAGTTAGAAAATTGGCTCTGTTGTTTAGAGACAGATATTGAGGAATACAAGGGTAAAATGTCATGTAATCATTTGTCTTACGATTCTTTATGAAGTGTTAATTCTAAGTAAAGGGTGTTTGCATGTTCTTGTATTGTTTTCTCTACTCTCCCATATAGTTGAAAATATTCATTAACAAAACTATCCGAGACTATTATTTTCACAGTTTAATAAGTAAACAAGTTTCATAAGGAAGGGTCTTGTTACAAAGCAGGTTCTGAATCAAAAAGATCTAGGATGGAGCCCAAACTTCTGAATTTCCAGCTAGCTTTTAGGAGATGAGTAAATGTATAAGGGGGTAATAAGAAACACTTTACTAAAAACAAACCAAAAAAGTCATGTAACCAAGATTCCAAGAAGAAGGAAATCAATTACCTAAAGAGACGTTGAAAATTAAGTTCAGCAGCCAATTTCTCATGGGAAAGAATAAGGCCACGAGAAGCCAGTGGTATCTTTGAAGCATTGGGGGAAAACAATTTTGAGCAGACAATTCAATGCTCAGTTACTACAAGTCATTTTCAAGCATTCAGAAGATTAACTATTCACTCATAAGAGAACTAGGTAAACACATTAGGAAGGACACAGTGTGAAATAGAGGAGACATAGATATAGGCAGCACAACGTAATCATTGGGATGCTCCAAACCAAGCCAGAACACTGCTGTCAATCTCAATTCAACAACTTAGTAGTTGTCTGACCTTGGGAAAACCACTTAACTTCTCTTTATTTGCGAATATGGAGATAATAGTGTCTACCTTGTCACAGCTCTTGTGAGGATTAAGGAAGTTAATCATAGCTAAGATATTGCTGCTGGTTTTGAAACATATTGAAGCCAACTCTTCATGTTATTCTAATGAGTGCAACATTAAATGCTGAGATCTTTTCAGGATAGTTCAGTTCTGGAAGAAGTAATCACTGTGACAGATGTGTGTCACCAGATGGCAGCCTACATACATACTTCATGAATACAGATTGCAAAGGAAACCTTAAAGTGATGTACACCAGAACTGCATCCCAAGGCATGGAGGAAGACCAGAACTGTCCCTTCACCTCCAGATCTGACGAACTAGGATAAAAGGGAAGTGGATGGTGAAAGTGTTGGTGCACTGATTTTAGGGAGTTTTTGCATTTTTTCATTGCCTTTAAAAATTTTTTTATTTACATAGCTATAAAAATCTCTCTTGTGTGCTTACATATATATTCCTACAAATAGTGTACGAAGAAGAGTCCACTTACTAAGATAAAATATAGCTGAAGAGAAGGACTACATGGAGGAACTAGATTACATGAACACTATACATTTAAGAGCTATCAATGTTTGGCAAGAATAGGGTGGATTTATTTTAAGATAGGATTTCACTATGTAGCCCAGGCTAGTCTTGAGCTCATGGCTTTCCTGACTCAGGCTCCAAAGTGCTGGAATTACAGGTGGATATCACAAGAATCAGTTGAATATGGTAGATTTGCAAACTGTCTGATACTCTTTTTTCTTTTCAGTACTGGGGTTTGAACTCAGAGCCTTGTCCTTACAAGGCTGATGCTCTATTAGTTGAGGCACTCCTCCAAACCTGTTTTCTCTAGTTATTGAATTTCAGCTACTTTTTTTTTTTTTTGTGCTAGTCCTAGGGCGTGAACTCAGGGCCTGGGCACTGTCCCTGAGCTTCTTTTGCTCAAGGCCAGTGCTCTACCACTTGATCAATGACCTACTTCTGGCTTTTTGGTGGTTAATTAGAAGTAAGAGTCTCACAGACTTTTCTGCCCCAGCTGGCTTTGAACCATGATCCTCAAATCCTGCCTTCTGGATACCTAGGCTTACAGGCATGAGCCACTGATGCCCAGTTTAAATTTCTATACTTTTTTTTTTTTGTCGGTTGTGGGGCTTGTCTAGGCCTGGGTGCTGACCCTGAACTATTCAGCTCAAGGCAAGCACTCTACCACTTGAGCCACAATGCCACTTCTGGTTTTCTGGTGATTAATTGGAGATAAGAATCTCACGAACTTTCCTGCCCTGGGCTGGCTTTGAACCATGATTCTCAGATCTCAGCCTCCTGAGTAGCTAGGATTACAGGTGTGAACCATCAGCACCTGGCAAACTTCCATACTTTTAAACCAAGCATCCTGAATGGAGTATGTTCATGAAGGGCGAAGGAAAAAATTACCCTAATAGAAATCCCCATTTCCAAGGAAATTTCAAAATGAAGTGGGAAAAAATAGCAGCTGAACATGCCTCTGTGATGCATGGACCGAAAGACAACCTTAAACAAACTGCCTTCAAACTCTTCAAAACCTGAAAGATAGAAGGTCATACTTAGGTAAACTTACGAAGCCCAACAAGAGTGTTACTTAAGCAAACACCAGCATTTAGTCTTTTTTGAGTAATTAACTTTATTATTATCATTAAACTTAATCTCATTTGGCATATTATCCTACTGAGATTGAAACTTACATAAAGCTCATTTTATGTTTCATCCCAAGTTTGATTACAATTTCATACTTCATAAAGTGCTGAAATAATATTAAAAGATTCATTTCTCTCCCATTAACAATCTCTATCTTCTCTAGTTTTTCTAATGCATAGTATAAAGTTAATAGCCTGTTGGGCTTTTTTTTTAACCTACCAGTGAGCTTTTAGTGATGAACTATTTGATTAATTAAAAATTTTAAGTAGAAAATGGCATCAGGACAAGAAAGACAGTAACTTAAAAATTGTACAACTAATTTGAAAAGGAAGAACTTTTCAATCTTCTCAGTGGTTCTGATTTTCCACAAGAGAATATAGACTATTATTTCTTACAATTATATATGCCCTCATGATAGTAGTTCCAGTCAACCCAGACATTTGCTACGTTTAGTTGAGTTGTATTATATTCATAAATATCTATTATTTTCATCCTCTCAAAACTCAAATACATTTATGATACCTAAATCACAATATTAAAAATATTTTTAGATGCGATGTTTACCAGGGAGCAAAAATAATGGGAAACATAATTCTATGGACAAAAAGTTATGAAACAAATATCATATTGAAATTCTTAAGCTCCTTTAAGGAAAAAAAAGAAGAGTAAAAGTCTTTTACTGGGGGCTGGGAAGGTGGCTCAGTGGTAGAGCGCTTGCCTTGCATGCTCAAGGCCCTGGGTTCGATTCCTCAGCACCACATAAGCAAAAAGAAAAAAGCCGGAAGTGGCGCTGTGGCTCAAGTGGTAGAGCACTAGCCTTGAGCTGAAGAGCTGAGGGACAGTGCCCAGGCCCAGAGTTCAGGCCCCACGACCGGACCCAAAAAAAAAAAAAAAAAGAAAAAAAAAGTCTTTTACTGAGTGACCTCATGTTTTGATCATAGCAAAGTAAGTAGTTTCCCATGGAAAAGCCTCCCAAATAAGATTGGTACTGTGGAAGGGACATCTATCTCCACGCAAACAATTATAAATGCTCACAGAAGTGTCACATCCGGGTGCTTTTTCTTTGCACACATACTAATGATTACTTGAAACAGAAACTAAGTTGCCAACATTTCTGCCAGGTGTTTCTTCTTTATCTTACCTTTCTTTACAGACTACCTGTGGAACATGTATAACAGAATTCTACCTCTTTCTGACCAGCTCCTAATACTTTAAAGAACTTAATCAAACTAGAATGGGAAATCTACCTCTGGATCGAGTCCGAGCCCAGCTCTCATTAGGATAATGGTAAGGGCCGTGATTCGTAAAGTTGAAGACCACGTGGCTTGAACATGGACGTAGGTACTGATGTAAGGAATGTTCCTGATGAGAAAGCCAGCCAGTAACATCCCTAAACGTGGAAAGGGGGAAAGAAAAAGAAGGAAGGGAGGGAGGGAGGAAAGAAAAGAAAAGAAAGAAGAATGGAGAGTGGATGGAAGGGAAGGAGGAAAAAAGGGAGGGGAGAGAGAGAGAGAGAGAGAGAGAGAGAGAGAGAGAGAGCGATTAATATTCCAAGACAGAAAAACAAGGGCAAGTTACATACTAGTAGAGGCATCAGCATACATAATGGACAAAGATTAGAAACAATGCATGTAAATGCAATGCAAGTAATGAAGTGGGACTTGAAGAGCCTGGGTAGGGGTGAGAAGAATGAGCTGGGGGGTGGAGTGGGGTATGATCACAGAAAACTCCCCTTCCCCTTTGGCAGGGTCCCAGTCCCCTCTGCATGAGAGGGTTCTAAGAAAGAAGTGATATTGTGGCCCTTTCTTTGTGCATCAGACAAAGATGACACTGGAAACAGCCTCTAAGCCTCAGCAAACACAAAGTTTTTGAGAGGAAGAAGATCCAGTCCATGGCAAGGGTATTATGAACATGCTAAGCACCCTTCCTGGCTTTCTTGTGAGCAGCTGGAGAATCATAGACCATTGGTGGTCAAGAAACAGTGTATGCCACAGGACACCCGTGCAGCTGACTCAAGCATCACCGGACAGTTTGGTGTCCTTATCATCCTCATATCTGAACTTCCAATCTGTGGAGCACATGGGCAGCAAAGATGGCGCTGGGAGAGAATAGAGTGGGCAGAGCCCAATTGATCTGCCGATTGGTGCCTAACCAGCCCCTGAAGGCTCAGGTGAATGATAGGGTGTGACCTTGACAGTGATTGGTTCCTCTTCCTCCCTTACCATACCACCCACCCTTTTTGTCTTTAAAAGGGGCTGCTCTCGGTTAATAAACGAGTTTTTCTACCTGCTGGATTTGGCTCCCCGTTGTGTCTGATTGTCTCCTGGGCTAAGGGAGGTTAGGGAACGGGCGAGTGCCACACTTACCTTTCCTCGGACCCCGTCCGTCTTTTGTGGGACCGACGAAGACCCAACATCAATCATATTCTGCTAATTCCATCTACCCCAAAATGCTCTATTGTAAACTTTTCTTTTTCTTAGAATACATTTTAAGTCAAGGAAAAAGCAAAATGTGTTAAATGACAAAGCCACACCAATCATAGATTGAGGATATTACAATTCTTTTTTAGAATAGATTTGGTAAAAAAAAAAAAAAGGGGTGTTTACATAGGGAATAATCTGTAAAAGATATATAGGCGTATACATATATAGCTATAGATAAATACACACATGGGGGTAACCATATATACGAATATATATATACATTAAAATGGAGATATTTTGAATTATATCTAGTCCAAATGGAAAATGATGGGTCTTCAACAGCTCAGAACAGAGTGAGCTATGTACTTACCAAGAAGAGGTGGGAGTGGAGGAACTGTAGGTATTTTAATGAGTTGCAAAAGTTTGCCCCCAAGAAATGCACTACAAAAAATAACTAGCAGTGCAAATAAATTTCCACCAGGAAGTGCTTCATGGCCTGAGAGTGTCCACAATATACCCCATATCAAAATGAATATAATTCCTGAAACAGAAAAGCAACCATAAATCTATAATCTATATAGAAGTAGACATATATAAACAAGATGGATTCTATTTTATAAAAAATGCTAATAGCCAACCTTAAGTAGATATATGTAGTAATAACTAATATTGCTTAATACTGTGGTTGAAAAAATAGTTGTTTAACATATATCCCAAAGACCCTGTTAATTTTGAGGGCCATTTTTTTGTTGTTGGTGGTTGTGGGGTTTGAACTCTGGACCTGGGTGCTGTCCCTCAGACCTTCAGCTCAAGTCTAGAGCTCTACCACTTGAGCCACAGCACCACTTCTGGTTTTCTGAGTGGTTTATTGGAGATAAAAGTCTCACCGACTTTCCTGCCTGGGCTGGCTTTGAACCGCAATCCTCAGATCTCAACATCCTGAGTAGCTAGGATTACAGGTGTGAGCCACCAGTGCCCGGCTTAAGGACAAATTTTTAACAAAGCATTTTTATTGAAACTCTGTATTTTTTTAACTCTGTATGGATTCTTTAAGGTGGTAAACATTTCTTACAATGTCTGACTTCTTTCTTTTCATTTTGTTCTTACTAGAGTTTGACTGTGCTTACTTGTCAGTCAGTCTACCACTCAAGCCACAATCTTACTCCAAGTCCTTTCTGCTTTAGTTATTTTTCAGAGAAAGTCTTGCATTTTTACTTTGGCCAGCCTGGATTTTGATCCTCCTATTATGCCTTCACGTAGCTAGAATGATAGCACACCCAACTAATGGGTTGAGATGAGGTCTTTGTAACTTTTTGCTCAGATTGGCTTTAAGCCACAATCCTCCCTAGTAGCTGGGATTACAAACATGAGTCACCACACTAGGCTTGTTTTCTTCTAGAGTCTGCTGACATTTTTTTTTTTGGGGGGGGGGGTCTGGTTGTGGGGCCTGAACTCTGGGCCTGGATGCTGTCCCTGTCTGCTGACATTTTTGAGAAATGAGAATCTACTCTGAGTTTTACTTATGAATCTTCTTGCTTTCTGTAGATACTTTAACTGTCTTTCAAACAAAGAATAATTTGAACATAATTTCAAATACACCTAAGAACCACTATTTTTTTTTTTTACAGCAGGCAAACCTGTGGAAAGATACATTTTAGAAATTGAACATAAGAGTCAAAAGGGGAAGAATGGCGTAGACAGAAATCTCTGCACATGTAGTTTAGTCTACATATATATTGTCATCTAACACATTACTAATGAAAATGGCTCATCAGGGAATGTACAAATTAGATGAGGGAATATTACAGCAAGGTGACAAACAGGTTGGCAATATATTTCCATGCTAAAGAAGAAAACAATACTTGTCAGATTGCACAAAGTTGTTAAAAATGAGCTTTCAAGATCCAGAAAATTGGCCAAAGTTAGTTACCAAATTAAGAGGCATTTATTTATTCTTGGAAAACGTGCTTAAGGTTTAGTTAATTTAGGTAGTAACTCTACCACTTAAGCCATACCTCTGGTTCTGATTTTTGCTGGCTAACTCTCCAGTTAAATCTCTGGTTTTGTCTGTCTAGCCTGGCTCTGAACCTTGATCCTTAGATCTCGGTCTCCTGAGTAGCTAAGATTATGGGTGTGAGCCACCAGCATCTGGCTAGCTAGTTCTTTTAACTGTCTGATAATTCTGACCTCTCTAATGTATTTGGGTCCATTGGTGATGTTTACCTTCTCTCTTGGAACTCTTTTTACCTTTTAATATATCTTTAAATTAATATTTAAAGGAGTACAATATAAAATAGAAAGGAGTACAACATAGCACTGAAAAGTATGGTGTCAGGAAGCAATGAAGAATGTGGTAGTAAGAACTGGGCTGGAGGAGTTTGTATTCTACAGCTTCCCAATTCCATCTTAAGGAGATGGGAATAACATGGTGTGGCCTATTTCACAATGAGTACACTCTCCTCCTCTCTGGAAGATCCAAGTTATAGAAGAGTGGGCCTTTCTTGGTCCATGACATGGCTCCTTCCTGAGGGTTTGACTCTCACGCTTGTCCACACAAAGTCTTAGCCCGTTTGTTGGTTACAATTCAGACTTTCCCACTCTGCGCTGCTTCCCACAGAGATTTCTACGGCAAGTTACATTTCTGTGTCTCCCTGTCTGGGAAGCACGTCCTTGTGACTCGGTCCTCTTAGGGATCTAAGACAAGGTGTTTTTCAGTTTGTTCAGTTTGTTGTTTGTTGTTAGGGCGGAGTATGGGCTCTCAGCTCCTTCTATACAGAACTAGAAATGAGAAGTCTCTAGAATATTATCTGTTTTGGACCCTAAACTTCCACGAGCCCTACCTTAATGGGACTAACAATTTTTAATAGATAAATTCAGCTTTGTGATTATGTATAAAATGATGTCTGGATGGATAAGAAGATTTTAATTTTATTTGCTTCAAGGGAAAACAACTACATACAAATATGCTGTTACTTTGATTGAAACTAGGTTAAAAGCCAGGCATTTGTGGCTCATGCATATAATCCTTGCTACTTAGGAGGCTGAGATCTGAGGTTTGAAGGCTGTTTGGACAGAAGTCCTAGAGCTTCCATTTCAAATTAATTAGCAAAAGCTGGAACTGGGGGTGTGGTTCAAGTGGTAGAATGCCAGCCTTGTGCAGAAAAGCTGAATGAGAGGAGGAAAACTTGGGTTCAAGCCCTAATTGCTCCCCCCATTCTCTCTCTCTCACACACAGAGGAATAATAGCCTCAAATCTACACCTCTCACCCTAGAATATCCATTTTGCTAGGCAAGCTACCTCCCAAATGTGGTGAGATTAAACACGATGAGACTGGTTTCCACACATGTCCGGTTGGGAGTTCAGATTTCTTGTGTATGTCTGTGGGATTGGCAAGTTAACTATCACTTGTACAGAAACGGCAGCGTGACCTCCTTTTCACAGAATCTGCTCCTTTTGGGGCTTTCTTTAATTGTTGGATCCTATTTGTACATGGATGCACGGCACTTACTACAGGATGAAGCAGAGTGGGCTTCGGGGCAGGGCCAAGTCCTAAGCACCGAGATACTAAGAGGCAATGCAAAATGAACCTAGGATGTTTGTAGGTGTATAAGCCCCTGAGAGAAAGGAGAAAAGAGAGAAGAAAATGTACCCCCAAATATTTTTCTACAAATGGCTTTAAAACCGTAAAATCAAAAATGAAAGAAAACAGAGAAGTGAGTTGAAGACCTAACGTTGTACTTTTTAACCATTTATTTTTATTAGCATATATTGATTGTACAAAGGGCTTTCATTGTGATGTCTGCAACATGCATAGAATGTATTTTGATCCAATTTGCCCCATTTATGTGGCTCTTGCCAAACCTTCCCTCCCTCTCTCCTATCCTTGAAGCTGGAAGTTTTGATGCTTTTCATCTAGAGCCATTGGTTTAGTTTCTGTAGTCCAACATGCTATATAACTGTTAGTGATCAATATATTTCTCTCCACAGAAGGAAGCCTCTGTTCCTAGCAAATGAACTACAGAATCTGCCCATTAAATAAATAGGATCATGGAGGATATGTCAGATCTATGTGCAGAAAGGATATTTACAAGAGGGTCCAATAATTTACATGGGCAGATGAGGACTTGTTTCAGGGCCTTTCAAACACTGATGTTAATTTTAAAAAGCAACCTTTACTAATGACAGATAAATGAATGAAATAATTTGTTTTTAACAGTTTAAAGTTAGCAAAGAACGGAAAAAAAGATTACTATACTTTATCATATTTTAGTCTAATATTTTAATCTAATAACATACTTTCATATCATATCCTAGTCTAATATATTTTAGTCTAATCCTACAGAATATTGAGAAGAAAACAGCTTCATATTTTTCTTGTTTGCCAGTCCTGGCTTGAACTTAGGGCCTGGGTGCTGTTACTGAGCTTCTTTTGCTCAAGGCTAGCACTGTACCACTTGAGCCACAGCACTACTTCTGGCTTTTTCTGTGTATGTGGTATTCAGGTCAAACACAGGGCTTCATGCATGCTAGGCAAGCACTCTACCACCAAGCCACATTCCCAGCCCGTCACAAGTGTCTTATAACAATAAAACTTTTAGTAGGAACACAAGTTCTATACAACTTTTTACAAGGTTGCTGCTGTTTTGAAAATTTTGAGGCCTCGCTGGGCATCGGTGGCTCATGTCTGCAATCCTAGCTACTCAGGAGGTTAAGATCTGAGGATCGTGGTTCAAAGCCAGCCCAGGCAGGAAAGTCCATGAGACTCTTATCTCCAAGTAACCACCAGAAAATGGGGAGTGGCGCTGTGGCTCAAGTGGTAGAGTGCTCGCCTTGAGCTGAAGAGCTCAGGGACAGCGCCCAGGCTTGGAGTTCAAGCCCCACAACCACCACCAACAAAAGTAGATCTGTAAAAAAAAATGTATCATTAATGATGCTTCAAATCCTAATAATTTAACAAAAGAACACATGGGAAAGTTTAAATAGAAAATGTCTTAAGCAAAATTGGTTTGATTTTGAAAGACTTAAGGGAGCGTTTTCTCTTTGTCCACAGCATTGATCACCTGCAGTTTACAGAGGTGGCTTTCTTGTCTTTTATTTTTTCACTATATGTATTTGTCATTCTAGTTCTTATTTCACATACCGTCTGTAATTATTTTATTCAATGGTCCTTGTGGAGGACAGGAAATGTATGTTCTCTTTTTCACCTGTGGGATCATTTCCTCTGTTTCTAACAGAATTGGTTCCTTAGATTCTTCGTGTGCACTACTATTGGGATCTTGGAGGACCTGAAGTAAAACAAGGAAATTTTTAAAGAATGATACCTCTCATTCAATTTTAGGACTATCACAAACCACTGCATCTACAGTTGAATCAAGGTTAGTACAGACAACATGTGCAATACGTCTTTGGGTTCTATGTCAGCAGCACTCTGGGAAGGTCCCCGCAGTGTATTTTGTGCGGCTGCCATGATTTACCTGAATACTTGTAGGTTGTGTGGAAGGTTCTTCCTCCACATCTCCATTTTGTGATTTTGTGGTGCTCTTGCTAAGATCTGATTTTGCGGTGCTCATGTGAAGATTTGATTTTGTGGTGCTCACGCTAAGAATTGATTTTGTGGTGCTCACGCTAGAATTTGCTCTTATGATGCTCATGCTAAGATTTAAAAGAAAAGAATAATTTGGAAAACAATATGACTATAAAATTCATATCAAAACAAACACAGTTAACTGGCATTAATTTTTAGAGATTTAAAAACACATATCACAGTGGTAGCAAAGTCAAACCTGATGTTTTTATAGTAAAAAAAATATATAAAATTTATTCTTGAGATTTTTTTTTTTTTTTTTTTTTGCTTGTCACAGAATTTGAACTTAGGACCTCCTCCTTCCCTAGCTTGTTTGCTTGGCTGGTATTCTATCACTTGGGCTATGCCTTCCACCCAGCATTTTGGAGAGTCTCTTAGAATTTTCTGCCTGGGCTGGCTTTCAAATGAGATTGTATAGATCTTGGCTTCCTGAATAGCAAGGATGATACTGTCTTCTGGCTCTCTGTTACTCAATTTAAAAAAACATTACATATAGAAATTTCAGCAAAAGAAGCTCAGGGACAGTGCCCAGGCCTTGAGTTCAAGCCCCAGGACTGGCAAAAAAAAAAAAAAGAGAAAATAATCAGGAGAGTGCTAACCAGGCAGATGGACTAGGAGCAACACCAAAAATCCTTGCAAGTAGAGACCAAGAAATCAAACTGCATTATTTGAAGATCTATAGGTATGTAATAATAAACTAGGGTTTAGAATAGAGGCAAACAGACTCTAATAACTGTTTTGTTTTCAAACAGTCAACTTCTTTCATAGAAAGGCATCTTGCCAACACATCTGTTCAATTGTTTGAGAAAAAATTCTGATGTCAGCAAAAGCTTACCTACATAAGAAGTAATTGTGGTAATCTAGGTGTCTAAGGGCTGCAGTGACTGGCTTTTCTTAGTGCCTTTGTTAGATGTCGGACGCCTGGCATGATAGAATGAAGGCAGACTTTGAAATCAGGAATATACTAGTTGTATGATCTTAAATAAGTGACAGTCGCTCATCATCCTTAAATGGGAATAGCAGCATCTACTCATCTCTTCTTTACTCCACACTCACAGCTAAGAAAAGCAGAGTCAAATCTGAGAGGAAAGAGAGCCAGCTAGGAGCTTACTGGAAAAATTGCAGCATTTTTTTATACTGGCAAAAATGACTTCAGACACACTTATATCCCAGTATATTAATTAATGACCACATCCTCTTTTTTCTGTATTTTATGATTTTTAAATGCTTTTCCTTGGAATAAGGCAGAGTGCATATATATATATATATACATACATACATACATACATATATACATACATATACACACACACACATGAATACATATGTACACAGATGTATGTATCTTGCTGTTGGGGGATTGTGAGATATCCATATAATTTACAGCACAAATATTATTCAAAAATTTCCTAAGTGCGAAGTATGAAAAGTTACCGCATTGCTAGGCTTTGCCTTCAAAGAAGTGAACATTTTGACATTGTAGCGTTTCTGTTTTCACCTTGTTTTCTTAGGATGTCCATTTGGTTATGTAGATTAAGAATGGGTAAAGTATACAACTGTAAAAAGAATTGAGCAATCAAAACTGCCACTTGCTGCACAATTGAATAAACTTATTTTCACTTCACCTCTTTACAGCTTAATTCTGAAGCAATAAAATGGGGTCCAGAAGGGGGGGGGTTTATGTAATTCAAGGACTGTAAGTCTTTGATTCTACTCTAGAATCTACTTACTAAGAAACAGGTTAGAAAGTTTAACACATGCTGCTTTAGAAATTCACTTTTAAAATAAATATCACTTATGCACACACACATATACACATGTTCACCATTTAATATAAACAACATTTTTCTTTTTCTGGTGTATTCTTATGGAAGCTTATGGAGTTGTACTTAGAGCAATGCTATGCAATAGTGACATCTAGTGACAAACTTGGAGATCATTCAGCAAGAATCATGGCCATCTCCGTCTTCTAAATACATTTGATTCACTTTGCAGAATGACTAAATGCTCTAAAAGGCCCCCTTGCTTCTCCTCTATATGTGTGAAAATGCATTCTAAGTTATGTATTCTAAGAATTGAAGTTTCCAGACAGGTATGCCTGTAATCACAATATTGTAGAAGACAGAGGCAGGCAGGCGATGAAGGCTACATTGCAAGATCATGTTTCAGAAATAAAAAAAAAAAGGAGTGGATGAATGAATGAATGATAAAAAGATAGGAACAGCCTTTTAAAAGTAAAACAACTGAAATTTCGAGATGGAACGTAGTTCAATGGCAGAGCACTTGCATGTGCTTCTCCCCCAGCATTGCAAAAACAAATGACAAAGGAAAAAAAGAAATTAGAAATTTCCTTCAAAAATCAGATTTCCTAAAAAGCTCAACTATGAGTGAACATTCCCATGTGTTTATGTGTTCTCTTTTATTAGGTTGTGATACCTTCCCACTGTATTTCTTCTTATAAATAATATCCCAAAGCCAGGCATTGGTAGCTTTTATCTGTACAGGCTCACACCTGTAATCCTAGCTACTCAAGAGGCTAAGATCTAAGGATACCGACTCTATGTCTAGGCAGGAAAGTCAGTGAAATGCTTATCTTCAATTAATCATCAAAAAGTCACTAGTGGAGCTGTGGCTCAAATGACAGAGCACCAGCCTTGAGCAAAAACACTAAGGAACAGCACTCAGTCCCTGAGTTCAAGCCCCAGTATAGTAGCAGGACAAACAAGCAAACAAATGGTATCCAGGGCTAGAGAATGAAGCTTTGTGCCCATTTAAGCTCAGTATATACATAATTGAACTCAAAATTTTTCCTTTCCTTTTCTTTTCTTTCTTTTTTTTTAATTTTTTTTTTTTTTTGATCTGGTCATGGGGCCTGAACTCTGGGCCTGGGCACTGTCCCTTGGCTCTTCAGCTCAAGGCTAGCACTCTACCACTGAGCCACAGTGCCGCTTCCGGGTTTTTTCTTTTTGCTTATGTGGTGTTGAGGAATCGAACCCAGGGCTTCATGCATGCAAGGCATGCGCTCTACTACTGAGCCACCTTCCCAGCCCATCTTTCTTTCTTTCTTTCTTTCTTTTTTTCAGTTGTGGAGCTGAAACTTTGGACTTGGGCACCATCCCAAAGTGCTCAAGGCTAGTGCTCTATTACTTTGAGACAGTGCCACTTTTGGTTTTCTGATGGCTAGTTGGAGTTAAGAGGCTCACAGCTGGGCGCTGGTAGCTCACACCTGTAATCCTAGCTACTCAGGCTGAGATCTGAGGATCGCGGTTCAAAGCCAGCCCAGGGAGGAAACACTGTGAGACTCCTATCTCCAGTAAACCACTAGAAAACCGGAAGTGGCGCTGTAGCTCAAGTGGTAGAGCGCTCGCCTTGAGCTGAAGCGCTGAGAGACAGCGCGCAGGCCCAGAGTTCAAGCCCCACGACCGGAAAAAAAAAAAGAGAGAGACTCAGACTTTTCTGCCTGTGCTGGCTTTGAACCATGATCTTCAGATCTCAGCCTCCTGAGTAGCTAGGATAACAGGTGTGAGCCATCAGCACCTGGCTGAAATAAAGATATTTTCCTTGCCCAAGTTACTCCTTCTTCAGAGCATTTCCTATCTTAGAAGGCAGCATCAATTTAGTTCCTCAAATTAGAGACTGAGAAGTTCTTTCACCCCACTTTCCCTTTTCTGCCAATTTTCACTAAGTTACAAGATCATGTTAATATAAGCTAAGAAGTATTTTAAATGATGTCGACTTCTCTCCAGATAGATTACCCCTTCTCTAGTCCAGGCTATAAGCATCTTTTCCCTTTAATCTTGTAATGGCCTTTAACTGTTCTCTTCACCTCCTGTGTTGTTTTACCTATGTGTAATTTCTGCAAAGAAGAACAGTTTCCATCAATGTTTGATTAGGACAACTCTCTGCTTAATAATCTTTTAATGAGTCAGGTGCTAGTGGCTCATGCCTGTAATTCTTGCTATTCAGGAGTTTGAGATCTGAGGATTGTGGTTCAAAGCCAGCCTGGGCAGGAAAGTCCATGAGACTCCTATCTCTAATTAACTACCAGAAAACCAGAAGTGGTGCTGTGGCTCTTTGGTAGAGCACTCGCCTTGAGCTGAAGAGCTGAGGGCCAACACCTAGGCCTAGAGTTCAGTCCCCACAATCAATCAATCAATCAATCAATCTTTCAATGGTTTCTCATAAAACAAAATCATCAAGCTCCTTAAATTCACCTTCAAATCAACATACCTATCCTTGTCTCTACGTTCCTTCTCATTCTTCACTAAATTTCAGTTCTGCAATTTGCTACACTTCATGTCTCCAAAATTTACTCACTTAGTATGGCATCTTCCTACCTCACATACCTGCTTTTGCCCAACAGACTATCAGTTTTGAAGTTCTTCCTTCCAAATACTTTCCTTGGCACTTCCTTCAATATGCCCCCTGATCCAAGCACACACCTCTATCCCTTCCACTCCACTAAAATTGCTTAATGAGTGGCACTCTTCATTTGGTGG
Organism: Dipodomys merriami; assembly: GCF_024711535.1. Taxonomy (NCBI): domain Eukaryota; kingdom Metazoa; phylum Chordata; class Mammalia; order Rodentia; family Heteromyidae; genus Dipodomys; species Dipodomys merriami. Next base: position 20,332,486 of record NW_027202826.1, read on the forward strand.
ACATCCATGGAAAGCCCAGTATATAATTTACACAGGACAAACTACTGTAGATGCCCATATGAAAGGACCAAGAAATGCTTATTGGTGACTTGTGTTCTTGCCAGGGCTCTACTACTGAGCCACAATCCCCAGCCCTAACTTTTAGATTTAAGAATTTACAAAGGAGCAGAGCGCTGGTGGCTCACCCCTGTAATCCTAGCTACTCAGGAGGCTGAGATCTGAGGATCATGGTTCAAAGCCAGCCAGGGCAGGAAAGTCCAAGAGACTCTTATCTCCAATTAACCACTAGAAAACTGGAAGTAGCACTGTGGCTCAAGTGGCAGAGTGCTTGCCTTGAGCTGAAGAGCTCAGGGACAGCACCCAGGCCCAGAGTTCAAGCCCCACGACCTACAAAACAAAAACAAAAAAACAAAAACAAACAAACAAAAAGAATTTACAAAGGAGTTTTGCCCTATTGGGAGAGATTTCTGAGTAGCGGAGGTACTTTCTGCCCTGCAGAGTTTTTCTTTGCTATCATTTTCAATTTTTTTTTTTTTTTTTGCAAACAGTGGAGTATCCATCCTATCCATTTAACAGCAAAAAGGGCAAATTACTCCAGGGATAATTCTGCCACTTAGGTACGTGTCCTTTATCAAGATTCTTAACCTCTCTGAACCGCCATTTCCTGATCTAAAAGAAGCAAATGCGAGATTCAAGGGAGGTAAGAGGACAGTAGAAAATGTAAAGGGCGATCCAAAATGCGATTTAAAGCTTTCTGAGAGTGATGATTCATCCCTATGGCCTGGTAAACCAGCACAATGTCTAGATTTCCTCTTTCACCTTCCCCTTCGTATTCAAGTGGTGGACTTGTGTGCTTGAATAATCACAACTGTCCATTTCAGGGTATCAGAGGGCCAGAAAGGCTCTCCCAGCGCAGGGGCGCGTGAGGCTCAGTGGAGGAGAGTCACCGTTGCCTCGGGGTCCAGGGATCTGAAGGGGGGGGGGGTCATTCTGCCAATGGATCTTAACTGAAAGGCCTCCTCTTCCTTCCTGGCAGGAGCTTCACCCGGAGGGAAGAAACCCAAGAGGCAAAGCGGGACCCGTGGGACGTGCCCTGAGAAAACGGCCGTCCACGGGCCGCGCCAGTAAATCCTAGCTACACAGGAAGCTGAGATCTGAGGATCACGGTTCGAGGCCAGCCTGAACAGGGCAGTGTGTGAGAAAACTGGGCGTACCTATAATGAATTCCTTTGGCAGCTCTCTCCCCGACCAGGCGCTCAGCAACCGTTGAGGGAGCCACGCGCTGCGCTCAAGGTGTCCGGGGCTCCCGGGCCCCCTCCGTGCCTGAACCCCGGGACCAGAGCTGTGCGAAGGGGTGTGGCTCACCGCCTCGGGGCGTGGCTTCCACGCCAGGGGGCGTGGCTGCGGCGTTGGGGCGTGGCTGCGGCGTTGGGGCGTGGCTTACGGCTGCAGGCGGTGGGTCCTATAACAGCACTTGGTGGTTGCTGAGATGAAAGTTTGGGGGGGCTCGTGAGTTTTGCTGTGCTTTGGGTTTCTTTATTCACCCCTTTTTCTTTCATCATGTCTTCTACATACTTTACCTACTGGGTTGTAAAAGTCCGGGGACAAAGTTGACATCATTGGGTATTGTAGCTAAGCAGTCACATCCAGGGGTTGCAGGTACCAGAAGTAAACTGGTCAAAATTCATGTTTACCCCCAACTCAGCCTAATACAACCTGATGGCTAAGGGACACAAACATAGTCTCTAGAAGTCAGGGGTCCCTGGGTTCAAGTGTCAGTTCCAGCACGTTCTATCGATGGGACCAAGACAAATATGCCATCTCCCCAGCTTGTTTTCTCATTTGTAGAGGGTGTGGTGATGGTGGTGTGGGAATAAATGGGATATGGCAGGAGCTGGTACAAAGTAAACATTTGATATACTGCTCTCAGTACAAAACCTTTTTATTTTCTGCTTAAGAAATCATACATGGTAACTCTAGTTAAAGAAAAAAAAAGACAAGGAAAGCAGAGCTGTTTGGGTTTGAAGATGAATCTGGAGTTGGGATGTGACAAGACTTCCACCAAGTTCCTCTAATGAAATGCCCAGGCTTCTCCTAAAAATAGAAGAAAAGCAACTGTCACTGGATAAAGTCCAAACTTGGAAGACATACAAACTGTCCTTATCTATCTTTTCTCCTGATACTCAAAACAACTTCTACTGCTCAACTTTATATTATTTCTTCCCTTGTATTTTTTTTAGGGGGGGTGTTCAGTCGTGGGGCCTGAACTCAAGGCCTGGGTGCTGTCCCTGAGCTCTTCAGCTCAAGGCTAGTGCTTTACCTCTTGAGCCACAGCACTACTTCTGGATTTTTCTGTGTATGTGGTGCTGAGGAATTGAACCCAGGGTCTCATGCGTGTGAGGCAAGCACTCTACCACTGAGCCAGCTTCCCAGCCCCCCTTGTATTGTTTTTAAAAAATATTTTAATTATCTTTAAGTAGTTGTACACAGGAGTTGCCACTCAACAAAGCAGTTTATGAGTACAAGGCATCTTTATAGATGTCACCTCTTATAACATTCTCATCCATCTCTCCCAACTCACCCTTCCCTCACATTTTCTCCCCACTTCTCTTCATTTGTCTACACCTCTCTTCTTGACTCCATACTACCCCTTTCAAGTATTGTTTTCCTGGTATTTATGAACTATGGTTTTTTGCCTTTCTAAGGAATTACATTATTTGAGTTTCCCCCTGAATCTACCATATTTCCATTAATACATTTGTATAAAATTTCATACCACCTTCAACATTTACTTATATATTCATAAACTAATTCTTGCTTCCACATATGAAACCTTTGTCTTTCTGGGTCCAACTAACTTTACTTAACATAATATTTTCCAGGTCTTTCCATTTCTTTGATGCAATATTATTTTTTCTAATCGATGAATAAAATTACACGGTGTATATATACCATATTTTCTTGATCCATTCATCCACTGAGGAGCATCTGGGCTGATTCCCTACCTTGGTTATGGTAAATAATGCTGCTATGAACATGGTTGTGCGGGCAGCTTTAATGTATCCTATTCTGTTTTGCGTCAATTTTCTAAAGTTATTGTGTCTACTGAGAGTGTTCTCTTTCTCTTATTTATCATTTAATGTCTGTTATGGTTTATATCTCAGTGTCTTCCATTGGCCTTGTACTTGATCTCCAGCCTGCGGTGTTATTGAAGGTGAGGGAGCCTTTAAAACGTACGGGTTAGTGGAAGGAAATGAGGTCACTGGAGATGCCACTGATGGGGCTATTGACACCCAGGCCCCTTTTCTCCCTCTGCTTTTGATTTCTGGCCATTGGTCAAGCAGCTTTGTTCCATGTGTACTGCTGTACCTCAGGCTCAAAAGCGGTGAAGCCAACTGACCACAGAATGAAAACTCTGAACAAGAGCCAAGGCAAATATTTCCTCCCTTTAAGCTGCTTATCTCAAGTATTTTGTTACTGCATCAGAAAGATGACTAACACAGGGCCTGATTAAAATTGAAACGTTCTTGGAGTCACTACAAGAATTTATCTCCTTATTCCTTATCTTCAGAACAGAGTCAGATTCACATAAAACACAAAGTCTAGTTAGAACAAAATATTAAATTAGTTTCAAAAGGGTCTGTTATGGTGCAAAGGGCTGATACAGTATTCTGATGAAGAGAGTAACTTTTTTCTTTTGTGGATGACTTTGTAGGATGAAAATTCCAATAATAAGTTAAATCAGTATATATTTCATATCTGACAAGATTAGATCATACTTTGAATTCTATGTGAAATGGTTTAGTTGGGAGATGACAAGGAAGAAATAAACTTGAAGGCTGGAGGCATGCCTTGAGTGGTAGAGCACCAGCTATGAGCAAGCAAAGCAAGTGAGTGAGAGGCTCTGAATTTGAGCTCTAGTACTGGCAAAACAAGCAAAAATAATAGAAATAAGAATAGACATTTCAGGTATACATGATACAAAAATTTAAAGTATATTCTAACATGAACATAATGTTTCTCTTTGCACCTTTAAACATGTACAGAAGTCTCTCCTTGAACTTCATTTTCATTTTGGTGTTGAAATTTCTGGAGAAGCCTAGGGCCCAGCAAACCAATGAGCAGACTTCCAACTGGAGCTGTGAGGAGGATGGCCAAAAACGCCACTGTCAACACATCCATTCCATACTCTTCCAACTGCTTCTCTCCGTGAGCTCTTGCTGCATCCAGAGCCACAGACCCTATTGCAGCCTAAAATTAGTTTGCATATTTCAATAATTGCAAAATATCAGGAACCCAACAGTTAAATTTTGTTTGATATCATTTGTCTAAAACATATAATCCAATCGGAACTAGGTGATTACTATTTAGTTAACAACAATAGGCATTCTAACAAGTACATGGTAAACAATCTCAAGCACTCATCTATAAGAGTTTTCTTGATCCCTTGACCACTAGGGTACACAGATTTTGGGTCAAGATTGAGACATGTGTCAGGAAGTTAAGTTAGTTGTGAATAATACCTAGAAAAACAGCATTGTATTACCTCCTTATTTTTGGTTCCAAGATCTCCAGTGGATTTATGAAATCTGGAATAGTACCAAACTCTATATACATTTTTTTCCTTATTAAGTCAAGAACTTTTAACCTAAAGGAAACACTTTATAGCTTCTCATGGGCATCTCCAAATTAATAGCGTCATTAGTCTTGTGCTTTGGTGCCATAACTGAGAAAATAAGAATCTCTTGGAATATAAGAAGTGTGATATGACATCCATGTAATAATTAAGAGGACTGATGGTGTGTATAGTGTGGACACTTGGGACAAGGTAATGATGCCTACTATCCCCAAGCAGGTCAAAGTAGGATGGCTGAAACTGTCATGTTCTATCAAAACAGCATGCAATTTAAGACTTATTTCTGGAACTTTCCACTTAATACTTTTTGGACTGTGGTTGGTGTAGGTAACAAAAGCCACTGACAATGAAGCCATAGATAGAGGGATGATGGTAAAGCATCATTGGAGTTTTTTTCCCCCCCATACACACTTTATTTATGTAGAAAGACTGTTCAAATATAATTGATCATCCATGGATATTATGACATCAAAGCATTCCCAAACATGAAAATGGACCATGCTATTTCTGTTTTACTCTCTTCTTGGAAGGTCTTGAAATAAAGGATTAGCAATTCTCTATTCAGAATATACAGCAATAAAACTCTTAAAGAGTAAAGTAGAGCTGGGCGCTGGTGGCTCATGCCTGTAGTCCTAGCTACTGAGGAGGCTGAGATCTGAGGATTGTGGTTCAAAGCCAGCATGGGCAGAAAAGTCCCCATGAGACTCTTATCTCCAATAAACCACTCAAACACCAGACGTGGCTCTGTGGCTCAAGTGGTAGAGCGATAGCCTTGAGTACAAAGAGGCTCAGGGACAGTGCCTAGGCCCTAAGTTCAAGACCCACAACTGACAAAAAAAGAGTAAATCATTGTCAAGTCTTCAAAAGAAAAAGTCCAACTTAAATATTTTACTTTCACCAAATGTAGATAAGCCTTGTTAGTCAACATTTCGAGGTGTCATCCAGAATTAACAGTTACAATGTTTAGCCATCCTGGGTGTCATTACCTGGACTGTGGCCTTTGGAAGCCATGCAAAAGAAATAAATATCTTCTCCTTTAAGTTAAAACCAGCAAAACACACCATCAGAAATGTACTCAGAATTCGTACTAATACCGCAATGCCCAAAGTGGCAATAGAAAGGCCTGTAAGAAACACCAAGATTTTAGAAACAATGAAAGATTAGTGGAGAAATTACATCATGTATAGTTACTGATTCACATACTACAAACAGGAATAATACTAAAACATTCATAATTTTCATACCTTTAAGTAGTTGTACGAAGGGGTTGTTTTCAACAAAGCAGTTTATAAATAAAATGCAACTTGATCAATGTCACCCCCTTCCACATTCTCACCCATTTCTCCCAAGCCAGCTCTTCCCTCACTTTTTTTGATTTTGTAGGATATACATTATTATTATTATTATCATTATCATTATTATTATTATTTTTGGCTGTGGGACTTGAATTCAGGGCAAGGCTAGCACTCTACCACTTTGAGCCACAGCAGCACTTCTGGTTTTCTGGTAGTTAATTGGACTTTCCTGCCTGGGCTGGCTTTGAACTGCAATCCTCAGATCTCAGCCTCCTAAGTAGCTAGGGTTATAGGCATGAGCCACCAGTGACTGACAACATTAAATTTTTGACTGCATTCTCCCCCAACTTCTTCACTACCATAAACATAGATAATTTTCAGTACTAAAACAGTTTAATCTCCAATTAACCACCAAAAACCTGGAAGTAGAACTGTGCTTCAAGTGGTAGAACGCTAGCCTTGAGCAAAAAAGCTGAGAGAGCCAAGCCCCAGGACTGGCACACCCTAGTGCACAAGTGCCTCCTCCCCCCCCATCCCCAACTAATTCGTTATCTTCAAAATTCTGGTCCTTGATATTGAACAAGGCTGTATGTACATTCTTATCCTTGGGGAAATGTCTATCCATCTGTCCATCTATCTTTCCACATGCTGTGGTTCTAGATTGTGAAGCATCATTTTCTAGCCAATTACTCTAAAAGACAGATCATAATTAAGTTTTCATACAATTGTGATCATGGGAAGTACTGAACCCATATCTATTGAGGATATTTCAACTGAATATAAAGAGATTTTACTTTAACCCAAATACTTTGAAATTCTTACCGACAGTTTCTGGTCTGAGAGATGCAACAAATACCTCTGCTCCAATGAGCCCAAAAAGAAGGGGCTGAAAAATATTCCAGGCAACTGCAATTATCTTTTCAACCTCTGACTAAAAACAAAAACAAAACAAAAATAAGACATACACAGTAATTTTATGCAAATACAAGTGGTCATACATAAAAATTTTGTATAAACTAAAATATTTTAAATATTTGCTTTTCAGTTCATAAGATTACTGCAAAATGATCTAGGTACATTTAGTTTGGGTCACCAATATCTAGTCTCTTCATTAATCAGAATTGCATATGATCTTGTCAAATTCAACTGTATAAAAGTGTGTTAGTAAACAAATAGCAACAAGATAACTTCCATAGTATATATTGAGAAAATATAATGTATACTGAGAAAATGAATATTGTTAATGTTAATTTTCTTGAAAATCAGTAAGGAAACTCAAATAACGTTATAAAAGTGGTCAAAGGCTTTAGGACAATTGTCTTGTAACTAATAATAATAATTGTAAAGAATGTGCATTTGTAAAAATGCAATTTAGATCAGACATAATACATTTTTTTCATCTACTCAATTAACAAAATGTATGAAGAGTAAATACTCAAATCAGAAGAACAGATCCTCTCATACTTTGTTGGAAATGTAAATTGACAAAGCCTCTTATAGGAGTAAATTGATATGACCAAAGCTGAAAGTGATCACACTTTCCTTAAGCAACCCTATTTCTAAGAATTTATGCCATGGAGAAATTCAAAGATATGCAATATTTTGCTGATTTTTAATGTCTTTTTTTTTTTTTAACATTTTAACACTTCGGAAATTAGGATGTGCCAGTTGAACTGGAATAATCTTTCCTTCTTGGTGGCATATACAATGTGGATTTTAGAATTGAAATGTCTTACAGTGTATGAAATATATTTTTTTGTAAAATATTTTATTAAAGCACTGTTTGTCTTAACATGAAACTAGAACAACACCACTGTATTATTAGGAGACTTGTTAAATTAAGTGTGGCTTAACTACCCTGCAGATATTAAAGAACAAGGATTATCTCAGGATAATATGGCCATGATCTCTCTCCTATCTAATCTCTCTCTCTGTCTCTGTCTCTGTCTCTCTCTCTCCCTTTCTTTTTTTGTGCTGGTACTGGGGCCTGAGCTCTGTTCCTTAGCTTTTTTCATTCAAGGATTGCAGCTCTACCATTTGAGCCACAGCTCCACTTTTGGCTTTTTTGGTGGTTAATTGGAGATAAGAGTCTCTCAGTGCTCACTTAGAGTCTCAATCCTCAGATCTGTCTGCTGAGTAGTTAGGATGACAGGTGTGAGCCACTGGTACCTAGCATCTAGACTTGCATAAAAGTGATTTGTATGTGGGCATTGGGTTTACATTTCTGTATAGGTAGGAAATAGCTTTTACAAGTAATAATGTTACTCATTTAATGTTACGAAGGTGTCTCTTTCAATCAATTTGACCAAAAGAGTCATGAGCAGAAGAACTTAGAAGTACAATGCACCTTGGTGGTGCCCCATCTCAGGCCTGCAAGGAAAGCCATGACCAAGGTACACAGCCCTCCAGATCCCGGAAAGCCGAACTGCACACTGCTGAACACAGCCAGCACAGCGAACCCCAGGAGAAGGGAAGCTCTTTTCCATGCAAGGTTGTCCTGAAAAAGAAGAGAGGCGATCCATTCAACTATTCCAAGTAACCGATCTTTCCATTTCCAGGATTTAGAATGAAATACTAAATGCCTGTGTCACCGCACAGCAACATCTATCTACTTTTCTTCCTTAACAGAGCAGAGTAACAAATCCAAGTTTCTGTTTTAGAAACACCAATTCCCTGCAGAGTTGGACTAGTAGAGAAACGCATATAGGCTCTGGAGCCAGACAGACCTGGGATAAAAGTTGTGCGTGCGTGTGTGCATGCGTGCGTGCGTGCGTGTGTGCGTGTGCGCGCATGTGTGAATTCTGAGAGTTTGAACTCAGGGTCTCTCATTGGCCATGCTGACGTAACCCCACTGAGCCACAACTGCAGCCTTGATTTTTTACTGTTTGTTTTTACAATAGGGTCTCCCTTCCCATCCGGCTCCTGCCTGAGCCACCATCTGTCCACGTCAGGCTTCCCATCACTGTGAGGATAATGGGTGTGACCACCATGTTCTCCTTCCCTCTGTGGAGAATGAATCTTTTGGGCTCTTCTGCCCTGGCTGGTCTGGCAGCACAATCCTCCCTCCTGATACCACGCCTGATGAGTAGCTAGGATTGATTTTAAGACACAAGCTGCCAGTGCCTGGCAAGCCTGGCTTTTTAAACTATTGTTAAAACCTCTTAAGCTCTGCTTTAACAACTTCTCTATATATTGTTGGTTGTTGGGCTTGAACTCTGGGCCTGAGCGCTATCCCTCAGCTCTTCAGATCAAGGCAAGTGCTCTACCACTTGAGCCACAGTGCCACTTTCAGTTTTCTAGTGGTTTACTGGAGATAAGAGGCTCACAAACTTTCCTGCCTGGGCTGGCTTTGAACCTGGATCCTCAGAACTCAGCCTCCTGAGTAGCTAGGATTACAGGCGTGAGCCAACAGTGCCAGGCTATAATTTTTTCCTCCTTTTTTCTTTTTCTTCTTTTCTTCTTTGTCGGTTGTGGGGCTTGAACCTGGGGCCTGGGTACTGTCCCTGAGCCTCTTTGTGCTCAAGGCTAGTGCTCTACCAACTGAGTCACAACACCACTTTAACTTCTTATATCATTATAAAAGTTAAATATATAGCTGTGTGTGTGTGTGTGTGTGTGTGTGTGCATGCATGCATGCATGCTTATGCACACATGCCAGTCCTGAGGCTTTAACTCAGGGTCTGGGCACTGTCCCTAAACTTACTTTCTTTCTTTTATTTTTTTTGAAATTTTGAGGTAAATAAAATAAAAATATTTACTTTAAGACACAGCTATGTATTACTGTTATGGGGACAAAACTCTTATAGCTAGGTAGACAGATAGATAGAGAGATCTTACTAATCTACCTCAAAATATATTTGCCTTGGCCAATTACTCATTAATTTTTTGTATTATTCATAATTACTTACAGAAATTGTAAAACAATATACCTTCTCTTAAAACATTGACTTTACAGCAAAACATGACAATATCATTATTCAACTACTGTAAAACAGAATTGTTCTATGTAGCTGTTTGTTTCAGTTCCATGACCAATTTATAAACCTCTAAGCTTCTTTGCTCCAGGCTAGTGTTCTACTACTTGAGCCACAGCTCCGCTTCTGGCTGTTTTTGTGCTTCAATTGGAGATATTTTGCATTCTTTCTTGTCCAAGCTGGCTTCTAAGCACAATCCTCACATCTCAGCCTCCTGAGAAACTCAGGCCATACCTTGCTCTGATTACGTTTTAACTTGATGCATCTTTGATTTTTCTCCTTCAGTTCCTGCATATCAAGAAGTTTTAAGAAGCAATAGACCTAGTATAGTCATTTGTTTTTATCATTTTAAAATCTAAGGATTATATACATATCTCTCTTCTCACTTTAAAATTTTTTGAACACTTTTAGAAAGTAAGTCTTCCAAGTGATTGCTCAGAGACATGCATACTCTAAAGTTGATTACCTGAGTTTTCTTCCAGCTTTCCTGCTTTCTAGCTATGTGTGCTGTTCAAGTCACCATCCTGTTTATGCTTCAATTTCAACTAATTAAAGGGTGGTGCTGTAGCAAATGAATTAATTCCAGCTATTATGGAAACATACTTAGGACTAAACAGTGGTCCAGGCTAGCCAGGGCATAAACACCAGACCCTATCTCAAAAAATAACTAAAGCAAAAAGGGCTGAGGGTATAACTTAGGTGGTAGAGGGCATGCACAGCAAGCATAAGACTCTGAGTTCAAGCTCCAGTCTGACAAAAATACAAAAAGCAAATGCTTACTGTTGATGGAAATGTTCAGTATCTGTGCTGCTTGTGAAATGCTGTTTATTCGCCATGTTGCTAGTGAATGCTGTACCGAACAGAGAGGCCCCAGGCGATGACTTAATTTACATTAGATTTATGTTTTTTTACATACAGCATATGTATGCATGTACTTATATATTCAGTTTGTATATATAATCATTCATACGATTTTTGAAGCATGATAAAATTTCAAATCCATTTACCTTGCAATAATGGATACATTAATTTAAATGTTGCTTTAAGTTTTCAATTCCTTTCTAAATACTTCGAAAAAAAAAATTTTTTTTTTGGGTCCAGTCGTGGGGCCTGAACTCTGGGCCTGGGCGCTGTCCCTCAGCTCTTCAGCTCAAGGCTAGCGCTCTACTACTTGAGCCACAGCGCCACTTCCGGCTTTTTTCTTTTTGCTTATATGGTGCTGAGAAATCGAACCCAGGGCCTCATGCATGCAAGGCAAGCGCTCTACCACTGAGCCACCTTCCCAGCCCTAAATACTTTGAAATTTCAAAATAATCCCACTAAAAACATTTCTACCTAATTATCTGTCCTCATGAATTTTGGAGGGTGAAAGAAAAACAAGCAACAACAACTACCTTTGTTTCTGGTTCAGAAATCACTGGGTAACCAGGCATGGTGGCACATGCCCGTAATCCCAGCACTCAGGTGGCTAAGCCAGGAAGATCAAGTGTTGAGCCAATCTGGGTGGGTTACACAGCCAGATCCCGACTCAGACTCTCCTCTCCCACCACCTTCCTCCCAATATAGCATATGTCATTGTGTACAGTGAAGAACTCTGATCTCTTTGGGAAGAAATACCTTCTTATATTGCATAAGATGCTATTATCTAATTGATAATAAAAAAAAGGAGACAAGAAGTCATATATATCCTTAGTTGGGTATTATAAAACTTCAAGAAAACTTGCATAGTCTACCTTATTGTGGAGTGCTTGTTATTTGTTCTACAGTGCAATTAAAATGTGCAGAATAGAAATTAGAAAGAGTCTCTGGGCTGCCGTCCCATTTACCTCCTTATTAGCCGCATGGATGGTCCTGACAGCAGATAGCATTTCTCAGTGTCATGCTTGTCAGGTTTTGGGGGCATGTTCTAGTATACGTTTTCCAATGACATTTGAGAGCCTGACTTTCCCAGATTTATGTCTTTTACCTGGTCAGTGCTTGGGAAGAACTGAATAAATAATCCAAGAAAAATTCCAGTTGCCACACCGATCACCACCTCCAAAAGACCTCGGAGGACATTGAACACTGTGGAGCCTGAAAAATACGTGAAAAGACAAACCAGACAGAACTCAAAATCCATCAATGCACAGGCTTTACATAGGCTTTAATTTATAGTCATCAAGTCCCTGAAGGAGATTGTGTGGGGCATTTCCTATCCTCTACAACCTTAAATATATGTGAATTAGAATGCCTGATAAAATAGGTCTATCACCCAGGAAGGAAAAGGATGTGTGTTTATTCTCATATGTGGATCCTAGGCCTAGAGTGCAACCTCACATGTAAAACATACACAGGGGCATATGCCTATATATGCATATATTTAAGTTGACTACAGAATAGTATATGTAGGAGTGAAACAAGATAGAGTAAATCTCTTGAACAATTAACAAGCAGTTTAAAAAATGAGTTTCAGGAAGCTCAAAAGGATTGTGAGGGGGGAGGGGAAGTACTTGGAAGGGAGTGAATGAAGAAAGGGAATGGGACAAATACAGTCAGAATACTCAATGTACAGAGATGATAAAGGAAGCAGGAAATGTGAAATGATTCTGGGGGAGAGAGGTGAATAGAATGGGGAGACCGATGGAAGGGATGACTCTGATGAAGAGGCACTGGAATAATAAATGGACAAATGGAAAAAAAAATGGGCCTATCTGACAAGAGGCGCATGCAGACTATTGGAGACAAATTCCAAAACAAATACCAGAAATGATATATAAACTTTTTTTTATAGATTTACAGCAGTAGAAATCTACTTTAAAAGACTCAACAAATTATGAGAGATAAAATTCATGATCCAGACAGAGTCTTGCTATATGTACAGGTTCAGTAGACAGATAAATTGTCAGATTAGAATTTTTAAATATATTTTATTGTTTTTATTTAGGTGTTGTACAGAGGGGTTACCATTTCATAAGTCAGGTAATGAGTACAGTACATTTCTTTTTGGACCATGCCACCCCTTCCTTCCATTTTCCATCAGATTATAATTTAAGAGCTTGAGTTTTCAAAACAATAGATGTACATTTATTTTTGGTAACTTTGATCTGTTTGTGTGTATAGTAAGTAAAGAATATGGCAATTGAAATTTTTAAAAATCCTCTTATTCCTTCTCAAGTGTTTATTATAAAACAACATTGAAAAAAAGTGTAGAAAAGTAATAGTGAAAAAAATTATATTGAATAAATTACTTTTGAATTTTTTTTTTTTGGTCAGTTGTAGGGCCTGAACTATGGGCCTGGGCACTGTCCCTAGCTCTTCATCTCAAGGCTAGTGCTCTACCACTTGAGCCACAGAACGATTTCTGGCTTTTTCTGATTAGTGGTGCTGAAGAATTGAACCCAGGGGTTCATACATGCAAGGCAAGCACTCTACCACTGAGCCACTTCCCAGCCCCTGAATTTTCTTTTAGTAGAATCATTATGAGAAATATTGTAAGATAGAAGAGTAGAACCCATGTTTTTCTCTCACAGTAAGCATGATTTAGGAAACTTTAATTTTAAAAAGTTGTTAGCACATTGCGTAGAAAATTATATTAAAATTGTCCTACCCATAAAGCAATCTTTCAGAATTATTCTAAGGAAAAAATGTGTTCCCTCATAATTGTGGTTTCCTGTTACTATGGTAATCACTTCTCTTATTTAAAAAATAATAGCCTATGAAGTAATTTTATATGGCTAGGATAGCTGTCAGATTAAAGGCATCACAGGCAGAAGCATCTAGGTGTTATGGTAACATCATACTCAAGCTATTACTGTAGAGCATTTATGTTAAAGCATGTAGCTCATTAATTTCAATCTGTTGCATGTCAGGCTGCAAAAAAATAATAGTAGGGGGGGCCCAATCTCAGAAAATTCGAATTCAGTGAATCTCACTGGGCTCAGTGAGATTCTTCAAGCTACCCACATTTTCCCTCAGCTGCTCTCTCCCCCCCTCGCCCCCTCCCCAACCTTGGTGTTAATGAAACTCAAAGTAACTATTACACTGAAGCCATAACTCTTAATCCTGGCTACACTGCTTCCATTCCCAAGGGGTCTGATTTGATTGGTCTAAGGTAATGTTTCCCATGGGAGTGTTTTTTAAAAAGAAAAGAATACTCCCTAGGCAACTGTAATGTGCAGCTAGGACTGAGAACCATGGTTTTAAAGATGCGTTACCAGGAAAACAGTGGGAATGTAAGTCTGTACAAGGCACACTAGTGTTATAATAAGAGACAAGAGGATAGGTGTATTGGACCTAAGAGGGACATGGGAAACTAATTGTTCCTGACCAAGAAGTAATATATGAGGACAGGATTTTGAGAAGAGTAATTTGCCAGGATAAACAGCAGACTTCTAGAGCAATGGATGGAATGGTGGAGGTTCTAGGGTAATCAGCATAAATCATATATAATTTTAATATAAGAGTAACTTCGGGCCTCGAGAAAATGAGAATGGGTGATTTTGCCAGGAATGTACTTCTATGAAGCAAATTCAAGTTGAAGCTAAACTACACTTACACTTTCTCAGTGATAGGAAGTTGCAAATTTTGGACAAAACTCATGCTGTGTCGAAGAAAAATAAAGACATTGAAACACTTCTTTCTTAGCCTTTTGCCTAAGATCAGGTATAGTATTTGTTTTTATCCATTTAGTGAAAGTATTAAATAATAGTGTGGCAAGTTCCTTGAGTTCTTCTTTCATTACTATTTCAAGCAAAATACATCCATCCACTTCAGATACTTATTAAGCACTAATAAGATACCCATTAAAATCATTGCTGTTATTGCCCATAAAATGCTGTAGATGAGAGAAGAGAAATTGTTCTTATTTTAGAAGTGTGCTAGGACAGATGCCAGTGGTTCACACCTATAATTCTCACTAGTCAGGAGGCTGAGATCTGAGGATTTTGGTTCAAAGCCAGCCCAGGCCAGGATGTGGCCAAAAGGGAACTCTATTACACTGTTGGTGAGAAGGTAAATTTGTTCCACTCTGGAAAGCAGTATGGAAGTTCCTAAAAAGCTAAACATAGAGCCACCCTATGACCCAGAATCTCACTCCTGGGCATTTATCCAGTAGAACACAAACACTGCCACACTAAAATGACCAGCTCAATCACGTTTACTGCTGCATTATTTACCATAGTCAAGATATGGAATCAACCCAGATGCCCCTCACTGGACTAATGGATCAAGAAAATGTGGCATATATACACAGTGGAATTCTACTTATCTATTAGAAAGAATGACATTGTACCATTTGTAAGGAAATGAAAAGACTTGGGGAAAAAAATCATTTTAAGCAGCGTAAGCCAGATCCAAAGAAACAAAAGTTGCATGGTTTCATTCATTTGTGGTAGCTAGAATGTGCCTATAAATCTAGAAGTAAACAACACACTGAATGATTAAAAATTATACACTGGGACATGATAAATTATATAGCTTTTTAGGCATTCACAATTGAGGCCAAAAGGGATATTCATAGGAATGGATCACAAAGGCTCAAAAGCTATGTACATATGATCCTATAAAATAATACTTTATGTAATGAACTCCAAGAAAAGGAAACAAGAGGGTTTCTTTTAAAGTTGCTGTTGCTATTTTTGTTTTCCTTTTGTCATATTTGATAGTTTGTCTTTGGAGGGTAAAGGTGGCCCAGAAAAGGTAAAACAAAGGGTGAACAAATACAACAGTGGTACTCACTAGATACTATGTGGGAGATGAACTGTACATCTTGTAGATGGGAATGGGAGGGAAAAACTGGGAGAGAGAGAAAGGGAAGGGGAGACATGGTTCCAAAAGAACTGTACTCATTACCTGTCTCTTTTACCTCTACAATAACAATAAAATAGTTTTTTGAAAAAAGCCAGCCCCGGCAGGAAAGCGTATGAGACTCTTGTCTCCAGTTAACTATTAAAAAGCTGGAGGTAGAGCTGTGCCTCAAATGATAGAGCACCAGCAGTGAGCGAGCCAAGGAAGAGTGTGTGCACGTGTGAGTGTACGTACATGTGTGAGTGCACATGCGCTCGCGCACACACACACACACACACACACAGAAGTATGCTCTTCCTCTCTCTCAGACTACTCTGTCTTGTATGCTCTTTGTAAAACCTACCCATCCTTTGAGAGAAATATATAAAGTTTTCCCTAGATCCCTCTAAGAGGAAGCTGTTTTCCTTCCCTTGCGTGTGCTTTCCATCCCCATTCCCCAACTTTCTCCATGTTACTTGTGCGGCCTCTGTCTGGAGGCAGGCAGGAAGGAAAGGCAGCCTCTGTCCCTCCTTAGGTACACACCTGCCATTGCTTTCCTATTTTTAACTTGCCTTGAGCAAATATGCTCTGTCCCCAAGAGAACACACTGTCCTCTTATTACCTGTAGAGAAGGCCATGCCCAAACACGTGTTGAAGCCAGTGATGGCCAGGATGTCATCAAAGCTGCCAGCAGCCATGAGTAAGGTGGGGACTCCCTTCTCAACACCGTAGCCCCCTCCCTGCAGAAGGAGCATTGAAGGCACTACCACAGCCGGAGACACAGCACCTAAAACAAAGCTAAGCATGCAGCGCTTTAGACATTTGTGACCGCATCCTACTGATTCTTAGTCTTAAAAATCATTATAAGCCGGTGCTGGTGGCTCACGCCTCAACTCCTAGCTACTCGGGAGGCTGAGATCTGAGGATCGCAGTTCAAAGCCAGCCTGGGCAAGAAAGTCTGTGAGACTCTTATCTCCAATTAACCACAAAGAAACTAGCAGTGGAGCTGTGGTTCAAAATGGTAGAGTTGGTAGCCTTGAGTAAAAAAAGAGTTCAGGGACAGCACCCGGGCCCTGAATTCCAGGCCTACAGCCAACAACAACAAAATTTATAACAACCTTTACTTTTTCTCTACTCTTTTAAAGGTTAGACTTTGGACAACTACAACCTTTCAAATGGCAGAAAAACATCAAACCAGAAACACTATCCACTTTATAGTTTATCGTGAAACAGAACATTTTGTCAAAGTACAGTCATACACATACACATTTAAGTTGTCTAAAAGTAGATATAGGTTATCTAAAAAAGTATATATATATATGTTTATTATATTTATATGATATATCTTAACATATATATCTGATATACACATATATATCTTTAAACACACACAAGTATATTAAAATCTGGGCACTAGTGGCTCACATCTATAATCCTAGCTAGCCAGGAGACTGAGATCTGTGGATTGCAGTTCAAAGCCAGCCTGGGTAGAAAGTCCATGAGATTCTTATCTCCAATTAACCAGCAAAGAGCTAGAAGTAGAGTAGTGGCTCAAGTGGTAGAGCACCAGCCCTGAGTGAAAAAGCTAAGGGTCAACGCCCAGGCCTTGAGTTCAAGCCCTAACACTAGCAATACAAATAAAAATGTCTTTATGAATGAAATATAGGATGAATGGGGCTGAGGTTGCTGTTCTAAAACAACACACTATGTTGTGAGGAAGGAAAAACTTCCATGGACGCTCTGAAGAGGAACTAAGCAATGGTGGGCCTTCAATTAGGACTTCATATATCAAGAAAAGACAGAGTCACAGAATGACGTAATGACAACAACATGATTCTTAGGATGGCAACAGCTGTAAACCAGGAAGCATTTTATGTATTTCAGCTGTGGCTCAAGTGGTAGAACAACAGCCTTGAGCAGAAAAGGCTGAGGGACAATGTCTAGGCCCTGAAGTGAAGCCCCAATACCCCCATAAATCAAAGCAAAACAAAACGATTGAACCCTCACAAATTCATTTTCACAAATGAAGAAATTGCGACACAGAGAAATGGAATAGCATGTGAAAGATCAAACTGGGAAAATCACAAAACTGGGATCTGAATCCAGGCAGGAAGCTTAACCATAAGAAGAATTTCTTACTTCTTGCTTTCTTGTCTACTTATTAGCGTTAAATTCTTACCGTATACCTTTTGGTTTGTGTGTGTGTGTGTGTGTGTGTGTGTGCGTGCGCACGCGCGCGCGCTCGCACGCACGCGCATGCTGGTCTTGGAGCTTGAAATTATTTCCTGGGTGCTGTCCCTGAACTTTCGTGCCCTAAGTTAGTGCTATACCTCTTGAGCCACAGTTCCACTTCTGGCTTTTTGGTGGGGGAGATTAGAGTCCTATGGCCTTTTCTGCCCTGGCTGGCTTTGAACAGCAATCCTCAGATCTTAGCTTCCTGAGTAGCTAGGATTATATCTGTAAAGTATCTGCTGAGACACTGACTCTATTATGAAATGAGAACATTTAGATGATGCTACATTTTCTAGTTGCATTTTCTTGTGTCCTTAAGAAAATACCACGATGCCGGGGCTGGGAAGGTGGCTCAGTGGTAGAGCGCTTGCCTTGCATGCCTGAGGCCCTGGGTTCGATTCCCCAGCACCACATAAGCAAAAAGAAAAAAGCAGGAAGTGGCGCTATGGCTCAAGTGGTAGAGCACTAGCCTTGAGCTGAAGAGCTGAGGGACAGCGCCCAGGCCCAGAATTCTGGCCCCACGACCAGACCCAAAAAACAAAACAAAACAAAGAAAATACCACGATGTCTTCTCTTGGATAGAACTAGGGAGTGCCCTAAGTGTCACTGCCTATCTCCACACAACAAAGAAGAAATTATTACCCCAGGATAAATCCCCACTGCCATGGCAACCTCATCAGGAAGTGAGCAAGAACAGCAGCTGCGCATGCCTCTGTAATACAAGGCCCCATGGACAGTCGGACACACACACCCTTCAGCTTCTTCAGGGCCTGGAATACAAGCATAGACTTAGTAATAGAATCCCCTGAAGACACTCCAAGATCATAACCTTAAACACCTGCTCTTCAGTATTCAGACGAGATCTGCCGCATCATGAATTTTCCAGATGATACATTTTATGTTAACAAACATTTCAGTGTTTTAGAGAGCATCCAAAGTCCTCAGAAGTACCCTATGAGACAAGTAATAGTATCATTTCATTTTTATTTATTTATTTGCCGGTTCTGGGTCTTGAACTCAGGGCCTGGGTGCTGTTCCTGAGCTTCTTTGTGCTCAAGGCTACCACTCCCCTGCTTGAGTTCCAGCACCATTTCTGGCTATTTCTGAGAAGTATATTGAATTGTTTCATGGACTTTTCTTCCCAAGCTGGCTTCAAACTGTGATCCTCAGATCTCAGTGTCTTTATTCTTATCGCTGCAAATGGTATCTCCTCGTATCTCCCCATCTCTTTCCTGAGTCTCAGGGATTCCAAATACTTGGAATGTGGGAGGGAAAATATCCTGTTCAATAATAATCCAGTAATTCATACCTTTGGATCCAAACCAAGGCCAGCACGAACCAGTATGATGGAAAGGGCTATGCTCCTCAGAGAGGAAGACCAATCGTGCTTGATCTGCACATTGTCACTGATGACTGGGATATTTCTGATGAGAAACCCAGCAAGCAGCATGCCTTCAGTGGAGAAGTCAAATAACACAAGTCAGTTTTCAAATATAGGAAATATTTTCTGGTATTTTACATGTGACAGAGACTACTATATGATTTCCCCCTATGTGTAGTCTTTGGTTAAATTAAGCGGAAAAAAACTAAAATAATATAAATTAGGCAAAGATAGGCTTTATAATGGACATAAAAAAATAAAATGGCTGGGTGTGGTGGCTCATACCTATAATCCTAACTACTCAGGAAGCTGAGATTTGAGGATTATGGTTTGAAGCCAGCCTGGGTAGGAAAGTCTTTGAGACTCTTTTTGTTTTTGTTTGTTTGGTTTTTTTGGTTGGTCTTGGGGCTTGAACTCTGGGCCTAGGCACTGTCCCTCAGCTCTTTAGCTCAAGGCTAGTGCTCTAGCACTTGAGCCACAGCGCCACTTCTGGTTTTCTGGCAGTTTATTGGAGATAAGAGTCTCTCAGACTTTCCTGCCCGAGCTGGATTTGAACCCTGATCTCAAATCTCAGCCTCCTTAGTAGCTAGGATTACAGGCATGAGCCACTGGCGTCCAGCTCTTTGAGATGCATATCCAATTAACTAGCAAGAAGCTGGAAGTGGAGCTGTGGCTCAAATGGTAGAGTGCCAGTACTGAATGACAAAAGCTAAGAAACAGTGCCTAGGTTCTGAGTTCAAACATCAGTATTCACACACACACACACACACACACACACACACACACACACACACACACACACACACACACACGAGATTCCTCTATCAGAACTGTCAAGCTCCTATCCTCCAAGCGTGTCCATGTCCTTGTAAGCTCCTACTTCACATGGCTAGAAAAAGCAAGGGGATCTTCTATGAGAACAGAGGCCAATGACAGCTGTGGGTTGTAATTTATGACTTGTTACAGGCTCTGAGGCAGGACCCCATTTCCTGGCATACTTTTACCATTGTCGTTTAATCTAGGGGAAAGTCTCTTAAGTCCGGGCCATTTATAGACTGTTAATTTGGTGATGATGTGTATGAGTCTTCAATGACTGCTTTTTGTTAAATATAATGGTCAGGGCAGTGCGCACAGGGTAAAATTAAAATATGATCAACAAACGTAAAGGGACAAGTGCATGCCATGCCCCACATGTAATTGGTCCCTCAATCGATTGTCACTGTTGCTTGCCAAACTTCCGTGATCATCATCAAAAATGGTCACAGTTGAGGATTTGATAAAATCAATGTAAGAATGAAGGAGGGCCTGAGGCCTGATTCAGCAGTCACTCACATCACTGATGAGTGAGTGTAGGGTTGCTGTGAATGTGGACTGATAGGTTTATGGTAAGGAATAAGATGGAAATTTAACAATGAAAATATACATCAGAGCATCATTCATTGTTGATGACAGAAGTAACTTACAATGCAGCGATCCCTGATTTATAGCATTTACTGATTTCGGTGTTACAGAAACTTCCACCAAGTTGATGTTATGTTACAATAATGATGTCACCATGTGCCATTGAGAAGAGACAGGTCATGGTCCTCCATTATACAAGCTCCATCGCCCACGGAGCACGGATAAGGGGAAATGTGGAATAATTAAGAAGCAACCAATGCTGAGTGTCGCTAGCTCTTGTTCTGTAATGTAAGCAGTTTAACTGTAAGTTTCCACAGTTTGATTTTTGTGTATGTGTGTCATTACTGGGGCTTGAACTCCGGCCACTGTCCCTTATTTTTTTCTGCTCAAGGCTGGTGCTCTAATCTTTTGAGCCACAGCTTCATTTACAGGTTTTTTTTGGTGGTTAACTGGGGATAAGTGTTGCAGGATCTTCCTTGCCTGGATTAACTTTGAATCTTGATCATCAGATCTCAACCTCTTGAGTAGTTAGGATTACAAAAGGTCTGAGCCAGCAGCACCACCACCTGAAATAGTTTAACTTAAAAAAATCACATTTAATAACTGGCTCACAAAATTTAATAATTGGCTTCTGGCCCTACTACAACAAATAGAGAAATATTGTATTGCTTTAGTTCCCAAAGCGTTCCAAACTTACAATTTTTTTTTTTAAATACTATTTACTCTGGAGAAAACAGGAAACATTCAGCACTTACCAAGAAGAGGAGGCAGTGGAGGCAATGTTGGTAACTTAATGAGGCTGAACAGTTTTCCTCCAATGACAGCACAATAGAACAAGATTAGAATTCCAAATAGATTTCCTCCAGGAAGGCATTCACTGCCTGTTATTGACCACACGACAGCCCACAAAAGAACAACCATGGTAACTGGAAGAAGCCAAGAAAATTTGGTTCTATCAAGTTGTCACAGGCATGTTTTGATATGGCCATAATGATATATGAATGACAAAGAATACAAGCTGGATAATTCCCATCTATTTTAAGAAGTAGGATATTACCAGTGCAGTTGCATTGTCTCCTGTGTTCTTCCCAACTC
This sequence comes from Dipodomys merriami, assembly GCF_024711535.1. Lineage (NCBI taxonomy): Eukaryota > Metazoa > Chordata > Mammalia > Rodentia > Heteromyidae > Dipodomys > Dipodomys merriami. The sequence continues at coordinate 20,354,263 of NW_027202826.1, forward strand.
TGTTCCCCATCTTCTTCCACATTGCAAAAGAAGTCACTATCTTGAACTTCTTTTCACCATTTTCCTTTTTCGTCATTCCTATTTTCCTTTAGAATTTTTTTTTTTTTTTTTTGGGTCCGGTCATGGGGCCTGAACTCTGGGCCTGGGCGCTGTCCCTCAGCTCTTCAGCTCAAGGCTAGCGCTCTACCACTTGAGCCACAGCACCACTTCCGGCTTTTTTCTTTTTGCTTATGTGGTGCTGAGGAATCGAACCCAGGGCCTCTGGCATGCAAGGCAAGCGCTCTACCACTGAGCCACCTTCCCAGCCCTCCTTTAGAATTTTATTGCAATTACATCAGCAGTTAATATTATAAGGAACAATTACCATCTTTATCTTCTCTATGGGTATAGGAGAATACTTAAATTCCAGTATTTGGTTTTATTCTATTTATTTGTGCCAGGGCTCGAACTCAGGCCCTTGTGTTCTTTCTTAACTTTCTGTGTTCAAGGCTGGTGCTCTATCAGTTGAACCACATCTCCACTTCCAGCTTTTTTTTTTGCTGGCTAAATGGAGAAAATATTCTTTTTTTTTTTTCTTTTTTTCTTTGTTGTCAGTCATGAGCTTGAACACTGGGCCTGGATGCTGTCCCTGAGCTCTTCAGCTCAAGGCTAGCACTCTACCACTTGAGCCACAGTGCCACTTCTGGTTTTCTGGGGGTTAATGGAGATAAGAGTCTCATGGACATTCCTGGCCAGGTTGGCTTTGAACTGTGATACTCAGATCTTAGCCTCCTGAGTAGCTAGGATTACAAGCATGAGCCACTGGCACCTGGTGAGAAAAGGTTCTTACAGACATTTCTGCTCAGGAGAACTTTGAACTGTGATCCTCAGAGCTCACCCTCTTGAGTAGCATCTGGCTTTTCTATTATTGACTCATCTTGTTTTATTGTGCTATTGCATAATGTAAAAATAGTAATATGCCAGAAAAATGATATGCAAAAACACATGTAAATTCTGTATGGCACTAATACAATTCCCTATATGTCATTTCATAAATGCAATTCCTGATAAAGAAATGCTATGTCAGATCATGCTGTATTTCTCATGAAGATCTTTGGTAGTAAATTACTATTTTTGTCAGAAATTACTTTCTCTTTATACTCAAAAGATAGCTTTTCTAGGTATAACTCAGGTATAGCTCCATTATTAGAATGAAAGACTTTTTTCTCTCAGTTCCTTGAAAATAATTTTCCTTGGATTCCTGCTTTCATTTTTGTTATTAATTTTGGTTCTTTTCTTTCTTTTTGTTTGTAAGATCGCATTTGGCTTTCTGCAATTTCAGAATGATGTATATGTTTAGGTGTGGCTTCCTTTTCATTTGCTTAAGACTTATGTTTTTTTTAAAAATCAGTTCTGGAATATTCTATCTTTATTTCATCAACCCTTTCCTCTTGCCCACCCTATTCTCTAAACCATGTTTAAATCAGTTAATAACTTACTTTCATTTATAACTTTGGAAAATCATATTTTCACATGTAAGGTTTATTTCTTAAAAAGAATACCCAATACCTTGCATGGTCCTGGAAGGGAGGATCAAGTCATCTTGCAAAACTGGAAACAAATACAAACTTCCTACTGTGAGCTCATTTTTCAGGCAGCTTTGTAGGCCACGATTATAAAGTTAAAAAAAATGAATTCTCAAGTCACATCATTCACTTTTTAAATATAAACTATATCAAAATATATTTTGAATGGTCAAAGTTTAAAAAAAATCAAATTACCTGTGTCTTTATTAGTGCATGTATGTTTTGGAATCTGGTTTTCTCTACAAGTTCTAAATAAAGTTTGAGATTTTTTTCCTATATAGAACAGAAACTTAATTTCATTAAAAACATATCTAGAGTCTAAAGCTATCATATTATACTTGGCTTTCATTGTCTCAAATGAAATGTTTAAAAAAAAAAAAAAGGACATCTTTCAGAGCTCCAAACTGAAGTGGAACTATCAAGGTTTGAGCATTGCAATGGACATAATGGTGCATGTTTGAAATTCCAGAGTGTGGGAGGCTGAAATAAGAGGATCACAAGTTCAAAGTGAGCCTAAACTATTGATATCCTGTCCCCAAAGTGGGGGAAAAAAAGCTTCACTGTTCAGTGAAGTTACATTGTATATGGGACACTATATATTTACCTAAATGCTGTTGTAATTTCTCAGCATGACTTTTGAAATACCACATCTTCAAAAGACTTCTCTTTTTCCAATTAGATTGCATATTTCTTAACAAAAGTGACACATATGAACATACACTCTTAATTTACAACCAAAAATGGCCTCACTGAATCTGAACATCCATTTAGTCGTCACATTTATAATACAATAATCTTTCATTGCCTCCAAAACCAAAATCCATCCCTAGAAGACATCTATATCCAAATTAAAACATTGTGTGAGCTGACTGCTAGTGGCTCATGCCTGCTATCCTAGCTACTCAAGAATCTGTGATCTTAGGATCATGGTTCAAGCCAGCACAGGCAGGAAAGTCTGTGAGACTCTTATCTCCAACTAAACACCAAAAAAGCAGAAGTGGAACACACACACACACACTAACACCTCCTTGCCCCCCCCCCAAAATTCCTCAATGTGTTTAAGAAGCAATGGCAGTCCTACTGTAATAAATGGAATCATAAACCAAGGTTATTATTTATAAAGTAACAGGATTTATTTAGAAGCATAAATTGAGCTGTATCTGCTTGCATATTACTTGCAGTTACAGTAATACCAGCCAACTTAGGTTGTATTTTTCTGTTTACACGAGATTTTTTGCGAACCTTTTTCTCATTAAAGCCCTCATGTAATTCTGTAAAATTACTCAGATGTATTAAAGGAGAAGTTCCTTGATCTCTGTTTTTTTCCACTTCCTGATGACTCAGGTGGCGTTGACCTCAGTGATCCTGAAAACCTTGGGTTGACTATGTTGGAGCTTTGTCACCTGGGACCTTGAATGACTGACTGTGTGGACCAGTCATTGTGAATGGGAACCCAACAGCATTCACCCTGGAGAACTGTTACCCTGCTGGGTTTTATGTAAGTATGCTTGCTTTCATCCTTTAAACCAAGGTGGATTATAATTCCAAGATGAATTATAACTTCATCCTTTTTTGTTTTTTGTTTTTTTGGTGCCAATCTTGAGGCTTGAACTCAGGGCCTGGGGTCCCTGAAGCTTTTACATTTCTTGAGCCACAGTTTACTTCCTGCTCTGTGTACTCAATTGGATAGAGGAGTCTCACAGACTTTCCTGCTCCAGGTTGGCTTTAAACCAAGATCCTCAGATCTCAGCCTTCAGAGTAGCTGGGATTATAGGCCTGAGTGATTGGCATCCGGGTGGTAATTTCATGTTTGCCCTTCTCTTTCTGAATTCATCCTTTCCATATACCTACCAGTTGTTATTACTCTGCCCAGTAGCCCATGTGGAGGGCAAGCCCACGCAGATCTCAGTCTTTGCAAACAATTCAGTTCTGTGGGTGTTTCCCGTAACTTTTTCTCATTGCTATTCAGTAGGTTACTTCCTTCTGTTGGTTCATTTCCATCTACGTGTTTGGAATTCATAACTGTCTCCTCCTGTATTTAAAGCCATTTAAAACAAGTTCTTAGAATGCCATGTTTTCTACAGATCTTTGGTAGCTACTGGTTTTTTACATTATAAATCAAATTGCTACTACTGGAATCAAAGATAACACTTTATGAGGAAAATCCACAACTTGATTGCTAACAAGCCAGCTATTTCTTAGAAGACCTGTGTTAAGAGTATTTAGCATATTGTTATTCTTTTAGAATTATAAATGCTTGAGTCACAGAAAACATTGTTTTGCAATACCCAGTTTGAAAATTGGAGTAGTTAAGATATAACTGAGAGCCAGAAGTTGCTACCTGTATCAAAAGGGTTCCGGGAAAGATAACTATTCGTATTCAGTCATGTACTTGAATTGACCAATAATAGAGAGGGAGGGAGGAAAACCAAAATCATTCTAAGGGTTGGGCCAGGGACACAAAGCATTCCATAGGCCCTCTATTTTGCCAGCCCCTCTTAGCTGGCAAAACTGGTAGTCACATTGACTCTGGACTTTACTGAGTATAGGAATTAACAAGAGGGGGGATTGTAAGATTCCTTGTTATTACTTTTGTTTTTCTGAGACAAGATCTTACTATACTCTGGCCTCAAATTCACCTTCTTCCTACCTCAAGTTCCTGAGTTCTGGGATTACACTCACGTGTTGTCATGCTCAGGTGAATTGCTTAAGTGAGTAGTAGAGAATGAGCAGACTACAATTCTGTAATAGTGTAGAAAAACATGTCTTCCTTCAAATAACAGCTAGGACTAACTGTCTACATGCGACAACAGATGTTTACCTGTGTTTCCTCATGCACAGCAGCTGGGTGACTCAGCTCAGTGGATGCTTCCAGATGGTGGCATTGGATTGCTTTATCTGTATCTTTATCTGCCATAATTTACAATGACAACGAAGATGATAGGGTGGAGAGAAACGAGATCTGTTTTGAAGGAGAAACGGCACAGACAACAGCAGTAATTTGAAAATCTGTGTAAGTGAATTACACTCATTTCTTCTTCCAGACTTCTGAATGGCTAAAAAATAGTTTAAGTTACATTGTTTCAGACTTTCAATGGCTGATCTTTTGTTTGATTCTACTATACTATCTTCAAATCTTTTTTTTTTGTTTGTTTGTTTGCCTGTCCTGGGGCTTGAACTCAGGGCCTGGGCACTGTCCCTGAGCTTCTTTTGCTCAGGACTAGCACTCTACCACTTGAAAACAGTGTTACTTCTGTTTTTTTCTGCTTATGTGATACTGAGGAATCGAACCCAGGGTTTGATGCATGCTCTGCAAGCACTCTACCACTAAGCCACATTCCCAGGCCCTTTAATCTTATTGATTTAATTTTTATTCCTTTCCAAAAAAAAAAGCCAATCACATTCTTGTTTCCCACCCTGTGTTTTGAATTACACTTCAAAATATGTGGAGCAATACCACAACTAAAATCTCCTGAGTTCCTCTGGACCAGCTCAATGAAGCATGAGCGCTCTGGCTATCCTTTTGCTATTTCCTTTATATGGCATGTGACGGGGAAACAAGGTCCACATACCCAATAGCTTCACCTCTGCACATACTGTGTGCTCAGGCTTTGTGTGAGAAGATGGAAATCTTTCCCCCAGAGGAAAACATCTATACCCTCATTAGGGTTTGTATACTGACCAAGAATCAACCACATACCAATTATCAACAGGAGTCATAGCTGCTCAGGGGCCAGATATTCAGTGATCTCTCATTACAGAATATAGTCTGTAAATGTTTTTAAATGGAGAAATGTCTCACATTATACTTGTAGGGCCAGGGACTTGAGAGATCTCGTCTACAGGTAACAAACACGTGCCTCCAAAGGCCAGACTGGTGATGTATAAGAGAAATGGAGTGTCTATGAGGTGTTGTAGTATGGAAGGTGGAGAGTCTAACCAGGCACCAGAGGCTCTCCCCTGTAATCCTAGTTACTTAAAAGGTTGAGAACAGGAGGATCATGGTTTGAGGCCAGCTTGGGCAACAAGTTTACAAGAACCCTTCTCAATCAGTAACTGGGAATGGTAGAGTATCTGTCATCTTAATTATACAGGAGGCTGAAAACAGGTGGATCAATGTTCTAGGCAGGCCCACATAGGACCAGGAAAAAAAAGTTCATGAGACTCCATCGCCACAGAAAGAAAGCTGAGCATGGTGGTCCACGGCTTTTATCCTAGCTATGCCAGAAAGTTTCAAATACGAGGGTGGTTGTCTAGACTAGCCTGAACAACACCTGAGGCGCTATCTGAAAATAATGAGTGCAGAAAAGTGTCGGAAGCATGGCTCCGTGGTAGAGGGTCTGCCTAGTAAGCACGACTTCAGACCCCAGTACTGAAAATAAAATTCATGACTTGATTTAAAATGGAAGGTCTAGGTTAGGTTCACAAGAATGACTTTGAGAACACTTGTTACAGAGCCATCAAGCACTGCACTATTTTGGGGAGCTGGGAAGGTGGCTCAGTGGTAGAGCGCTTGCCTTGCATGCCTGAGGCCCTGGGTTCAATTCCTCAGCACCACATAAGCAAAAAGAAAAAAGCCGGAAGTGGTGCTGTGGCTCAAGTGGTAGAGCGCTAGCCTTGAGCTGAAGAGCTGAGGGACAGCGCCCAGGCCCAGAGTTCAGGCCCCACACTGGACCCAAAAAAAAAAAAAAAAGAGCTACACTATTTTTGTCATGAGCAAAAGACTCTGAGCCAGTGTGATGGTGCACATTTGGAATACTAGTACTTTAGAGGCTGAGGATCATGAGTTCCATGTCAGCCTGGGCTACATCACAAGAGCCTATCTGAAAAAAAAAAGGACAATAAAAATATATTTTTAAAAAAAGACAAAGGGAAGTGGTGCTGTGGAAATGAGGTAGAGCGTTAGCCTTGAGCACAAAAGAGCTCAGGGACAGCATCCAGGCCCTGAGTTCAAGCCCCACCATCCAGGGGGGAAAAAAAAAAAAGGTAAAGTAAGCAAACAAAAAAAGAGGCTCAAGTACATTACAGTAGCTGTCACCTAGAAAACTTTAACTCTATCAACTCTGAAAAACTATTTTTTCCTGTTGAGAAAATCTCTAATAATCTAGTGACCTTCAGTTTCACATGGTGAAAAAAAATAATAGTTTTACATAATCTCAAAAATGTAGCAGCAGCAAACGATTACATACAAACACAAACCTTCTACTAACTTATACAGAGTTCTGTATGTGATCCCCATAGTCAATAGCCACGAGGAGACACTATGCAGCCCTGATGGCTCTTATTCACACAGGTGTCAATCCAGAGAAAAGGGGCTACACAATTATACCAGAGGTGGAAGGCTGCCCTTTGTTATTAATTTCTACAGCAAATGCCACCAAACATACAAAGAACCTTCCCAGTCTACGCCAGCATCTTTGTGTGTACTGTGCTGTGAATTGTCTTTACAGTGTGCTAACTTTTCTTTTTTAGCCAACTGGCTTTGGGCTCTCTAACTTCTGCCTCAGCCTCCTAAGGGCTGTGATTACAAGGTATCCCCCGCCACATCCGGTCCCCTGGATGGACCTCTTGACAGCCACCTCGCAGGCGATTCAACATGGGAAGGCTGACTCCGGGTGTCTCCGCAGCTGAGGGGGCTTCCACGCCCAACAAATTCTGCGTGCTGACACTGGCATCACCCCACGCAAGGCCTCTCCTTGCTAGACCGCAGGTTACCAGCTGAACTGGAAGGAAGTCTGCGTGGTGCGGGTGGCTTTCCAGGTTCTCCTGTGTGTGCAGGAAGACACACATAGCCACAGCTGGACAGTCTAACCCCCACATCACCCACTGGCTTTGAACACGGGGCCTGGGCGCTGTCCCTGAGCTCGCTCTTCTGCGCAAGGCGAGCGCTCTGCCACTTTGAGCCACAGCCCCACTTCCAGTGTTTAGGTGGTTCATTGGAGGTAAGGGTCTCACAGGGGCTTTTCTGCCCTGGCTGGCTTTGAATCGCAATCCTCAGATCTCAGCCTCCTGAGTAGCTAGGATTACAGGCGTGAGCCACCAGCGCTGGGCTCAGTTCATTCTACACTGCCTCCTCCTGAAGCCCCCTAAGGGACGCAAATAGTCCACACTGATTCTCCTAAGGGCCCTCACCTGCCTTGAAAGGGTCCTGCGTGGATTATCCACGTGGCTCACGTGAGTCAGAACTGCCTAATTATCCTGGATCTGTGAATCCATTAGGGCAGACATGATGTTTAATCCCTGCGTCTGCTTGGCGCAGAGGGAGATGCAGGTATTCGCTGGCACCAGATGCTTCCATTCTGACTTGGAGAGAATCAGAAACCGGCATTCGCTCCACGGGAAGCGGCCAAGCCGCCCGCGTGGGTCTGCCGAAGCCTTCCCCGGGGTCTCCACGTGGAGACCCAGCTCCTCCGCGGTCCCGGAAGGCTGCCGGCCCTCATGAACCTTTTTGATAATCGGCTAGATGAGGGGATGAGGTGAGGTCACGCACTGAGATCGGGTGGAAGCCGCCATCACTTCCACACGCCCAGAGTAGCGCAGGCACCCGGGGACACTATGGCCCCATAGCTGGGCTAAAGAAAAACGGAATCTTCCCTGCACCAGCCTCCGCCACCAGTAAACACCCCGAGGGGAGAGCGCCGAGAAGCGGGGAGGGCAGGGTCGGGGAGGAACCGGGGAGGGCGGGGAGCCCAGGGCCGGTGTTTACCCTGAGCGCGCGGGGCTCCGACGCATCCAGCCGGGTCTCCCCATCCACGCTGGGGCTCCGGGTGCGCCCGGCCCAGCGCCCGGATCTCCGCAGAGAACCAGGCGCACTGCGCACCCCGGGGCGTCGCCGCTTCCAGCCCCGCGGAGAGCACCCCGGAATCAGGCTGCACGCACTGAGGCCTTCCTGCGGATCCTTTCCATCAGGGGTGGGAGGGTGGGAGGCCCCGCCCGCCCGGGGTGCCAGGATCCCCAGGAAGCTGCGGGGAAGGGCAAGGCCGCCCCGGCCCGCCCCGGCCAGCCCCGCGCCCGGCTTCCTGCGGCCACTTGCCAGCCTGATCCATCCCAAGCCACCCTCTGAAGCCTTCTTGTCGGCTCCACGCTCGGTCTTCCGTGCCCTCCGGGCCATCATGTGCTAGACACGAAACCCTGCCAGGCATCCTAGTTCACGGAATCCTCAGGTCAATGTTTGTGCAACCTCCTTCCCTTCTACGTCCGTGTGTGTGTGTGTGTGTGTGTGTGTGTGTGTGTGTGTGTCCCCGCCCACCGTCCCTTACCTGTTTTTCACGTCTTAAGCACAAATCCAATTTTAATCTTGCTTTTCAATCTTCCAGTGTCTCTGCCCGGAACCCCACACTGTCTCTCAGGGCCTGCTTTGAGAGCAGACAAGGTCCTGTCCAACACAGCTTCCAAAATTGATTATTTTCCTAAGCTGAACTCTTCCTCCTTCTAAAGCTTACAAAAAAGAAAAAAAATTCTTAAGCTTCCTCTTACCATTGGGTTGAACTATGTTTTTCCTTTATTTTCAGTCATATGATCTTCCTTGTCCTCTGAGCCTGGTAGGGTAGGGTGGGAAGGTTCAAGCCTGTAATCCTAGCTATTTGGGAAGCAGAGGTGGAAGATCAGGCAGGGCCCTGCCAGAAGACTCCCTTTTAACCAATAGAGGGGCGTGGTGGCCAGGGATGCTCACCCCGTTACAGGGAGAGCGGTGGAGTGGACTTGCCAGCCCAACCACACAGGGAAGTAGAGGCTCAACCTCAAAAATCACCAGCCTGGCTGGGGCGGTGGCTCACGCCTGTAATCATAGTTATTCAGGAGGCTGAGATCTGAGAATCGCAGTTCAAAGCCAGCCGGGGCAGGAAAGTGCATGAGACTCTTATCTCCTATGAACCACAAGAAAACTGGAAGTGGAGCTGTTGGTTCAAGTGGTAGAGTGCTTGCCTTGAGCTGAAGAGCTGAGGGACAGCGCCCAGGCCGAGTTCAAGCCCCATGACCAACACCCCCCCCCCCAAAAAAAATTACCAGTGCCAAGTGGGGCTGGAGGCACAATTCAAGTTTAATCCCAGTAATCCTAAATAAATAAATAAGTAAATAAATTTTTTCTCTTATACCTATATACTCTGTGTGTACATATATAATTAAATTCTATAAATACATATACTCTATGTGTACATACATAAATAACTACTATATGTGATTGAAAAATATTGGATTTATTTTTTTGGCTAACGTTCACTTTTCCATTGTAATGTTTACAGAGTTTACCACTGGCTCTGAGGGAACTAACTCTGAACATCTGACTTACAGAATTCATTGTGTGTTCATCTGAATTCATTTATTTATAGCCATACATCTATATGTATGCTTGCTCACAGAATAAAATTATACTATAATATTCAATATGTGTGTGTGTGTGTGTGTGTGTGTGTGTGTGTGTGTGTGCACACGCATGTGCATGTGTGCCAGTCCTGGGGCTTGAACTCAGGGCCTGGGAACTTTCCCTTGTTTTATTCACTCCATGCCAGCAATCTACCACTTAAGCCACAGCTCCACTTCTGGCACCAGGATGCTGTGATAGTCACAGACACGTCATTGTTACACTAATTCACTAGATAAAGGCGCTGCACCATTTTGATAACGCTATGCAAAAGCCACCCAAATCACTTAGCCTAACTTCCTTATTTCATAATGCAGTAAAGTAAAACCAAAGGTAAGCTGGCTATCCTAGTTTAGAATAAAAACATCCATAGAGTAGGCAGTAAAAAAAAAAAAACAAACCCAAAAAACAGAAAAAAAAAGATTCTTTTCAACAAGTTCAATATTTTTAATTGGATTTTACGTAATCATTTCAGGAGAGATTAGAAAGACAGAATCTGTTCAAAGAACCAGGCTCTTGGGAACTGTCATTGGGAAGGTCTTGCCTTCATTGGGAGAGAGCTGTGGGGTGGTTTTCTTGAGACGCTGCTCTGCTGTGGGTTTGAAGTCACAAGCTCCAGCCTCCATCGATGACCACAGGGTTGCCGGTGACGTAGGCCGACTGCAGTGACAAGCACAAGGTGACACAATTAACCACGCAGGACACAGGCTGTGTTTTCAAAAGTAATTACGGCCTAGATGAATAACCAATTGGTTCTCATATGAATAAGGAGCCCCTACTTATAAACTGAATTTAAGAAAAATTGAATTCCCCTGTGAATGCTTTAGAACTGCCTGCTGTTCGTGTGATCGTGCAGGGCCTCTGGCGGGCATGCCCATACACATCTCGCTCTGGGCAGAGTCAGATGGGTGTTTGGTTTCAGACTCATAAAACTAAGCAGTAGTGGCCTATAGCCATGTCCCAAATTAGAAGAAAGTGCTCCCATAGCATATTTTCATCCTGAAGCTCAGGACAGTTAAAAAACTAGCTGAGTTTCAAGACACTGAAAACTTTTCAACAACAACAAGAAAAGAAAAGAAAAACCCTTTAAAATGTAAATGGGTCAGTAACTAAGTGGCCATGGTGATCACCAAACAGTTAAACAAACAAACAAACAAACAAACAGTGTATCTGGGCACTGGTAGCTCACACTTGTAAACCTAGCTACTTAAGAAGCTGAGATCTGAAGATCTTTCCTGCTGGAGCAGGAAAGTCACTAGAGACTTATATCTCCAACTACCAAAAATGCTTGAAGTAGATCTGTGGCTCAAGTGGTAGAGTGTTAGCCTTGAGCAAAAATGTACACTGATAGTATCCAGGCCCTGAGTTCAAGCCTCAAGACCTGCAGGGGAAAAAAAAAGGAAAAACCCAACAATAAAAATAGTTGTATCAAATACACTGTCTTAAAATTTTACATGAGTTATGTAATTTATTAAACTATGAAATCCTATTCTATACAAGTTCTAGATAAGCAAATCTATATAAAACTAAATTAAAAATAATCATTGATATTATGCTTGTAAAACATCTCATTTTCCAAGACCTAAAACTGAAAGGGTCCTGGTAATTTAAAATGGATACGCCTCTTAATTTGTGTTCTTGATTTTAAACTGAGTTTTAAATCATGAAGGAAAAGAGGGGGCCGAAGGAAAGACATCATAGTTTGAGCAGAGAAAACTTAAAACTTCAGTATGTTAAAAACTGATTATATAAATTAGGAAAATGAGGTAGTAAGCCTACCTTCCCCAAATTCTTTAAAAAGCAGGCTGAGATTTAATATGAAGTGTTCTTTTCCCTGCTAAAGTGCCAAAGACCTTTTTGTTTCACATTTCAAGACAGAGTATTTGCACATTTGTCTCTGAAGGGCCATTCAATTTATCAGCAATACTTTCAAATCAAATGAGCTCCTCTGAAGATAGGTTCACCAAGCCTAACTAGCATTCTCCCTGGATATAACAAGTATGGCTAATATTAAGAGAAATGGTGACTTCTCTGTCACCCACATATTTCAATCCTTCTGTTTGTCATCTTCACCAAATTATTTGGTCTGCACCAAGTTGTTTTAAGGCAAAATAACTGGCAAGTCCCATAGCTCCTCTTCAACCTACTCCCTACCTGCTGTCCTCTTCTCTTTCCATTCATAAAAGTTCCTTGTTATGTAATTTATGTGACATTCAACCACATGATGCAGAAGAGGATACTTTTATCCTCTCCATCTTGTGTTAGTTTTTGTTTTCTCAGCTGTGTGTCATTTAAAAATAGACAATAAGACAGGCACTGATGTCTCACTTGTATAATCCGAGCTACTCAGGAGGCTGAAATCTGAGGATCATGCCCAGGCAGAAAAGTGAATGAGACTCTCATCTCCAGTTAACCACCAAAAAGCTGGAGGTGGAGCTGTGGGTCAAATGGTAGGGCACTAACCTTGAGTATAATACACACACACACACACACACACACACACACACACACACACACACACACACACACACACACACACACACACACACACAGAGGTCATTACAGAAGCAATTGATTACTAAACAGATGCAAAGCAGAAGAGACAGAACTAGGAATTTTCACACCTGAAGACAAACAAGTATGAAAAACATAGCCAGTGGAATTCTCCCAGACAAGTCTCCAGTAAAATTAAAGATACTGCAAGTGAACTGTGAACATGTATAGTCTAGCTGGTTAACCCTTTCTATTTCACTGAAACTCTCACCTCATAGATCTTCATATGTTTGACTTACATTTAATCAGCATTTCACTGGTTTTAAAATTTGAAAGCAACTGTCTTTGAGAAAACTGAATACTTTGCCTAGTGCCGGTGTCTCATATCTATTATCCTAGCTACTCAGGAGTCTGAGATCTAAGGCTCCCAGTTCAAAAACAGTTTGGAATTCTTATCTCCAATTCTGATTTCTGTGGCTCAAGTGGTAGAGTGCTATCCTTGAGCAAAAACAACTCAGGGACAGTACCTGAGCCTTGAGTTCAAGCCCCAGTACCAGCATTTCCACACATATACACACACACACACACACACACAAAAGATAAGAAACAGGAAATTGAGCACTTTCATGCTTTTTTTCTACCTTCCATTTCATTTGCTGTAAGATTTTGTGACATGTAAAGTTGAATAAAGAAGAATCAGTGGCTCAGATCCCAAGTGGCCTTTGAATAAATTGGAATTAAATGGGAAGTTATGCCTGCCTTATAAATGCAGCATTTTAGTGTGTATGTGGCCGAGACTCTACCATGCTACTTCACTGCTAGGCAAGCCACTGCGCAGGTGTGTGAGGCTAGTGAACTCTGGGAGAACAGTGCTCACTTCATCTGAAGCCAGATACACGCAGAGCAGGGCCACTTCCTCAGCGGTCGCAAATCTTCCTGTCTTTTGTCTCTTCAGAAAATCGTTCAGCGCCTGTGAACAGAGACCACGGAGAGGTGAGTGATGTGGGAAGATGTATGCTTTCCAATAGCCTCCTCAAGTGTCAAAGGTAAGAGGAAGCCACGGAGGGACCCTTGGCTTTCCTTCCTCACGTCAGCAGTCAGGTTGCTATGACTGGAAAACCAACAGCCACAGATATTGTGATATGGCAGAAAGATGATATGTGATATGAAAGAAGGATTGTGGTCTTTTTTTTTTAATTGGGTGACATGATGGAACATGCCTGTTAATCCCAACACATAGATTAAACAGTTGTCATGAAACACGTTTAACATTAAAATACATTTAACATAGAAATTTCAGTGTCCAGCTCTGTCGTGTTAAGTATATGCACATGTGTGCCACTTCACCACCATCTACCTCTAGAGCTCTTGGAAAGATGAAACAAATCTATGCATTGGTGGTTCATGCTTATACTCCTCAAAGACATAAATCTTCAAGACTCTTAATCTCCAATTCATCAGTAAAAAATGGAAGTTGAGGTATGGCTAAGCAAGATTAAGAGGAAGGCTGGGTGCTGATGGCTCACACCTGTAATCCTAGCTACTCTGGAGGCTGAGATCTGAGGATTGTGGTTTGAAGCCAGCTGGGGCAGAAAAGTACCTGTGAGACTCTTATCTCCAATTACCCATCGGAAAACTGGAAGTGGCACTGTGGCTCAAAGTGGTAGAGTACTAGCCTTGAACAAAAGAGACAGTGCAGGCTGGGAAGGTGGCTCAGTGGTAGAATGCTTGCCTTGCATGCATGAGGCCCTGGGTTCTATTCCTCCACATCACATAAGCAGAAAAAGCTGGAAGTGGCAATGTGGCCCGAGTGGTAGAGTGCTAGCCTTGAACTGAAGAGCTGAGGGACAGTGCCCAGGCCCAGAATTCAGGCCCCACAACTGACAAAAAAAAAAAAAAAGACAGTGCCCAGGCCCTGAGTTCAAGCCCCATGCCCAACAAAAAAAAGATCAAGAGGAGGTCTGGAGTTCAATCCTCAGTTCACACACATACACACCACACCACACACACACACACACACACACACACACACACACACACACACACACACACACACACACAAAACACACACACACTCATACACACAAAAGTTATAATTACTACACAATAATTTGAATCTTCCCCCATTCCAGGCCTTGGCCACCACCAGTATATTTCCTGTCTCTAAGAATCAGTCTGTTCTAGGGAAGAAAAAGGGCAATTCTTTCAGCCAAAAGGGAAGAATACATTTAAAACCATATACATACCTCTTCAGGATTTTCTCTGGCTTGTATTCTTTCTTGCAAAGATGGAGTGTCAACTGTTCCTAAAACAAAAGTGGACATACAGCTTGGTTACTTGTGGGGGAATCTCTCTCTCTCTCTCTCTCTCTCTCTCTCTCTCTCTCTCTCTCTCTCTCTCTCTCTCTCTCTCTGTGTGTATATCTATATATCTATATATCTATATATCTATATAATTAAACTTTAAACTTCCTTTCCATATGATACAACAATCAGTAAAATCCTTTTCCTTTCACTCAAAATGACAATTTCATTTCTGCCTGCCTGATTTCTTATTTAATAGGCTTATAACTTCTTTTTTTAATTATTTATTTATTTTTCGAGTCCGGTCGTGGGGCCTGAACTCTGGGCCTGGGTGCTGTCCCTCAGCTCTTCAGCTCAAGGCTAGTGCTCTACAACTTGAGCCACATTGCCACTTCCAGCTTTTTCTGCTTATGTGGTGCTGAGGAATCAAACCTAGGGCCTCATGCATGCAAGGCAAGTACTCTACCACTGAGCCACCTTCCCAACCCCGGCTTATAACTTCTTGAATAACATTGTTATGATCATTTTTCCCTTTGATTCCCCTCCCCACATTTCTGTTAGCATCAATGAGTTGTGTAAAGGAGGTGCATGCAGACATGTCTATATTGGTGTACAATGTGCCTTGATCAGACTCACCTTCTAACCAGTCACCCTCCAGGGTCCCCTCCCTTCTTCCCAAACCAATGTCAACAACTCCACTGGTCCATTTTCACAAATATACATAAAGCATTTTGGGCATCTTCACCCTCCTTCCTTCTCTCCACTTACCCTCCCCTCTCCTACTAGATCACCTACTTTATTAGGAAAATTTTCTAGCTTCACATTCCTGCAGTCCAAAGGCCCCATCTTATTCACTTTCCAGAATTTTCCTTAAGTCCTCAATGCCAGCACCTTAAGCTCCCACTGACAGTGTCTCCTAAACCCTATGGCCATTAAGAGCTTGCTCCTATTGAGGTAAGTGAATACCACATCTTACGTAAGGCTGGGATGGCAACAGGTGCTTAAAGCTACGTTTACTGAAAAGTACCACTCCTTATGTGAGCCCACGAAGTGACTAAAAGCAGGAAAAAAGCCTGGCATTTCTGTCTGTTTTCTGTCTGTGTTCTTTCTTGTGAACTTCCACCTCCCCCCATCATCTTGTTATCTAAAAAGGACCAAAACTGACCCGTACTATCTTTACAAAGAGGAATGGAGGAATCTGTCTCCTTTGAAGGAAGGGAACATCAGAGGCTCCTCAGGGCAGACCGCCCACCAGGCAACAATAACTTGTTTATCACCACCAGATTGCTCTCCTCCAGAGATGACAGCCAGAACAATTTCTCCTCTATAATTATCAACCAGCTCAGACTGTGGCCATGACTGCTTCTTACCTATCATTTGCCCTCTGCCCCAAATTCTTCTTGTCTATTTAGACCTGAAGCTCATATCTGTAATCTGAATGTGGCTGAGATGACTGGAAGTACTTATTTTGCCTTGTTCCACTACAAGCAATAGAATATATTTCCTCTCTCTCTGCCCTTCACCATGTCTCTGGCTCTGTCTATCTGGCTCTGGCTCTCTCTCTTTCTCACTCTCCTTTCCCCTGGGTCCTGGGGGGTGGGGGAGCTTGAACTCTGGGTTTGGACACTATCCCTAGGCTCCTTTTTGCTCAAGGCTAGTGCTCTTACCACTTGAGCCACAGCACCACTTCTGGCTTTTTCTGTGATTAATAGGAGATAAAAGTCTCACAGACTTTCCTGCCCCTGCTGGCTTCGAACCATGATCCTCCAATCTCAGCCTCCTGAGCAGCTAGCATGCGAGGCATGAGCCATTGGTATCTGGCCATGTTTGCTTCTTTATTCAGTGTGATGCAGTAAGTGGGAGACCTGACCAGGGGTACCCCACAAGTCTGGCCCTGAGACCTAACACTTACTAACAGCTATGAAATGAACTGCAGAAGAAAGTCATGCCTCAGATGAATTGTGGTGTCAATGCCTTCTGCCATGCCCATGGCACAGCCTGACACACAGTCATCAGCTAGGGCATCTGGTTGGAAGGGTGAGACTGCTAGACTTGCATCCAGCTGCATACTGCACACATGCGGACCCCCCTGTGTTTCCTTTCATGGTAGACTCAGTGAATCACAGCTACTTCCTTGTCCCTAAGTGTTTGATAACATAGTTTCCAATCTCATGAGTCCTTTGGAGGTGGCTAAAGTCATATTTTCCAAATCATCATGTCATGTACTGCAACCCAGTGAAATCTTTCTGTCCTGGGGCTTGAACTTAGGGCCTGGGCACTGTCCCTGATCTGCTTTTGTTCAAGGCTAGCACTCTACCACTTGAGCCACAGCCCCCATTCTAGCTTTTTCTGTGTATGTGGGACTGAGGAATGGATCCCAGGGCTTCATGCATGCTAGGCAAGCAGTCTACCACTAAGCCACATTCCCCGCCCCTCTCCTGTCTTCTTCATAGTGCCAATGTCTACATTCCACTCTAAGCAAATGGAAGCAGAGCATGTCATTGTCTGTCATCCTGTGGCTAATGGGTACTTAACTAGTTTCTTCTCTGTATGGCAGGGGTTTGCAACCCAGGATTATAAATGGCAGCTTTTCTTCCCTCTGTTCCTGCAGTTTCTGGCAAGCCCTTTAGGTGTGGAAATGTCTCTCAGGTAATTCAAAAACACTTCTTCAGCTGTGAACTACTAGAAAACCTTAATCTGAGACATGTGGTATCTTTTAGGGGACATTAATAATCCTTATCAGGCTCTGAGTATTTATGTTGGGTTGGTAGAACCAGATAAATGAGGTCTACTTATTTAACATGCTCTCATGGCTACCAAGAAAATGCACCACACCCAGTTTTGAAGGATAGGAAAATTCTCCTTTCCTTCCTTCCTTTACTGGAAGGGCCCCCACACTTTTTTTTTTGGTCAGTTGTGGGGCTTGAACCCTGGGCCCGGGCACTGTCTCTCAGCTCTTCAGCTCAAGGCAAGCGCTCTACCACTTGAGCCACAGTGCCACTTCCAGTTTTCTGGTGATTTATTGGAGATAAGAGTCTCACGGACTTTCCTGTCTGGGCTGGTTTTGAACCATGATTCTTAGATCTCAGCCTCCTGAATAGTTAGGGTTACAGGCATGAGCCACCAGTGTCCAGCTCCCCACACTTCTTTTTTTTTTTTTTTGTCGGTTGTGGGGCTTGAACTCTGGGTCTGGGCGCTGCCCCTCAGCTCTTCAGCTCAAGGCTAGCGCTCTACCACTTGAGCCACAGCGCCACTTCTGGCTTTTTCTGCTTATGTGGTGCTGAGGAATCGAACCAAGGGCCTCATGCATGCAAGGCAAGCGCTCTACCACTGAGCCACCTTCCCAGCCCCCCACACTTCTTTTTGAGAGAATTTGAGAGCAAACATGATTGGCTTTGAGCTCCAGCTGAGCTGTAGCAGCAGCTCAACTGTGACTTTTCTTTGTAGTGTAAAAATGGTCATTGCCAATGCACAAGCCAAGGAAGTGTGCCTGCTCTTCCTATACAAAACATTTTCATTATAACACCTGGTAGACCAAATTTAGCCAGCAAGCCATAGTTTGATGACTCTATTGACAGAGTAAAGAGAGGTTCATTCTCTGTTTGGTTTATGAGGTTACCCAGGAGCCTTACAGAACTACAGATCCTGGAGTTCTGAGAGTCCCTTTACTTTCTCCCTGATGTCCTATGGGCATAGTTTCCCCTTTTTCTCTTTTCTTTTTTCCTCCTCTTCCTTCCTTCCTTCCTTCCTTCCTTCCTTCCTTCCTTCCTTCCTTCCTTCCTTCCTGTTTTAACAATGACTTACTATGTAGCCCATGTTGTTCTCAAACTTTTAGTTGTTCTGTCCCAGCCTCTCAAGTGCTGCAATTATAGTTAAACAGCACACCTTTCTCGTGAGATCACCCTGGTCTCCTTTCAAAACACCAAACTCCAGCAGGCTTTGTCTCTGAGCCACTGGCTTCTGAACTGTCCCTCACGCTGTGCATTTTCAATCCTTCTTAACTGCAGCCGAAGATCCTCCCAAGCCATCACTGGAGTGCTGTCTCAGGAGGCCAGGGACTATCTTTTGAGCGTGTCCAGGTTAGAGGATACAGTTTCACATGGTAGACAAGTATGGGTAGCTGTTGCTCACAGAGGCAAAGCACGTCGGGAAGGGCAGCTCTGGCACCTGACTCACCTGGGCACACACAGTTGCACCGGATACCCTGCTGGATGAAGTCTGCAGCTACTGATTTTGTGAGGCCAATCACGGCTGCCTTGCTTGTGCTGTACACACACCGATTCACCACTCCTGGGGCAAGCAAGGGTCAATGGTAGCAATTAGAAAGCGTCCCCTTTGTAAGGGAACACAAGTAGGTTCCCTACTGACCACGTCTAAGATTTCTACCAGTCTGCTCTGCTTTAAAGGAAAAACATAGACATTGATGGTCGCCTATGGCTCATGCCTGTAATCCTAGCTAAACTATTCAGGAGCTGAAATATGAGGCTTGTGGTTCGAAGACAGCCTGGGGAGAAAAAAAATCATATAAGACTCTTTTTTTTTTTTTTTTGTCAGTCGTGGGGCTTGAACTCTGGGCCTGGGCACTGTCCCTCAGCTCTTCAGCTCAAGGCGAGCACTCTACCACTTGAGCTACAGCACCACTTCCGGTTTTCTGGTGGTTTATTGGAGATAGGAGTCTCACGGTCTCTCCTGCCCGGGCTGGCTTTGAACCTCGATCCTCAGATCTCAGCCTCCTGAGTAGCTAGGATTACAGGCGTGAGCCATCAGCGCCCGGCTTCATATAAGACTCTTATCACCAGTTATCTAGCAAAAAGCCAGAGGTGGAGCTTTGGCTCAAGTGATAGAGTGTCAGTCTTGAGCAAAAAAAGCTAAAGGATAGTGTTGAGGTCCTGAGTTCAAGTCCCAGTATCAGCACGCACACACATACATACACACCCATACGTACACCTACATACACTACACATACACACATAACACCATACACACAAACATACGCCACATACACAACACACACTACACATACAGACACTACCACACAGATGCACCAAACAAGAAAAAAGAAAAAAAAAAACACCTCCACCACATTGACATCAAGTTTTCTCTATCAAGAGGCTCAGTTTCTGAATCTAGGGAAATCATATTAGCATAATCCAATAATATTAGCTAATAATATTAGCATACTCTCAAAGGTTGAGATGCTACACTGACAGCCGTAATCTGCTTGTCACCATCAGAACTGAACAGGAAATATAGTATTTTCTTTTGGGATCTACCTGCACAATCAAAGAAGAGGCCCTGGTACTTTACATGCCCTCCTGTGTGTCTTTGCAAATGAAAAATGTCCTCTCAACAGCAGCGATTTCATTTGAGGCCTACAAATCCATGGGTGTCGGGCTGTGGCACTATCTCCCGGTCATCCTGTTTGTTGGGTCATCTCTGCCCTTTGACTGAACCTCTCACTCAGGATCTTGGTGAACTGTCTTTGTGAGCATTCTTCACCCTACAGGCAGAGTGCCCCCCGTGTATTGCTACAGTATTTGGTGCAAACCCCTGGTTTTCCCCCAGAAAACGGAATCGGCCCACCTTTCCCCCCACTTTGGAACCATGAATTTTTTTGGGGGGTAGAAACATGCAGTACCTGTTCCTTACATTATTTTGGATAATTTGGTGGTAAGTGCTTTTCCCCTTAAATCAGGTTCATTTCCATATTCATTAGAGAGAATGAAAGGGAAGGCCAAGAACACATAAGTTATGTTTAAAATGTCACGTAAATTAAAAAAAAAAGTTACGACTGGCATCGGTCTATGACAATGGGTCTGATGGTTAAGGAACTTAAAGCTGACTTTTTAAGAGAGGCGTTTTGAAGCTCTATGTGGGTTTAATGATAGCGTCTACGCTCCTTCTCCAAGCCCACAGCCCAGCAAGGCACATGTGAGCATCGCAATGCTGGTGAAGGCATTCCTACCTTTGATGCTGGAGGCGATGGAGGACATGTTGATAATGTTGCCTGACTTCTGAGCCAGCATCTGCCGAAACAAAACACAGGCAAACAATTCCACCCAGTGTGTCCCCAATCCTACTTCTTGAAAATACATGCATTTACTTACTGGTTTGCAGAACCAATTTTATCCTAATAATGTTGAGCTTCATTAAGGACTCTTACCCGTGATCCCCTTACCTGGGCATTGCTGGGAACTATGGCATAAGTGGCATTTCTGAAGGGTGCTACCACCTTCCCATAGTGCAAGAGCATCAGCAAGACCAAGAAAAGAAATTCAGAGCTAAATAGAATGTGTACGAATGTTGATTGTCACTATGTATTCCAGATGTGGGAGATTCCTTCCTCTTTTCTTCTTCTCCTCCTCCTCCTCCTCTTCCTCCTCTTCCTCTTTCTCCTCTTCCTCCACCTCCTCATCTTCTTCTACCTCCTCTTCCTCCTCTTCCTTCACCTCCTCTTCTTCCTCTCCTCCTCTTCCTCCTCCTCCTTCTTTTTTGTCAGTCATGGGAGTTGAAGTCCAGACCTGGACTCTGTCCCTCAGCTCTTTTGTTTAAAGCTACTGCTCTACTACTCTGAGCTACTTCTGTTTTTCTGGTGATTAAGGAGATAAAAGTCTCAGGAGGACTTTCCTGACTGGGCTGGCTTTGGATCCTGATCCTCAGACCTCAGTCTCCTGAGTAGCTAGGATTATAGGTGTGAGCTCCCAGCTCCCAGACTATTTCTAATATTTATTGACTACTTAGTGTGGCCAGGCATTGGCAAGGGTCAGGAGATTCAAAGATGAATGACCTAACGCTGAGAACAAGGAGCTGCTAGTCTGATGGAGGAGCTGACAGAAGCATCCAGAAGCAGTAGAGGCCTCCAAGGACCTCAGGGATGGGTAGGGCAGGAAGCTAGGAGACACTCAGGAGGAGATTCTGACCGGAAGGTTTGAGGGCTGAATTTTGAAAGTTAGAGAGTGCTCTTTAGAAAATTAAAAGAAAAAGGTGTAGCACAAGGGTACTGCGGGGTGCTAGTGGCTCATGCCTATAATCCCAGCTTCTTGGGAGTGTGAGATCTGAGGATCAAATGAACATATACTTGATCAGCAGTCACATGAATTCTTGCTTCCATGATACCACACGTACCAAGGCATGAACACCCCGGGGTCTCTGAGGCTCAGAAGCAGGAGGCTGTATGAGTCCTTAGGTGTTGGGCACTAAATTCTCAGTGAAATCACTGAGAATGATGAGGTGGAATAAGATGAAGATAGTGGAATTCAGGGGCTGGAGGAGTTAAAATAACTGCCTGGGGAATGGAATGAAAATTAGACAAAAGAAGAAAACCTGGCGTATGTTGGTGATAAAACCTAAGTAAAGACAAGAAATCTAGGTGGAGGGATCTTCTTCGAGGCTGTGTAAAGAACCTAAGGAAGCCTAGCTACTCAGGAGGCTGAGATCTGAGGATCGGGGTTCAAAGCTGGCCCGGGCAGGAAAGTCTCTGAGACTCTTATCTCCAATAAACCACCAGAAAACTGGATGTGATGCTGTGGCTCAACTGGTGAGCACTAGCCTTGAGCTGAAGAGCTGAGAGACAGTACCCAGGCCAAGAGTTCAAGCCTCACAACTGACAAAAAAAAAAAAAAAGAACCCAAGGAAGAAGCTCTCAGAACAAGGGGATTATGATGGGATGAAGATTTCAGAAGGGGAACCAGAATGCTAGTAGTATAAAATGCTGTTGAAAACAAAGCCTTAGACTTGTTTTTTTCCCCCTCATTCACATTAGGCATGAACACAATTGACATAGAGAATGCATCCAATTCCATTTACTGTATAAAGATGACCTGTTTATTCTGTAGGCTCCATCTCCAGTCTTCTGAAAGTCAATAATTGTCCAGGCAGAGTCTCACAGTATCCTGAAGAGGCTAGTCCTTTCCCTACCATTGGATTATCTAATTAACCAAGATTCACCTCAACCAAGATTCTAGAGCCCAGAGTCCTCGCCCCATCCAGACTGTCTTCCTTACACCACCAACTTGGTACCCACTGCCATGTCCCTTCCTATGCCACAGCAGCTGCGGCATGGTATAGACGGGGATTGCAACTGACCGACTAGAAATTCAAGAGTAGGGTCCTTGTAGTCTATGCTAGACAAGTCCTTGTAGCTGCATCTTAGTCTGATCTAGCCATTCTGTCCCAACTGGCCAGAGCTCAGCTCTTAACTTTTGGCATATCTTGTCCACTGAACTCTCCAAGTTCAAGGTTTACCCTTCACCTGGATTGATAATCTTGATTCATTAGTTGTTTAGCAAATGTTTGTTGAGCATCTCTATGTCCTAGTGACTCCTCTAACATACCATAAGAGGAAAAAGCAAGCAAATAATAAAGACATTAAATCTTTGCCCTCACTGATCTATTCTAGTGGGCCTTGGTGTCTGCACTGGCCTCTCCTTATGGTATGTTCCAATCGGTTCTCTGCCTTTTAGCTCATCTTACAGTCTCAGAGTGGTGTGGGGTGCATCTGTCCAGGAATGAACATTTTCTGCAAGTGTTCCTAGGTGTTGGTCACCTTTCCTGTCAGATATATATGGACTCCAAATCATAACTTCCCCTGGAAAATTCTATGCTGGTGTTTGTGCGTCACACTTCATGACCCAAAAGAGCCTGGACAGTCAGGCCTGGAAAAGATGCTGCAATCTATACTAATCTACCCTCATTTTCCAGCAGAAGGAATAGACACTAGAGGGGGCAAACACCACTTCTCAGACTCTGTCTGGAGACTTCTCTGATGTTAGTGTTTCAGATGAAGACTTGAGCTGGCCAGGGTCACTTTGCTTGCTTCGTCCTGTTTTTCCCCTGCCCCTATTTAGCCCAGGTTGGCCTTGAACATGTGATCTTCTTGTTTCAACCTCCCAAGGGTTAGAATCACAGCATGTACCAGTGATCATGGTCACTGAACAAGTTGCACTGAATTATTCTGGTTTTATATCCAAGTCATTCAGATCTCTTGCGTCTTAAAAAGATAAATGTGCTAATTTACAAGTTGGCATTTGCATATTGGAAAAGCTCCTTTGGATCCCATACCTACTTATTTAACTAGAATTTATAGCCTTTGGATTTGTTGTAGCTCCTTTTGCAAATGAGTTTCATACACATGTAGCATTCTATCCTCTGGGAATGAAACTCTTCCTTCTTCCCTGGTTTCTTTTCTGCCTCAAATCCTGGGCTAAGTATCTGTCTTTAAAAATGCATCTAAGTCTCATATCACAGATCTGAAAAATAAACTCTGTACAACCAAAAAGATAACTTTTGCTAGCTCAACGTTCTGGAGGTTTATTCATAGATCCTTTTGAGGTATTAAATAAGCCTTAAAAATTTTCTTTACTCTCAGCCAATGTCTCTAATTTTCCTGTTCACGTTCTCCTGGGTTCTTCTTTGCTTGTTTGTTTTTTTTCATTTTGTGCCTCTATTGAATTTATTTATTTTTATAATATTATTTTTGCCAGTCTTGGGGCTGGAACTAGGGCTTGGGTCCTGTCTTGGAGCCTCTCTGTACTCAAGGCTAGCACTCTACCACTTGAGCCACAGCACCACTTTTGTTGATGTGGTGGTACTGAGGAATCGAACTCAGAATTTTATGCATGCTAGGCAAACACTTTACCACTAAGCCACATCCCTTGCCCCTCTCCTGGATTCTTCTTCACATTTGGTTAAATGTTCCGAGCACAGTGTCAGCCTTGCTGTGCTCTTTACCTGTCCTGGGTTAGACAACATTCACAATCATCAGCCGAGCCTCTGAGTTGGAGGAACAAATGTCTCCTGCATTTCACTGAAGCTCAGCTTACGACCTTCAGCTGAGCTGGTTCTGAACTCAGCCATTCGCTTTCTTTCCTTGCCCCGTAGCTACTAGTTTGAAAGCTAAGTCAAAGTCAAGGGTGGCTGCCTTCTTTCCTCCATTCCCTACTCTCCTCCAGCAGCATTCTGACAGACGCATGATGCTTGCTTGAAAACAGAAGTGAAAATACTAATGACCTGTGTGAAGGCTGGAGATTTCCACGGAGGCTGACCCACAAGACCCCGCCATCCTTCCCTTCTCTAGTCTACAGGAAAGGCTGAAATTCCAGGCTTCAAATTTCGGTTGTAACCACTTGTTAGTTTTAGGAACATGGACAACTCACCTGATCTTGCAGTTTTACCCTCTGTGTAGTCAGTGATTGTGATAAAGCAGTGCCCTCTTCAGAGGATTATTTCATTTATGTGTGTGTGTGTGTGTGTGTGTGTGTGTGTGTGTGTGTGTGTGTGTCCAGTACTGAGGCTTGAACTCTGAACCTGGGCACTGTCCCTTAGCTTTTTCACTCAAGGCTTGGTGCTCTACCACTTGAACCATAGCCCTACTTCTAGCTTTATACTAGTTAACTGGAAATAAGAGTCTCCCAGACTTTCCTGCCTGGGCTGGCTTCAAACAGGGATCCTCAGATCCCAGTGCCCTGACTCGGTGGGAATTCCTGGCACCCAGCTTGTGTATCTTAGTGCTGTTCACTCTGATGGGTCCCTCGCCTTTGTGTTTATTCCTTACTTCTCTCCTGGACCTCCCAGAAACCTCACTTAGCAGTGATCTTCAGGAGGGTACCACTGACAACTTTCCTCTTTGTCTTCATGGTGCCTAAACCACCCTACATATGATAGGTTGATTTGATTACGCATCATCTCTGCTACCCCCTCAGTACGGGCAACTCCTTATAGAAAGGCTTTGTTGAATTTCACTAAAGAGTCTTGTGTGCCCAGCATGGAGCCTGACACACAGAAATGCTTCTATTTCTCATGAGTTAAGAACTGGAAGATTAAGTGAATGATCATGAAATGCCTTGATCTGGATGCTCAGCAATGGAGTGTGTTCTGTCAGCCCGTCTCTCCACGCATGCGGCCTCCTTTCCCAGTGCCTACTGCTCTCATTCTGGTGGTGGTGGTGGTGGCAGGGGTCTTACTTTAGGAAGAAATGCCTTGATCATCAGGTACATGCTGCGCACATTGAGATTCATGGAGAAATCCCAGTCCATTTCCTCGCAGTCCAGGATGGTCCCATGATGGACAAACCTGGAAGAGGCATTGGACAGGAGTCAACAAAATGCCATTCAAGGGCTGCTGATACAATGGAGTGGAAAGTTCTTGCCTAGCATGCATGAAGCCCTGGGTTCAATACCAGCACCAGCACCATTACAAAAACCCCTTATTATTATTTTTAATCTATTTATGATTCTATCTATTGACTGAGGGCATTTGTCTCTTTTTTTATTTTTATTTTTTGTCGGTCATTGGGCTTGAACTCTGGGCCTGAGCGCTGTCCCTCAGCTCTTCAGCTTAAGGCGAGCGCTCTACCACTTGAGCTATAGCGCCACTTCCGGTTTTCTGGTAGTTTATTGCAGATAGGAGTCTCACGGTCTTTCCTGCCCGGGCTGGCTTTGAACTGCGATCCTCAGATCTCAGCCTCCTGAGTAGCTAGGATTACAGGCGTGAGCCACAGCGCCCGGCAGCATTTGTCTCTTTTCTTCACCAAGACTCACTAGTTCAAACATAGTAGCACTTAGCATATTATGTTAATAACATCGCAACTTAAGTGAGACCATCTGTTATCTGAAAACAGCAGCATTCTTTTTTTTTTTGTTTTTGTTTTTGTCAGTCGTGGGCCTTGAACTCTGGACTTGGGCGCTGTCCCTCAGCTCTTCAGCTCAAGGCAAGCACTCTACCACTTGAGCCACAGTGCCACTTCTGGTTTTCTGAGTGGTTTATTGGAAATAAGTCTCACAGACTTTCCTACCTAGCCTGGTTTTGAACCATGATCCTCAGATCTCAGCCTCCTGAGTAGCTAGGATTATAGGTGTGAGCCACCAGTACCCTACTCAGCATCATTCTTTTTTTTTTCTTTAAAAAGGTTTAAGATGTGAACATATCAACATGCATTGTGTATGTAAACTGCTGTGTTAAATGGCAAAAAATTCAATATATACCCTAAACATTAAGGAGAATGAGGGAAGGGGTGGGTTGAGAGGAATGGGAGGGAATGTTGGAAGGGGTGGCATTGTTCAAGATACACTGTATTCATAAACTGCTTTGGTGAACAGCAATTTCTTTGTACAACTACTTATAGATAATAATTTTTTTTACAAAAAGAAGAAAAAAAGAAGGCTTGAGTTTGGGGTGGTCAAATGTAGGCAGCTCTATATACTTCAATGTCATTAAAAGCTGTCAGCAAATGACTATTTTCAAGAGCAACACTGCCATCAAGTGGCCATGTCTATGAAAATCAAAATGACAAATAACTAGCCCCAAAGTGTTCATAGTGACACTTTCTGTTTTCTGGTGCTTTATAGGAGGTAAGAGTTTGCACAGACTTTTTCCTGCCCAGGCTGGCTTTGAACTGTGATCCTCAGATCTCAGCCTCCTGAGTAGCTAGGATTATAGGCATGAGCTACCAGCGTCCGGCTTTACCAGCAAGCTTTCTAAACACTGGGTTTTTATTAAGTACAGTTGGTTGCTACAATCAGAATGTCCAGAAGCACATGCTATATTTTTATATCTTCTTCTCTGCAGACAATTTAATAGAGGATACAGGCTAGCTTTGATGGTTTTGTCATCTCTATAGATATTCAGATTATGAAACAGAATCAGAAGGCCTTGCTTTGCTTGGGTTTCCATATGGTGGAGCACATGAGCCAACTTGGGTCAATACCCAGTGTCTTCTGTAGACATTGACTACCTTTAGACCTCAAGTTTCTGTCAACCTTTTTGCTGTTTCACTTATCTAGCCTTATGTCTCAATGCCATGCTCCACAATGAATAACTTTACCATAGTATCAAAGTTATGAGGCTTGAATTCAGGGCTTTGTGTTTGCCTTTAGCTTTTTTGCTCACAATTGACACTCTACCTCTTGAACCAAAGCTCCATTTCTGGCTTTTTGCTAGTTAATTGGAGCTAAGAGTCTGATAGACTTCCTGGGTTGGCTTCAAACCTTGATCCTCAGATCTTAGCTTCCTGAGTAGCTAGAATTGCAGGCATGAGTTACTGGCACCTGGCTCAAAGTTCTTTTTTTTTTTTTTTTTCCACCTGGTTGGTCGTGGGGCCTGAACTCTGGGCCTGGGCGCTGTCCCTCAGCTCTTCAGCTCAAGGCTAATACTCTACCACTTGAGCCACAGTGCCACTTCTGGCTTCTCCTGCTTATGTGGTGTTGAGGAATTGAACCCAGGGCCTCATGCATGCAAGACAAGCACTCTACCACTGAGCCACCTTCCAAGCCCTCAAGTTCGCTTAACAAAGTCATAGAAAACTTTCTGAAGTAAAGAGAAATTAAATGTCATAAATTACCCAGCAACATTAAAGAGAACATCAACTCTTTCAACTTCACTGGCAAACTGGTCAATTTGTTTCTTTTTTGTGACATCCAGCACACGGATTTGAATACCTAAAGAATAAAAGACACTATTATAGCTATAAAAACATATTTCCTTTTGAAGATTTAGTTGTTTTTGAGATTCATCATATGGAGAACATGAAATCTAGCCGGGCTGTTTAACACTGCAGACTATCTTTAGGGTTTTTACATCTTGTAGATTTGTGTGTGTGTGTGTGTGTGTGTGTGTGTGTGTGTGCGCGCGCATACGCGCGCGTGCCAGTACAGGGCCTTGAACTCAGGGCCCACGGGCACTGTCTCTTAAACATTTTGTTCAAGACTGGTGCTCTACCATTTAAGCCACAGCTCTACTTCTGGTTTATTCTGGTGAACTGGAGATTAGAGTCACATAGTCTTTTTTTCTTGAGCTGGCTTTGAACCTCAATCCTCAGATCTCAGTCTACTGGGTAGCTAGGATTACAGACATGAGCCACTAGCACCCTGCTGAAATTTTATTTTAGAAAGACTTCTTTCCTTAGTGATTTTCCAGTAGAATAACTTTCCTTCAATTTCTTGGAATTGTAATTCAATATATTCTAAATTTTTTGGTTCACTGAAGGGACTAAAGCTTTCTTGACCATGTAACCTGTTCCACTTTGCCGGCCAGGTAACTTTCAAGCAGGTTTTTTTGCTTTGCTCTGATTTCTTTCAGGGCTGATTTCTTTCACTGCAGTTGAAGTCCTCTGTGCTGTAGTGACGTTCAGTGTGGTGTGGGACATGGTGGGGCCCCTAAATGACCTGGCAAATCACAGGTTTCCCATCGTGGTGTGTGATTTCAGTGTGGTGTGTGGCTTCAGGCCTTAGCTCAACCATAAGGGGCAGGTGAGCATTTAAAACACAGCTAGCAAGCTGGGTGCCAGTGGCTCACACCTGTAATTCTAGCCACTCAGGAAGTTGAGATGTGAGAATCAGGATTCAAAGTCCATAAGACTCTTATCTCCAATTAACCACTTAAAAAAAACCTGGAAGTCAGCGAGGCGCTGGTGGCTCAGGCCTGTAATCCTAGCTACTCAGGAGGCTGAGATCTGAGGATCATGGTTCAAAAGCCAGCCCAAGCAGGAAAGTTTGTGAGACTCTTATCTCCAATAAATGACCAGAAAACTGGAAGTGATGCTGTAGGTCAAGTGGTGGAGTTCTCGCCTTGAGCTGAAGAGCTCAGGGACAATGATCAGGCCCAGAGTTCAAGCCCCACGACTGACAAAAAAATAAAATAAAATAAAATAAAATAAAATAGAATCTGGAAGTGGAGCTATGACTGAAGTGGTAGAATGTTAGCCTTTAGCAAAAGAGCTCAGGGACAATACCTGGGCCCTGAGTTCAAGCCCAGGACCAGCACTGATAAAGCAAAAGTAAAACCAAAACAAACCTATTGCTAGCCTTGACTGAAAAGTACAGTAGTGTCAAAATATACCTCAATTCAGAGACTTAGGAAAATTTGGAGACGAAAGTCACAGGGTGCAATCTTGTCCTTATGTATAGGTTTGAAGATCCATTGTAGAGCATGATGAGCTATGGTTAATATATGTTGCATCTGACACTTGCAATGAGCTAACTGCAGCTTTTAAGTATTCTCAACACACGCACACAGATGACTACAGGAAGTGAGGGGATTTGTTAATTAGCTTGACTGGGGTAATAATTTCACAAAAGGAGGCATACGAGGTAGGTAAAAGTCTTGAGACCAGCCCTAGGCAAAATCAGAAGACCCTATCTGGAAAAAAAATAATTAAATCAGAAAGAGGCTGGGGATGTGTCTGGGAAGTTGTTTAGCAAGTTCATGGTCCTGAGTTCAAGTTCTACTTCTGGCAAAAAAAAATCATCAGGGGCTGGGAAGGTGGCTCAGTGGTAGAGCACTTGCCTTGCATGCTCGAGGCCCTGGGTTCGATTCCTCAGCACCACATAAGAAAAAAACCAGAAGTGGCGCTGTGGCTCAAGTGGTAGAGCACTAGCTTTGAGCTGAAGAGCTGAGGGACAGCGCCCAGGCCCAGAGTTCAGGCCCCACAACCGGACCCAAAAAAAAAAAATCATCAAAACAAAATCATCCACTGAGCTAGAGCTGGGAGTGTGGCTCCGTGGTAGAGCACTTAGCAAGTCCTGGGTTCCACAATGCTAAAACTACAATGAAAAACCCCAAACAACTCAAAACAAATCCACAACAATGCCATCTATAAGTTCTAGGCGTGGTGGTGAGTAGCTGTAATTCTAGCACTCAGGAGGCAGAGAATGGAGAATAGTAAATTCAGGCTAGCTATGGCTATAAAGTAAGATCCTATCTAAAAAAATAAATAAAACAAATAAAAAGAAAAAAAATCCATTCCATTCATAATTTTTAATATTGAATACATGTTGAGATGTCATATATACTGCATTATATAAATATATTATTTAAATTAATTTCCACCTGTATTTTACCTTGAGATATGACTATTAGAACATCTATGAATACATGTGCAATGCATAATATGTTACTATTGAAGGAAGGAACAGAAAGATAGGAATGAAAGATCTCATTAAAGAAGTGGAGCTGTGGGTCAAGTGGTAGAGCAATAAGATGCCTTTGATCAGAAAAGCTCAGGGACAGTGCCCTGAGTTCAAGTCCCAGGACAAGCATGCATAAACACAAAGCCAAACATAAACCCTCTCCCATTAATAGTTAACAGAACAGCTGATATTTTCACTCATGACTTTGTAACTAGAAACTAAATCCCTCCACAAATTGTCCAATGCAATTTTGATAATACATCTCTTATATTTCTCAGACATTTAAGCACACCTATTTTTGTCTGTTGTGAGCTCCCAGAATCATAGATTTAATATCAAAGAGTCCAAAAGTAAGCAAAGCAGGTCTGTGCTGCTGAGCGGGTAGAGGGTTTTCTTTCAGCACGTGAGTATCACTCCTTTCTAATACGCTGCAGACTCTGACCCCCGGGTCAGGCTGCCCAGCTGCTTACCTGGGTACTTTTCCAGCTCCTGAAGTTTGGCCTCATTGATATCTGTTGCTATGACTTTGGCTCCTTCTTTAGCAAAAGCCTGCAGACACAAACAAGCCCTTTGTGTAAATGAGTAAACGGCTGTCACGAATGGAAATCATTTGGTCTCTCTCTTTTACCTTATTTTCATTGTAATTGTACAAAGTAGGTGGAATTTCATACACTCTGTGCTCACATCTCCCTTCCTCCTGTGATTATTCCTTGTATCACTTTTTTTTTAGAACATGGCATATATTGTGCTTGACATCTTTGTCCCTTTAATATCACACAAAACAGTGTTTTTGAAAACTTGAATGTAGTCAAGTGCCTGTGATCATGCCTGTAATCCTAGCTATTCAGGAGGCTGCCATCTAAAGATACAGTTTGAAGTCAGCCAGGGCAGAAGAGTCTGTGAAGATCTTATCTCCAATGAATCACCAACATGCTGGAAGTGTAGCTTGTGGCTCAAGTGGTAGGACACCAGCCTTGAGCCAAACAGCTAAAAGACAGTGTCCAAACTTGGAGTTCAAACCCCAGTCCTGTCACCAATAAATAAAGAAACAAATAACTCTGGTTTGAACATCTCAAAACACTACTATTTTGGAAGGGGAGTCCAGATTTCATCTGTGCACAGATGACTAACTTCAGACAAGAGAAAGATAGGTCATTTTCTACTTCTACAAATGTGCTGCCATTATTTTCAGATGTTTTACTAACTTAAGTGGGGGCAAGAGGTGGGAGAAATTGAAGTCAGTTCTCCTTCTGAGCTGACCTCATTCCAGAAAGCTACGTATCCTTTTGAAGGCCTCTACAATAAATGTATTATGGGGCAGAGAAACTGGGGCAGAAACATGTGTTACTGAGAGCCAAAGGTTATCTGGGATGTCACAGAACACCATGTGAGCCATTCATTCCTTCATCTGCATCAGGAACAGCAGTTTTTCCTTTGTAACTGAAGACAACAGAAGTATGTTGAGGGGTAAGAGCATACACTTAGCATGTTTGAAGCCCTGGGTTCAACCCCAGCATCTACAAGGAGGGAGAGGGGTTGGGAAGGTGGCTTAGTGGTAGAGTGCTTGCCTTGCATGCACGAGGCCCTGGGTTTGATTCCTCAGCACCACATAAGCAGAAAAAGCCTGAAGTGGTGCTGTGGTTCAAGTGGTAGAGCTCTAGCCTTGAGCTGAAGAGCTGAGGGACAGTGCCCAGGCCCAGAGTTCAGGCCCCACGACCGGACCCCCCCCCTCCGAAAAAAAAGAAAAGAGAGAGAAAAGGAGGTGCTGAATTGAGAAAACCATGACATCAGCCTACATAATTTACTCCTTTCCAAAATGAGTAAGAAGAGACAGGAACTTACTAAGGCAGCTGCCTGGCCAATCCCCTGAGCAGCCGCAGTCAGGATGATAACTTTTCCATCTAGTCGACCCATGAGGGGACCTGCACGTGAATCTAAAGACATGCACAGTTAACACTTAACACTGTAACTAGAATACCATCTGGTGCTGGTGTCAACATCTGGAATGAACAGCTCAACAGGCTCCTTTAAGAATGTGAAGATGGGGCTGGGAAGGTGGCTCAGTGGTAGAATGCTTGCCTTGCATGCATGAGGCCCTGGGTTCGATTCCTCAGCACCACACAAGCAAAAAAAAGCGCCAAAAGTGGTACTGTGGCTCAAATGATTCCTCAGCACCACATAAGCAAAAAAAGCCAAAAGTGGCACTGTGGCTTAAGTGGTACAGTGTTAGCCTTGAGCTGAAGAGCTGAGGGACAGCACCCAGGCCCAGAGTTCAGGCCCCATAACTGACACACACAAAAAAAGAAAAGAGGGGATGTACAGAGGGGTTCCAGTTACCTAAGTCAGATATCGAGTACATTTCTTTTTGGACAATGACACCCCTTCCCTTGCTCTCTCCCAGTTTTTCCCTCCCATCCCCACCCACAAGTTGTACAGTTCATTTTTCTACATGGTGTCTAGTGAGCACAACTGCTGTATTTGTTCATCCTTTGTCTCTCCATTTCTGTGCTCCCCCCTTACCCTCCCAAAGACAAATGAACGAATAGGACAAAAGGAAAAGACAACCAAAAACAGCAGCAGCAAAAATAATCTCTGATTTCCATTTCTTGGAGTTCATTTCATAAAATATGACTTTATATGATTATATGCACATAGCTGTTGAGCCGCTGTGGTCTGCTCCTGTGCATATCATCCTTTGTCTCACTGTGCCAATGTCTAGAGACCTGTATAATTATCAACAGCTTGTAGTGGAAGCCACTGAAGTGCTGACTGGAGGCTGACTTTGGACTTCACCCTCCTCGTTCTTGCCAGCCTCTGCTGATGGAAGAGCACATACAGAGTCCCCACCGCCTTGCCCTCCCTCTCAGGCCAGAAAACACCACCAGGGCCTCATGAGTCCTTACTGCTGGGGCTGCTTCTTGCTTTCTCTTCTATCAGCTATTGTTGAGTTTTGCATCATCAGTTTTTCTCGGCCTTTGAAAAGATTTCATGGCTGGCCTCAAAGATTAATTGAACAATAGGCATGAAAAAAAGATCAAATCATGTCCCAGATGAGGACCCTTCCTGCTCAAGGTCACAGAGACCACCAGTGTCAGAGCCAGGTCTCAAATTCACTTTTTTTTTTTTTTTTTTTGTCGGTACTGGCACTTGAAGACAGGGCCTAGATGCTGTCCTTGAGCTTTTTGGCTCAAGGCTGGTGCTCTATCACTTGAGCCACAGTGCCATCCCAGCTTTTTTTGGTAATTTATTGGAGATAAGAGTCTCAAAGACAATTAAAAAAAAAAGTCCACTTTCTTGCCCTGCCTGGATTTGATCCATGATCCTCACATGTCAGCCTCCTGGTAGCTAGGATTACAGGCATGAGCCACTGGAGCCTGGCTTCAAATTAACTTCTCGTCCACCCGACATTGTTCCTGTTTCTCTTTTAAAGTTTACACAGGCAGCAGCAACACTTTAATCCATAGAATCACTAATTATTTATTTATCTTTACAGTATCAGATCTTGAACTCAGGGCTTGTGCTGTCCTTCAGCCTTTATTCTGACTGATGCTCCACTACTTAAGTCAAATATCGACTTCTGGCATTTTGGTAGTTAATTGGAGAGTAGAATCTCATGGGTTTATCTGCCCCTGCTAGTTTCAAATCTAGATCCTCAGATCACAGCCTCCTGAGTAGCTAGGATGTACAGAATCTCAGTAACACATTGGAGATCTTTATGCAGATGCAAGTCAGGTGCTCATCAATGCATGCTGGGAGTCACCAGTGCCTAGTAGCAGTAATTTCTAAAAGGGAGGACTGAGAAAATCTGACATTGGGAAAATTCAGAGTGCATGAGCTATCCACAAAGGCTTAGACTATACAATAATGAGCTGGCAATGCGAGCATCAAACGACATCAGCATAGGCCCTGCTCTGCTCTGCTCTGCTCTGCTCTGCTCTGCCATTCTTGTCTCTTCAGCTTCACCACCATTCACAAAGTTGCTTAGGCCCAACACAGTCATGTCCATACTTCAGGAAAAAAGCAAGGAGGGAGCAAAGCCATGGCCTTCCAGTTTTCCATTCAAGGACGCCCTCAGATCCTCATCTCTGTAGGAGGAGAGCAACTTGAGAATCTTGCTTTCCACCCATTAGGAAATGAAAAGCAGGCTGGGCACTAGTAGCTCACAGCCCTAACGCTAGTTTCTCAGGATACTGCTCTCTGAAGATCCAGGTTTGGGAAGGAAAGCCCTGAGACTCCTCTCCCCAATTAACCACCCAGAAAGTCAGAAGTGGAGTGGTGTCTCAAGTGGTAGAGTACCAGCTTTGAGCAAAATAAAAGCTAAGGGACAGTGCCCAGGCCCTGAGTTCAAGCCCTAGAACTGACACAAGAAAATAAAATGAAAAGCAGGGGAGTCTGGAGTGAGTGAGAAGGGTATTCAGTGAACCTTCTGGCAGCACACGAGTAGCCTTCAGTCACTGCCACTCAACTGTGGGATAAAGGAAAAGGAGCCTTGCCTTCAGGCTTGAGTCTGATGCTTTTTTCTTAAACTTATCTCTGTTCTCTTCAGCCATGAAAATCCTCCCTCCCTCCCTGCTTCCCTCCCTCCCTCCCTCCCTCCCTTTCCTTTCTTTTCCTTTCCTTTCCTTCCTTTTCCTTTCCTTTCCTTCCTTCCTTCCTCCCTCCCTCCCTCCTTTCCTCCCTTCCTTCTTTCCTTCCTTCCTTCCTTCCTTCCTTCCTTCCTTCCTTCCTTCCCTCCCTTCCTCTCCCCCCCCTCAGGTTCTCTCTCTTTCTTTTTCATATACCCAGTGCACCAGTCCTTCCAACCCTCCACCACTTGCTCCACATGTGAGACGTGTTTCACAGGTGAGTCTGGGCACCAGTGAGGCTCAGCTGAGGGACTGTGTTCCCGTGCGTTTTGCAGTCGGGCTTCCCACCAGGCCATCTGCTGAAGTCTGCGGCTGCACTCCTCGCAGAGCTCTCAGTTCCCGTTTCATGCACCAGAGCCTGCACCTCAAAGCCTTGGACTAGTGGAGATGACTGCTTATGAGGTGGAGTTTGTTCTAGGGCCATTCTGAGACGAAGGCAGCCGCAGCAGCTCCAGGGCTGACTCTTGTGGAAGTCTCTGGCCACCCTGTGAGACCGACTGCACAACAGGCAGGAAGCTGCTTCCAGCCAGGCTCCTCCTCTCTCCCTCACAAGCTGATGGCTCTCCCAGCTTTACCTAGTTTCATCTGCATTTCCTCCCACCCCAGCATTTCCCCCCAATACAATCCATTCCTACGTACATCTACCTTGGAGTCTACTTCCCTCAGGACACAATAATACTAAGAACGAGTTAAAGCGCAGTGCGGTACATCTCTAAACCCAGCGATACAGGAGGCAGAGATGGGAGGATCAAAGCTGAGAGGCCATCTTGGGCAATAATCTAAAGACCCTGGAAAATACAGCAGAGCAGAAAGTGTTGCGGGGATTGGCTCAAGTGGTAGAGCTCCTGCCTAGCAAGCACACGCTCCCCAAGGAACTAGCTTCTACATTGTCTGATACAAACAATTTGAGGTGTTTTTTTTTTCCTCTTACCCAAAATTTCACTTCAAACATGGTAACCGTTAAGAAGGAAGTTCAACTTATATTTTAGAGAACCACTCCTATTGTCTTTGCCCTCCCCCAGTACTGAGTGTGACCTATGAAGAGTGGTTGTTATAGTACCTGCACTGGTGACAGGGACTCATGCTCCTGTAAGGGCATAGGTCAACACTTTCTTCAAGAATTGATGACCCAGCCAATGTCAATGGCTCACACCTGTAACCCTAGCTGCTCAGAAGGCTGAGCTATAAGGAACAAGGTTCAAAGCCAGGCTGGGCAGAAAACTCTGTGGGACTCTTATCTGCAATTAGCCAGCCAACAGCTAGAAATGGAGGTATGTATGGATCAAGTGGTAGAGAGACAGCCTTGAGTGAAAAAGCCTAGAAAATGCACCCTGGCTCTGAATTCAAGCCCCAGTGCCAGTAAAAAGAATTGATGACTAGCCCAGTTGCATCTGCTGAGAATCTGTGGAAGCACAAAGCACCCCATTGGCACACTTTGAAAGCCTCCTTTGAGCTGATCATTTGTTTTCTGGGAGCAGCACAGATACACTGTATTCTCAAACCAAGAGATTTCTTTGGGTAAATTTGTGCAAAGATGACTAGAAATGACATTTTTAAGCCAATTCTTAGTAAATTCAGTAGGGACACTAAACATGTTGACTTTCTTCCTTTAAATATTTTCCCCCAAAATGTTCCAGTGAAAGAGACATCAGCACAACATTTTCAGGAACTCTATAAATATTTTCATGAACCAGAAAGACAAATGTTTACCTAGCACAGATACTGCTAAACTACTTTTCCTCTGGCTACTCTGAAAGACTTGTGAAAAAATCCAAACCAAGACCTGTTACGTCATCTAACTGCTAACACTGATCTTGAAATAAAGTGCAGAACAAATAACATCTTAAACATTAAACATTAAGCATCCGTTTGCCCCAGTCCAAAGTTTTGGGAAAACAAACTACCAGGAAATCTTACTTTGGAGAAGAGAGTAATGGTGTCCTCAGGTCTCCGCAGGAGAAGCAGACTTAGATCTTTGTGCAGAAGCAAGTCAGGCACTCAGCAGTGCATGCTGGGATTGTAGTTCAGATTCTTTGTATAGTATTTCTTCAGTTGTTTTTTCTTTTTCTTTTTAAATAAGTGGCTTCAGCCACATATTTTGGATGTGTATCTGCTGCCCTCTAGTGGAACTCAGTTGAACTGTTAGCTACAAGTCATAAGGCGATAGCCAGGTAGAGAGCAGGTGTAGCACTATTTGTGCACACTTTTCCAAACATCCTGCTCCACCATTGTCCTGAGTAACACTATACCATGGATAGTGGTACTTCTTGGTGCAGAAGTCAGCAGTTCCCGTAAGTTTACTTGTGCCAACCTGTGTCTTGTCATTGACTAATCTAATCATGGTGTTTTCTAGAAATGAAATTGATAGGATGCCTACTACATTGTAATTTGAGCTGTACATATAGAAAACTTCCAGGCGAGCAAAAATAGAACCCAAATAATAGAAACAGAAGCACAGCCCCTTAATGAATTTCCAGACTCCAGTCATTTTGTAAACCCCAAACTTGAGGAAGGACACCATTACAGTATGAAAAACTTAATATTTTTTTCCCCTCAGCCTTTTCCAAAGAAGAGAGAAGGGCCTTTATCAGAGTAACAGTGCATTAAAAGAAGTAAACTCATTAGGACTGTTGGGCAGTAATGTCAGGTCCTTCCACAGTAGTTTTAAATTTGTGCATGTTTTTTTTTTGGTCCGGTTGTGTGGGGCCTGAACTCAGCTCTTCAGCTCAAGGCTAATGCTCTACCACTTGTGCCACAGCGCCACTTCCGGCTTTTTTTTCTTTTTGCTTATGTGGTGCTGAGGAATTGAACCTGGGGCCTCATGCATGCAAGGCAAGCGCTCTACCACTGAGCCACTTTCCCAGCCCAACTTGTGCATGTTTTAAGCTTGTGTTTAACTCAGGAATTTTCACTTGCCAGGCAAATACTCTACATTTAAGCTATGCCCTCAGTTCCCTTTGCCTTCACTAGTATATGAATAGGGTCTTAAATTTATGCCTTGAGTGGCCTAGTCTGTGATCTTCATATTTATGTTTCCTGTGTAGCTGGGATGACAGGCATGTCATAGTTTTGAAGCATGATCCTCCCAATCTGTCTCCTTAGTAGCTAGAATTACAAGTATGAGCCAATATCCCTGTCTTAGTTCTTTAGTAAAAGACTATAGCATCTCAGAAAACTAGGTCCACATATGAGTTCACCTAGAACTCTTAAATTCTGAAATCTTAAGTTCTCTGTTCTTAAGATGACATAAAACTCATCCAGGTATACTTTATATACAACTAAGGACCTCAGGTTGAGAAAACTTTACTCAGATAGGAACTTTGTCTACAATGAAGAGGTTGAATAGAAAAGATTATGTGAGCCAGGCACAGGTGGCTCATGCCCATAGTCCTAGCTACTGAGGATCCTGGTCAACCCAAGTAGGAAAGAAAGTTCATGAGATTCTCAGCTCCAATTAACCACCAAAAACCTGGAAGTGGAGCTGTGGCTCAAGTGGTAGAATGCTAGCCTTGAGCTTTTAAGCTCTCTCTCTCTCTCTCTCTCTCTCTCTCTCTCTCACACACACACACACACACACATCATTTGATCTATGAGATTCTTCCAGTGGGAAGAGTTGAGGAGAAAAACAAAGTCTGATAAGCCATTTTTGAGTGTTTGTATAGGAAATGGGGAGGAGTAGGTTAACAGGAAAATGAAAAAGGATTTCTGTATTCATGAAAGCAAAAGGAAGACTGGGACTAGAAAGACAAGAGGATGTAGCCTCTGTGCCTGAACAACTGAAACTCGGGATGACAGGACAAGATGGCAGGCAAGATTTGTAATTATGCCATCTTGAAGGAGGGCCTATTGCTTTAGGGGAGTTGCTCTGGAGGCCTGAGAATAAGGAAAATCACAGCTCAGGAAGTCACAGGACACCTTGCGCTGTAATGTGTACATCAATTGGTTATGAGAGGGAGAGAGCTTACTGGGCTCCATAGAGAAGTGGAAGCTGCAAGAAACAAACAGCTTAGAAGCTGTAGGGAAAAGGTAGCCACTTGAGACCCCTTGAAGGAATGGAGACTTGGGACTCCTTGTGGAGGCATGGACCAGACAGGCTTGCCTCTCTCGTCTAAGCTAGACAGAGCTGTTTTAGGAGTCTGCTGAGGAGAGGTTGAAAACTCCTGGCAGAGAAGGTAAGGGCACTGGAGATGTCCCAGGTTCCACCCTCCTAGATCAGAAATGACTCCCATTGCCTAAGGTTAGGGTAGCAACAAAGTTTGACTGCTCTAAGCTAAGTACTCAGTCTCCAGGGCCTGAGCCTGGCTCCAAGTGTTGACTGCTGGGTAGGTGGGAGACAGTCCTCCCCTATCCAAACACTCCAGCTCATTTGATACCATTGCACTTCACATAATACACATTGTTTTCAACAGTTGCACAACTTCCTCTTAAAATTGATCATATTGGTGATCTATTATGTTCAAGATGACCTAAAATAGATCGTAAACATAGACTTAGCAAATATAAGCAAATTGAAATAACTCCCTGAATTGGATCAGACCCTATGGAATAAAACTAGAATTCAACAGCAAAAGCAACTATGGAAAATATTCAAATACATGGAGACTGAACAATGTATTGCTGAATGATGAATGGGTCATTGAAGAAATGGGAAGGAAATCCAAAAGTTCTTAGAATCTAATGAAAATGAAAAGTACTACTTACTAGAAGCTTTTCCCTCCAGAAATACCACCAAAAAAACAAAAACAAAATCTAGTACTGAAACCCAGAAAGTTTGTGTATATTTTTCACAGCCAAGTCCTGAATAGAATACCCATCAAAAGGGCTGGGAAAGTGGCTCAGTGGTAGAGCGCTTGCCTTGCATGCATGAGGCCCTGGGTTCGATTCTTCAGTACCACATAAGCAAAAAGAAAAAAGCTGGAAGTGGCGCTGTGGCTCAAGTGGTAGAGCGCTAGCCTTGAGCTGAAGAGCTGAGGGACAGCGCCCAGGCCCAGAGTTCAGGCCCCATGGCCGGACCCAAAAAAAAAAAAAAAAAAATACCCATCAAAACCCCCAGAAATACCACATGGAGCTGCAATTCAGAACCAATTGGCTAACCATTTATTGAATGTTTAAGGTTCTAAAAACATAGTTACAACTTTTGTCAATAAATGTTACTGACTTATGTGCTATATTTTAGAATTACTTCTAAGCCCTACATACATAATTTCAAATTAAAAATATAGACTTTGGGGCTGGGAAGGTGTCTCAGTGGACAAGCACTTGCCTTGTCTGAATGAGGCCCTGGGTTCAATTCCTCAGTACCACATAAGCATAAGTGGCACTGTGGCTCAAGTGGTAGACTTTATGACTACATGGAAAGCCAGGAAATTTCCTTCAATAACTTTCTTCTTTATTGTATATATATATAAATAAATATAAAGTTCAATGTTTAAAAGTATTACCACATGCATTTGCACTGTTATCACCACTGCAAATTACTAGAATAAATTATTATCTTGTTCCTTCATCTTTCCTCGAGAGGCAAAGTGAAAATTAAACTAAAATTAAGTCGTGCTGGGGAGGCACAGAAGGTCCTTTCTGAAGGAGGCGTGCTGGGCCTCCAGAGATGGAGAATGATGGAGGGGCCTACTGGATTTTGCATTCAGGTTCATCTTTTCCTGAAGAGGTGTGCCAAAGCCTTGGCTGAGGATCCACATTCTCTGCTCCTTCAGTTTGTACTTCTGAGAATAAAATAAAAACAAATCATATTAGAAAGATATCAATCACATTTGGAAGAAAGGTCTTGGGCACAGAAGGGACACAGAAGTGGGAAATGGTAATGTGGTCCACTGCATTTGGTAATTAAAAAGGTGGCTGGGCACAGGTGGCTCACGCCTGTAATCCTAGCTTCTCAGGAGGCTGAGATCTGAGAATCACAATTGAAGCCAGTTCAGGCAGGGAAGTCTATAGGACTCTTATTTCTAATTAACCACCCCTAAAACCAGAAGTGGAGCTGTGGCTCAAGTGGTAGAGTGCCAGCCTTGAAGAAAAAAGCTCAGGGACATCTCCCAGACCCTGAGTTCAAGCTCCTTTATTGGCACCAAATGAAAAAAAAGAAAGAAGTTTATTCTTCATTGTGCCATAAACAGAACTGTTAGGAAAACTGTAGAATACATAAAGCCAAGAGGTGAGAAAGTTTCATCTAGACTACATTAATGTGCGAGAATTAAACATGAATTAAGTTTGAATCTCATCTAGCCCATTTTTTTAGGAAATAAAATGGTGTGCTATACCAGACAAATATAGTAATCACCTGTTATCCAAGGTTTACTCTCCATGGATTCAGTTACCTGTGGACAACTATAATCCAATTGTATTAACTAGAAACCTCCAGAAATAAAAATTAAAAGTTTTAAATGGTATGCCACCATAAGTAGTGATGGAAGCTTGCTTTGCCCTGCCCTGGACATGCATCATTGCTTGGTTTATTGTGTTCACACCGGATGTGTGGATAGCAGCAACTCAGCATCCCAATGGCCATCTAGTATTGGAGTGCTTGTGTGTGGCAACCCTGTCTTACTTAGTAATAGCACCACAGCCTTAAGAGCAGGCAGGCTGGCCATCTTTATACCAAAGGGATGCCATATATTGCTCCTTTTAAATGGAAAAGATAAAAATTGATTATAAGTAAGTATGCATAGGAAAAAGTAGCACATGGAGAATCCTATACTATCCAGGATTTCAAGCATCTACACAGGCCTTCGAATGAAAGCTCCATGGATAAAGGTGGGCTACTACTGTATGTATTGTAGTGAACATTTCAAGAACCTTCTTAAGTACAGATTTCCATAGGTGGGTGAAGAGTTAGGTATGTGGGACTTTTAAAAATTGTACAAATGAATTGTGCCTTGTCCTGAGATCAGTTAGAAGACTTGGAGAGATTTTAAGCTGTGCTAAGGAAGAGAATGAGTTATAAATTTTGAAAATATCACCCCAGTGGTAAAAGGTAACCACTTAACAATAGGAGCAAGAGTTCATGACACTGAAGTTCTGAGGCAATGGGGTAAAACCTGACAGCTCTTTAGTCCCAAGCCTCAGAAGAGCTGACTTTCTCATATGAGACCAAATCTCTTGTCTAAACTTGACCTTTGGTATCAAACATTTAGAAGTTCCAGTTGCGATCCATGTATTTCCAGGTAACCTGTACATTCACCTACCTCGGCAAAGGCCTAAACCAGAGTTATCAAAATAGCGAACTGGATGAGGTCCTGGGAAAGACTTGGATCGGTTGTCGAAGAACCAGGAATGTGGTGACTCCTCTGTCACAGCATCTTGTACATTCAACTCCTTGCAATGGGATGACACGTTCTGTCTCTTTTTAGAATCTGTTCCCGTTACTTTAGGAGACTTTGAAGAATTCTCACATGTCACTTCTTGCTGAGCTGCTTTCTTAGGGGTTCTTTCCTTCCAAATTTTGACCTCATCAGAAAGATGATGATTACTGCTTCAGTATAAGGGAAAAAAAGGATATCATTAGACTGCCTAATTCTTAAACGTAGTCACATAAAAATATTTTTAAAAAAAGCTCTCCTAAAGTATACAAAACATGAAAGTTACCATTTCCTCACATTTACATTTTAATTTCAATAAAATGTTTTCAGGTTTGAACTATTTTCATAGTTCAGAAAGTGAGATTGGGTCTATATAACACTGTGGATATGAAATTATGACACTGGATTTTCAGGTGAATTTTTATCATCCAGAATGGTTTATGTACTGATACTGCTGCAACAATTCAATAGATTAGTCTTATGGATGAGTCTTTTATGAAGTTTACAAAGGATATTGTACTTCTTCATCTAGATTAATTCCTAATACTGTTCCAGATGTACTGTATTTTAGTGTTTGGTTATGACTCTCGCCCAACTTCCACGTAAGTTCAGACTTCCTTTTCATAACATCTTAAAAAGTTTCTCTAGTTTAGCTCTCTTCCTCCCTCCTGTATAGTGAGATATTCTCACTATACAGTCCAGGCTGGCCTCAAACTTTTGATCTTCTTGCTTCGACCATGTGAATACTGGGATTAAAGGCATAAGCCTGTAAGCCTGGGTTTTTGAGTTTGTAAAGAACTATTTATTTGAAAATTATTTAATGCTTGGTTTTCTTCTATTGTATTGTTTTTAGATACTCTAATCTTCCATAGTGGAAGAAACAACACAAGTAAATTTATTACATTTGTTTGTAAAGTAAATAGGCTAGTTAATGAACCTAGGAGTTAGTTGTCCACTAAGAGCCTCATTATCTGTGGATCTAGACTTGTGGTTTATCTCAACTGTGCCTTCAAAGGCCTCTATTTCCTGGTTGTTGGCTCCATCAAAAATAGGTCAGATAATAAACAGCTAACATCTGTAGTGGTGCTCCCATATTATTATTCTTTTTAAAAAAGACATATCACATGAACTCTAAAAATTGCTTGCCCAGTAACCGTGATGAGTTTCTAAGTACACCAAGTTTGTACGTATAACC
The DNA here is from genome assembly GCF_024711535.1 of Dipodomys merriami. Lineage (NCBI taxonomy): Eukaryota > Metazoa > Chordata > Mammalia > Rodentia > Heteromyidae > Dipodomys > Dipodomys merriami. The sequence goes on from NW_027202826.1 coordinate 20,398,015, forward strand.
CCACCCCCAGTATTAGCACAGCACAGCACTGGAACAGGAGGGCCAGGGCCTGCGCTTGGGGACCGGGGGACAGTACACAGAACCCGTACAAGAGGGAGGGGGCAGGTCTTACCTTAACAGTTCTCTGTTTTGCTTTATTAGCTGCTCATTTTGCTGCTTTAGCTTAGAAATTTCCTTCTCTTGCCTTATATATTCACTTTTCAAAATAAGAGCTTTGGTGCTTTGTATAATGCCGCTGCCGCCTCCACAGGTCAATGGTTTACTTGTGGGCTGAGAGTGAGTGTGTTCTGATACCACTGTGGGAGGCAAACGCACACCCATGTGAGAACCTCATTATCTAGCAACAGATTCCCTCTAGCATTATCTCTGGCTTGAACTTTTTCTACTCGGGGCTAACACTCAATCACTTGAACCAGGTCTCCAGCTTCAGCTTTTAATTTGACCTCACAGTCTTGAAGATTTATCTGCACAGGCTGGCTTGGATCCTTGATCCTTAGATCTCAGCCTCTGTAGGAGCTAGGATTATAAGTATAATTAGTGCTCACCTTTTCCAAGCATTTTTGGAATGTACCTTAACCAATCCCATTAAGCTCACCACCTTCCACCCTGACCACAATAACAGCAGTCACCCCAGTGAGGGCTATCTAGTTGGTCTCTGCTCCCCAGCCATGCTCATTCCCAGAGCTGGCTTTCGCAGAGCATACATGAGTTCCAGCCCAGTCAGCTAGTATGTTTTAAGTACTCAATATATACTTCTGAATGACAGGAAAGCAAGTGTTAGTAAGTATTCTTGTATGAAAATGATGCAAGAGACTGTGTTCCTCAGACTGCAGGTTAAACTGCATAAAAATTTGAGCTGTGTGTTAGTGTAATAACACGTTTGGTCAACCACATCAGTATTTCATAAAGGAGAGGTAGAATTCAGGTACAATATAGGTAAATCTGAAATTCTCAGATATTGAAAAGGTTTTGAGCATAGAGATCACACACGTGGGAAACTTGGGACTGTTTACCTGGGTGGCTAATATAGTGGCACCTTTGCTTTCCAATGGCTCACTGTGTATACCTGATTATTATGTCATATGATTATCATATAAAATTGGTTTCAGGTTGTATATATATGGTATATATGAAACATAAATCAATTCTTTGTAATTGGGTTATAACATTTATATGACTCGTTATATGTACGCAAATATTCTAATAATAACAAAAAATAAAAGCCAAGCTGTTGACTTATGCTTATAATACTAACTACTCAGGAGGCTGAAATATAAGGACTGAAATTCAAAGTCAGTCTGGGCTGGAAAGTCTGTGAGACTCTACTCTCCAATAAACTACTCAGAAAAAAACTGTCAGTGGTGCTGTGGCTTAAGTGGTAGAGCACTCGCTTTGGCACAGAGGCTCAGGTACAGGGCCCAGACCCTGAGTTCAAGCACAGGACCAGCTTAAAAAAAAGCCAAATCTAAACAATTACCATCCTGAGGATTTCAGGTAAAGGTTATCTGTAGGTTACTTAAAAGTAACATGAATCAAGAGTAATTATTTTTATCATTCTATAATAAAGAATTTTCACTTAAAAATTGTTTTTATCCCTCGCAGTTTTCTTTTTCATTTTTTCTTTTTTTTTCATCGGTTGTGGGGCTTGAACTCTGGGCCTGGGCACTGTCCCTTAGTTCTTCAGCTCAAGGCTAGTGCTCTACTACTTGAGCCACAATGCCACTTACTGTTTTCTGAGTGGTTTATTGGAGCTAAGAGTCTCATGGACTTTCCTGCCCAGGCTGGCTTTGAACCGTGATCCTCAGATCTCAGCCTCCAGAGTAGCTAGGATTATGGGCTTAAGCCACCAGTGCCTGGCTTTTGTTTCCTTTTTTTTCCCCAGAGTTGATACTAGAGTTTAAACTCAGGACTTTGAGCTCTTTGATTTTTTTTTTTTTGACTCAAAGTCAGTGCTGTACTACTTGAACCACACCTCTAATCTTGATTTTTGGTGGTGGATTTGGAGATAACAGCTTGGGCAAATTTATTTGCCCGGGCTGACTCTGAACCACAATCCTCAGATTTCAGCTCTTGATTAGCTAGGGTTACAGGAATGAGCCACTGATGTCCAGTTTCTCTTGACATCTTGTAGATAGGAGTGGAGATCATCCAGCAGACACTGAGGAAGGTCATGCAGAACAGGTCCTACCAGTACTGCTGAGAATATCTCTATGTTCTTTTGAAATATGCAGATAATATCTTAGATCTTGCAAATCCCGTCTTGTATTTTGCTTAGCATTTAGAATTTTCAGTGTGTGCCCACAAACAACTTTGGTTTGATCTTCACAGGTACATTATGAGTCAGGGGTTCCAGGATTTCACTTCGTCAGCCAGTGAGGGCAGTGTGGAGACTGCTCTGAGTTTTAGCTAGACACACCAAATACTACTCAGTAATCTCATAAATACAATGGGAGAAGCAGAAATAGGAGAAAATAGGTTTGAGAACTGGATATGCTAAAATTAGATGATGAATTATTCAAAGTATCTAAATACATCTCAAAGAATTTTCTAAGTAATTATCATTTCTAAGTAATTATCAACACTCTTACAGTTTTATGAGCAAATAATTATAAGATTTATTTCTACTATGCTCTAATTGCCTTTAATAGCTTCACATTGTTAAGTCTAGCAAGATGTGCTTGATTTTTATTGGGGAGGGCAGTTCTGCCTTGATAGTGAAATTATGCATTTATAGTAGTGAAAATATCTCAGGAATCTGTAAAGATCTGATAATGCAGAAAATATAACTCAAAACTTCTTTTTTGCCAGTCCTGGGGCTTGAACTCAGGGCCTAGGCACTGTCTCTGAGCTTCTTTTTGTCAGGGTTAGCACTCTACCAGTTGAGCCACAGTGCCACTTCTGGCTTTTTCTGTTTGTGTGTTACTGAGGAATTGAACCCAGGGCTTCATGCATGCTAGGCAAGCATTCTACCAATAAGCCACATTCTCAGCCTCAAAACTCAAGAATTTAAAGACTCTATAATGGATAAGCAGGTGAGGTTAGAGCAAACTTAAAAGATATGTAATAAGAAAAATACTGCAATGCATTAATTTTAAATGTGGTCATTAAGTTGAGCTTAGAATGACACATAACATTGGAGTTTTCGAAGTCTGCAGGTGTGTTGAAGTAAATGGGAAGGATCTGAAAATGTCTTCGTTTTCTACTTACTTGAGGTATTTTGGTCCTGTTGATTTCTTCTGAGGTTTTCTCTCAAGACTCTTATTACTTCTTTCTGATAGTCCACAGTGGCTTTTGTAGAATGAATTCTAACCACAACAACAATAATAATAATATGTAAAAGTACAGTAACTAGTTTTACATGGAGGAACAAACAGAACTGTAGTCAAGAATTTTCCAGCACATTATACTGACATAATTTCCATAGTAGCAGCAGATGAGTTTTCATAGTACCCTTCCCATCACGGCCTTTATAGCTACAAACCCATTTGCGGAAGGATTCTGTTCAGTTGTGGGGACAGTCTAGTTTCCTCTATATTGAAAAACCAATTCTTTGAAAATTTCTGGAAGCCCAACAGATTTTAAGTGAACACTATTTGGAGGCACCATAAAACAAGCCATAGATCTGTTAAAATGTACAATTTTACTAGAATATAGAAAAGAAAAGCATTTTTCCCCCTCTATATTGTCAATAAGGCAAACCTTGACTGTATCAAACTGAGGCACAAGGTCAAATTCTGTACATTTTATAAATTATTATATTAAGCATTTGTCAGCAATGATAAAAAGATTGTTTTTGCTTTTATGAAGAACTATGAGAATATCTGTTGACTCCATTTTCTCAGTAAAAATGTCTTTTATAATTAAGAATCTAATAGAATTTCAATAAAATGTAAGTCTTTAGCCCAGTGCAGAATCATCCTTCTTTTTTTTTAAAGTTAAGTAGCCTATGAACTCATGATTTTATGGATCAGCCTCCTGAGTGCTGGGATTACAGCAAGAAAGCATAATCCTTATAGAAACACAATAGGAAAAAAAGAGAAGTATCACAATGTTCACTTTTAAGCATGAAAGGCTATTTTTCTTTTTTCTATGGCTGAGAAGGAAGCATTAAAAAACACAGGGAGTTAAATGACCAAAACTGTGCTTAACTTGAATACAAAATGATAATTTAATAATTTAAAATGTTGCTTATATATACATATATGTATATATATATAAAAACAGCATTTTCATAGATCACTTATTTATGTAGTTTAGGAAGACAGGTAAGCTAGTCAGTATTTATTCAATGAAGGCAAAGACTTACTCCTTCTCAAATTGCTTTGTGTTTTTCATTTTTTCAAGGTCAACCTCCACCAGCCTCATTTTGAGATTTTCAATTTCTTCTTGATAGGGCTGAGCACCTAGAGCAACTTTGTCCTTGTTTTATAGAGAGAAGAAACATACAATAAAATGACTTTAAATTTCACCAGTGTTGTAAAAAAAGACTCAATAAAAGATTGAAAAAACACATTAATTTTTGAAAAAAGTACTTTCCATGTATAAAGAACAATGTTAATGAGTTTTAAAATTCTCTCTTCTAGCATAATAAAAATGATCGACATTATATATGAAAAATTCCATCTAAGTTGCTTGCATTTTTGTGAGCCTGAATAATAAACTTCAGATAGGACAGGGAACTGGAAGTTTTGGTAAGGAGGACAGAACCAAATCATTTTTCAAATCCAACATATAAGAAAAGTAACTTTTATTCACCTGAAGCATCTGGATTGTTTCTTTATTTTTTTCAAGACATTTGTCTGATTCATGAACTCTGGCCTGAAGTTGTGCTATCATGTCATTGGTTATTTCTAGTTCTTTCTGCATCTTTATGATCTTGTTTTCCTTATGGACAGCACTTTCTTTAGCTTCACGGAGGGAAGTTTCCAGCTCCTGAATTTTCTGTTAGAGAAAACAAAAACTTCTCAGGACTACCCTAAAGGCAGAATCACGGTGTGGATTTGAGAAAAAGATGACTGCATTCAGATAGTGTTAATTTTTCCCCGATTATAATAACAAAGGAAAGAGACATGATATTTCCCTTATTTAGAAGATGCTGACTTTCAGATTAAGAAATGCCTATATATATATATATATATATACTTTTTTGTCAGTCGTGGGGCTTGAATTCTAGGCCTGGGCGCTGTCCCTCAGCTCTTTAGCTCAAGGCTAGTGCTCTACCACTTGAGCCACTGCACCACTTCCAGTTTTCTGATAGTTTATTGGAGATAAGAGTCTCATAGACTTTCCTGCCCGGGCTGGCTTTGACCTGTGATCCTCAGATCTCAGCCTCCTGAGTAGCCAGGACTACAGGCATGAGCCACCGGTGCCCAGCTCTAAATGCCAATATTTTATATCAATCAATTAGCAAATTCTTTTTTTTTTTTTTTGGGTCCGGTTGTGGGACCTGAACTCTGGGCCTGGGCGCTGTCCCTCAGCACTTCAGCTCAAGGCTAGCACTCCACCACTTGAGCCATAGCGCCACTTCCGGCTTTTTCCTTTTTGCTTATGTAGTGCTGAGGAATCGAACGCAGGGTCTCATACATGCAAGGCAAGCGCTCTACCACTGAGCCACCTTCTCAGCCCCCAATCATCAAATTCTTAAACGACACAGATGAAAACAGCACAATAGTTTTGTGACCTCCTGGATAGTGCTAAGCATGTTAATTAGACATTCCAATATTATAATAATGCTATCAAAAATGTACTTATTAACTGGCTTTTTTAAAAAATGAGGAATCATTTTCCATATTCCTACTGGGAATACAAGACATGTTCTTTGGAGAGAAATTAACTGAATCTGCATGGAAGCCACTGAAGTAGAGTTTGTGTGCGTGTGTGCACACGCACACAAATATATCTCTTCATTTATGAATGTATGTATGTATGTATGTATGTATGTATGTATGTATGTATGTATGTATAGTACTGAAGAAAGAACTCAGGGCTTTGTGCTTGCATGTGCTTTACCACTTGAATCATGCCCCCAAGTTTTTGCTTCACTTTCTTTTTCCAATAGAATCTAATACTTTTTCCTGGGCTGACCTTGGAAATGACTCCTGAGTAGCTTGGATTATAGGCTTATACCTGGCCTTTTATTTTTATTAGTTTTGGGATTAAAAATGAAAATATATGTAAAAAAGTCAAATGCATATGATGAAAAGTGATCAAGAACTCCATGACACAGCTTTAAACTGAAGATGACTATGTGAAGATTCACATACCTCTGTGGTTAACTGCATGGCTCTCATTGTACTGTGATTTGCATTGTCTTGGGTAGGAGGGGTAACGCAGGGCCCAGGCACCTGGGAGACTGACAATATTTGGTGGTCACTAAGTAGTTTTTGACTTTTCTCTCTCATTGATTCCAGGTTGTGCTCCCATTCTTTGGATCGGACTGCACTTCGTTCTTCAAACTCTGACAACTCATTTATTATGGCCTGTTGAATAGCAAAACACCTTTACACTTCTAAAGTAATTTACAGGAGCATTATATAGACTACAGCTGACAGCACAGCAGACCTACTATATGCAGCTATGACCTATTTTTCATACCTTAGTGTTTATAGGCAAAATAACTCCCTGATGATTGATAATGTGAAAGTCTTATTTCCATGCAGAGAATTGTCATCAGGGCTGTCTATAACATTGAAGGTACTAGTTCTGAAATCACTCATTGCCTGCCAGCATCACAAATACCTGTAACACAGCCTCTTGTGGAAAACAGTCTATCAGTATCTTACAAAAGTGAGCAGCCTTTTACCAGAACCCAGCTACTACATTCCATGGGATTTACCCAAACAAGCTGAAACAATTGTTCAGAAGAAAAACTTCATATGTCTGCTTATAGCAGCTGTATTTCTCTGTCAAAACTTGGTAGTCACAAGATGTCATTTAGTATGCATGCCACTAGACAAATGGGTCCATTCACATTACTAGTGAGAGAAAATAATGTGGAGACTCTGTCCAGTGTTACATTCTGGAAACGGCCGTGAGGCCACAGAAAGAATAGAGACCAACCATTGGCAGGGGTAGCTGAGTTGGCAGGTGTGAGATTTTTATTCATTGAACTGAGGTCTCATGAACTTTTTGCTTGAGCTTTCCCTGGAACCATGATTCTTCTGATCTGTGCCACTGAGCAGTTAGGATTACAGGCATAAACCACTGTGCCTAGCCTCAGTTTGTTACTTTCAGTATATATTTATATTTGAAATTATATTATATATGAATTTATATTTAATTATCTTAAGGAAGTCTAATACATTAGAGGAAGAATATGTTTTACAAAACCAGGCTTTTTTTAGGGTGCCAGTTCTGGGCTTGGATGCAGGGCCTGGGTGTTCCATTTCTGGCTTTTTGGGAGTTATTTGGAGATAGGAGGCTCACTGACATTCTAGCCTAGGCTGGCTTTGAACTGGGATCCTCAGCCTCCTGAGTAGCTAGTACTATAGGTGGCATCCAGCTAAAACCAACTTTTCTTAAAAAGAATATATAAATAAATGAAGCAGACTTAAAAGTTAACTCATTTTAAGTTTCTCAGGAATGAAGTAGAAAAACTAAAGCAAACAACAGAAAGAATGAAGCAGCATCAGAAAGCGAATATACTTACATTTATCTTGTTATTATAGAAGTTATTCACTTGACAAATGTTCGTGTTTTCCTTCTGGATGCCACATTTAACCTTCTGTATATCAAAAGTAGTTTTTGAACACTCTTCTAAAAACTGAGTCATTTTTTTCCTGTTGCTTAGCACCTGTTGCAATTCAGTCTTTATGCTGGTGAAGTCATTTTCTGAGAAATCTTTGAGAATTTCCTGTGTGAAAACCATGAAATAAATTGATTGATCATTAGGAAAGATTTTATGTAACTACTATATGAAATGCAAAAAATTATATATATGATATATATCACAGATATATGTGAAAATCACATTGGAATCTCATTCTTAGTATTTTCAAGTATGTCAGTCACCAATGGCTCACAATTATAATAGTAGCTACTTTGGAAGCTGAGATTGGGAGGACTGCAGATTGAGGCCAGCCCAGGCATATACACCAGAGACCCCTTTTCAATCAGTAGCTGGGCACAGTGGTGTATACCTTCTCAGCTGCTGGGAAGGGCTAAGATTAGGAAGACTGTGGTTCTAGGCCAGCCTAGGCAGCAAAGTTTGTGAGACCTCATCTCAGTGGAAAGAAGTTGGGCATGGTGGTACACACTGAAGCTGACTACATGCCCCCCCCGCCCCCCCCCCCCCCCAGGAGTTGTTTTTGACTTCCAGTCACAAATGGACTGGAATATCTTGCACAGATGCAAGAACTTAGAGAAAACATCTGAGATTTAATCTGGGATGCCATTACTTCCACTTGGAAGTGTTTTTTCTGTGTCTACGGAGTTTTGACAGGAGGTTGAATCTTTATGTCAGCCCAGTTGTTATTCGGAAATCTATTTTAAATTTCTGGTCCGTGAAAATGATTCTAAACACATGAAAAGGGACCTTTTGACTTGATAAAAAGGCTTAAACTAGAATCAAAACCTAAAATAAATTATACCTCAGCGTGTTGATCCATAATCTGGTTGAGTTTTTGGTCCTTTAATTCTTGGGATGGCATGTCAGAATTCTGTTGAAGGTTCCATATTTTCATTTGCAGTTCACTTTGCTTTTCCACTTCATTGACATAATCCATTTCAAGTCTATTGATGGAATCATGCTGCTCTTCCTTTACTTTTGCAACATGACTCAACACATACTTGTAGAAGCAAACAGAAAAATGAAATTTTTATTGTATTTAAAAGACATTAATTCCCTGAGACTGTGATGTAGGAAAGTATGTCATTTATTATTTATCTCTTTTGATACATGAGGAAGACTTTTGATACATGAGGAAGAAAGAAGCTATTATCATCCCCTAATTTTTCCTCTTTATATCTTAAGAGAGTCAACTTGTAGAAGCTACTTCTGTATTTCCATTGTCCTGACTTCCTGGCTTAGGTATCTAGATTGATCTACATCTATACCTACCTACATCTAGCCATCCATCCATCTTAATATACATACTGTCTCATTATTAAATTGCTAATCACCTAGATTTTCCAGCTAAGACATTTGAGATCTATTTTCTTTTTTAAAAATTTTTTTTATATTCTTTTTTTTTTTTTTTTTTTTTTGGGTCCAGTTGTGGGGCCTGAACTCTGGGCCTGGGCGCTGTCCCTCAGCTCTTCAGCTCAAGGCTAGCGCTCTACCACTTGTGCCACAGCTCCACTTCTGGCTTTTTTCCTTTTTGCTTATGTGGTGCTGAGGAATCGAACCCAGGGCCTCAGGCATGCAAAGCAAGCACTCTACCACTGAGCCACTTTCCCAGCCCATACCTAGAAATTTGTAGGTGAAATTTCATAAGGGTATAACTAAAAAGGGTGGTACCTTAAGTTTTTTTAAGACTCGGTGGAATTCCATGGAACATCTCTGGTTTGCAGTAAGAAGTTTCTGAATCTCTCTGGTTTGTGGGTGTGTAAGTGAGAGGTTCGCTTTTACTCCGACTGAAATTTCCTTTTGGGTTTCAATTTCCTTCTCCAAGTCAAGAGACAATCTGTCCAAGCACTCATAATCATTACCCATCTCTGAGTATTTCTTCAGAAGCTCCTAAAGGAAATAACAATGCATCCAATTTAACACTAAGTAGTTCTAATCCTAGAATTGTAACACAACTAATGCTTTAATACTGTGCAATTTAAAGGTATTAAAAGGTGTTTCAAAGGCAAAAATGAAACACAGTATTGGTTTTAGGTGGTAGTAATGATATGTAATCAGTGTGGGAATTTTAAGAACATAGGTAAAGAAAACCAGAAACCAGGTTCACTATGATTGTGATGTGTGTTCTTTTAGATGATATTTTGGAGGGATGGGAAGCAGCATTAGGGTTTTAAACCCAGGGTCTAATGCTTGCAAGGCAGGTACTCAACTGCTGAGTCATGCCTCCAACTCAGTTTTCTGAACTAGTTATTTTGAGATAGGGTCTCATTCTGTGTTCAGGATCCACTCCTAGACTGTGATCTGCCTATTTTGTTTCTTGCTATGGCTAAATGTCAGATACATGCCACCATGTCCAATTTCTTCTATTGCCATGGGTCTCTCACATCTTTCTTTTTCTTCTTCCTTTCCTTTCCTTTCTTTTCCCTTCCCTTCTCCTCCCCTCCCCCTCTCCCTCTCCCTTTTCTTTCTTTCTTTTCCTTTCTTCCTTCCTTCCTTCCCTCCCTCCCTCCCTCCCTTCCTTTCTTCCTTTCGCACAGCTGGCTTGGAACTGGGATCTTACCAATTTCAGCCTCTTATGTAGCTAGGATGACAGATGCCACATGCCCAGCTATTAGCAGAGATGGGGTGTAATGTCTAGGCTGGCCTTGAATTGTGATATTGCTGATCTGTCTCCCAAGTAGCTAGGATTACAGGTGTGAGCCATTGAACAAGCACTGGCAAAGGGAAACATCTGAGTGAACTCAATGTAGTATGTATTGTAGCTAAAGGACAGTGAGACAGGGCATACAAACACATGTCTAAGGCTACACAGTTACCAGTGTGGTAAACTCACTTTACACATCACTAGCTCCAGCCAGAAATCTGCTAATCCTTTCCCAGAATCAGGTTTTTTGTTTTGGGTGGTCCTGGGGTTTGAACTCAGGGCCTGAGCACTGTCCTCTCTGAGCTTCTTTTGCTCAAGGCTAGAACTCTACTACTTGAACCACAACACCGGCTTTTTCTGAGTAGTTTATTGGAGATAAGAGTCTTATGGACATTACTGCCTGGGCTGATTTTGAACAATTCTCAGATCTCAGCCTCCTGAGTAGCTAGGATTACAGGCATGAACAAATAGCACCTGCCTTCTCTGCCATGTTCTGATTAGGGAATTTACTGAGCTATTTTCTCAAGTACAACATAAAGACTACAATCTGTGCCACCAAGCTTTTTAGGGAATCAAGTTAAAAAAGTATGTGTGAAATCTGTTAAACTGATATAGACATAGCTTAAAGGAAATAAAACTACATTAAAAAATGTTCCTACCACCTTGAGCTGAAGAGCTGAGGGACAGTGCCCAGGCCCAGAGTTCAAGCCCCACGACCGACAAAAAAAAAAAGAAAGTTCCTATAATCAGGTTTTTAAAATCGGGAGCAGCATATTGAACAGACTTGTGTGGAGAATGTGCTACATGATCTAGACATACACTAGCAACAGATTCCTGAGAGATCTTGTATTATGTTGTTATTATTATTTCTGGTTCTGAGGCTTTAACTCTTGGCATGTACACTGACTCTGAGTTTCTTTTGCTCAAGGCTTGTGCTCTACCACTTGTGCCACAGTTCTATTTCCAGCTTTTAATGAGTAGTTTATTGAGGTAAGTGTCACAGACTTTCCTGCCTGAGCTGCCTTCCAACTTTCAGTTCTCAGCTTCTGGAATAGCTAGGATTACAGGTGTGAGCCACTGGTACCTGCCTGAGATCCTGTATTCTGACAGGATGACAATAACTTGTTACCTTCCCACTGTATGCTCAGAATCTAAGCATGGCTTACCATTGTCCATGGCTACCTCTCTGGGCCAAGCCTTCACCATCTCTATCCAATTCTTGGAAGTCAGTATGGCAAACAGTCCTTCTTCTTCCATTCAATTTTCAATACTATAACCATAATTTTCCTTTTGAAGTGTAAGAGAGATTGGGTCTCCCACAGGGACCAAACTCCCACAGTGGAAAACCCAAAGTCTTGTCTGTTCTTGAACTCACAAGGCACACTACTGTCCCACAACCATTCTCTCCAGCATATTGCTCTTCCCCTAGATACCTGGTTGGCTTAACCCTTTACCATTTGCAGTTACTTGTCCAAGTGTCATTTGAAAACCATGAACTCCCATTGTGTAATCTGTGTATGTATTATGCCCAAACATGCACGTGGTACTATATTTAGAAAAGTGCTCGACACCATTTTAGGCTTTGTGAGGCTGTTGGAAGGGTGCTTATAATCACATATTGTTCCTATGGGGGACACTTACTTTTATCTTGAAGCATTTTTCTCTCAGGCTTTCTGTATGTTGGGGTTCTCCATCACCTAATAACTTTTCAAATTTTACTACCTCTTGGTGATTCTGATGATCCTGGTTTAAGAAATAAATAGGCAAAAATCACATTCACATATAATGACAAATCATGTATTCTAACTTTAAAATTTAATTTAAATTTTTTGAGATCTGGTCCCCCTATATAGTTCAGGCTGACCTTGAATTTGTGATCTTCCTGTCTTAGCTACCCAAGTATTGGGTAGCTAAAGGTCTGTGTCTCCATACCTTACTCATATTTTTATACCAACCTTCAAAAATAGAATTAATCATTACTCTTGTAATTAAAAAAATGTTACAAGGAGAAGAAAATGAGTAACAGTATCACAAAATCTTACAATGAGTGACCTCAACTCACTGGGGGAAAAATTGGGAGAATTGAGTTTTTTTTTCCTGTAATAGTATTTATTCTCCATAGCTGCAAATTCGGTTTTAGATTTAGTTCCATTCTTCCAAATCATTCTGAAGTACAGAAATGGGGTATTTAACCTTTTATAAATCTAACCCTTTCAAATATTTTAATAAATCTAACCCGTAAACACTTTTATTAATTGCCCCTCCCTAAAGAAAAGTCTGCTTTACATCTTTCTTCTTTTTTAGGTCTGAGACTGGGACTCAAACTCAGTACCTTCTGCTTTTGCTTACTGGCTAGCGCTCTTTACCAACTGAACCATGTCACCAACATTGCTCTTCTTAAAAATGAAGCAAACAAAATTTTCTGAAAAAGTCCTTTTATAATGTGTTTCCTGGAAGTGGTGCTATGGCTCAAGTGGTAGAGCACTCACTTTGAGCTGAAGAGCTAGGGACAGCGCCCAGGCCCAGAGTTCAAGCCCCATGACTGAAAAAAAAAACAAACAAAAAATGTGATTCCTATTTGTGTGAAAACGTATTAAGTTTTCCAACCAACTTTTAATATCAAGAGAAATTTTCAGAAAAAAAAGTCCTCAATACATTAGTACCCCTTTAAAAAAACAAATAAAAAGCATGATTCTTATAGTTAATTTGGTAGCAGAATAGTCTGAATTCACTTTAGTTATTATCTGTAGCATAGGGCTTTTCAGAATGGGTCTCTTTCCATTTTGAGAGACTCATATTCTCAGCTCATCCACACCCTTAGCCCAAACTTTTATCTCTTTGATGATGTTTTCATACAGTTTCTTAGGTAAGTACAAGTGATCCATAATTTTAGGTCTCAAACTGTTTCTTCAATTGTTTCATTTCATTCACTTTTATTGTTATTGACATCATCTTCCATTTTAAAAATTGGAAGTTCTTAGATCTTGAGATAATTATAAAGTAAGTTAGAATGCTAACAGAATGCCACCATGTATACATGTACATATACCCAAACTCAAAATCCCTTACATGAACTGAGTATTCTGCCTGGACCCAGAAGCATTTGAGTTTGTGGAGTATTTGCACCAACTTTACTGGTTGAGAATCCCTCATAAGAATATGTGAAATGCTCTGAAACTTGAGGTTTTAATCTTCACATTGGCAGATTTCAGAGTTTAGATTTTTGCATTAGGAATGCTTGGTTGTTATTTCTAGCTATGTATCTACATTTTCCTCATTCCAAAATGTCTTTGGATATAATTACTTTCCAAAGCAGAACAAACAACATATAACTTTTTCTTTAGTTCATCTTTGGATTTATCTAAATTCTTTTGAATCTTTGCAATGTGAGTTGTCTTCTCTAAAACTTTCTCACTAAGTTGAAAGGGTTCTTGTTTTTTCAAATGCATATGAACAATATTTAGTTCCTGTCCTGTTTCCACATCCTTTACTATTAAAGGAGAGAAATGTAAAGATGTAATGGAACATCACTTTTGATCTTGGTTTGAAGCCAGCCTAGGCAGACAAACCTGACTCTATCTCCAATTAACCACCAAAAAAGCACGAAGCAGAGGTGTGGCTCAAATGGTAGAATGCCATCCTTGAGCAAAAAGCCAAGTAAGAGGTTAAATTCCAGAGTTCAAGCCCTAGTACCAGCACATAGGAAAAACCACCCAAACTAAAGAACTACCATAAGATCCTGTAATACCACTCTTGGGCATACATTCAAAGGAATATGTCAGCATACAACAGAGATCTGCACATACACATTTATACTAGCCACACTATAGAATCAGCCTAGGTGATGATCAGCTCATGAATGGGTAAGAAAATGTGGTATATAAACCCAGTGGAGCTTTAGCTACAGAAAATAAAATTGCATTATTTGAAGGGAAATGATTTTAACTGAGGATCACTGAGTGAAATAGTCAGACTGAGAAAGACAACTATTGCCTGTTCTCTCTCTTATGTGGAATATAGACCTAAAAAGAAAGAAAAAAAGAATGCTCTTTGGGTGAAACAGAAAGAAGAGGCTAGGAGGGTGAGTATGCTGTAAGCACAATGCACGTATAAACAGAATAATGAAATCCATTACAAGTTGCTTAAAAAATTGAGGGGGAGTAAATAATCAAGTGCATTATATGCATGTATGGATATATAAAAACGAAATCCCTTTCTACAATGAACATATTCTAATAAAAAACAAGAATGTTGACTAGATAAGAGGGAAAGTGCACAACTTACTCTGGCTATGGCTCTCTGCAGGTCTTCCTTGAGTTGATCTCTCTCTAACTTTAGAGTCTTCTCTATTCTCCTTACATCATCTCTTTCTTTCATTACAGATTTCAGTTCTTCATGGCTTTCATGAAGCTTCTGAACCAAGCTTAAGTTCTCCATTTCCATTTTATCCAGAGCAAAACTTTGGTTCTTGAGTTGTTTCTGTGCTTCTCTGACATCTTCTTTTAACTTAAAAAGTTGATGTTCATTTGCTGTAAGTTCTTGAATCTTAAGATAATCATGAAGCACTATGTTAATATAAACACTTAAAATTTCATTAGTCTAGTTACAGATGGGAATTTGTTATTTATATTTATAGTATAACATACACATATATGCTCTTTAAGGGAAATATAAAGAATAGTTTCTAAATTGAGGAAATAGTTTTCCCATGTTATTCTAATTAATATTTTACATAAATCCAAAAGGAATTGTTTTGATGTATACTTATATAATATTCACAAGTCTTGAGTTTATAGCCCAATTATCTGTGACATCTGCACATATCTTTAAAAGTTAATCCATATCAAAATAGGAAAGAATCCCAGTATTGGATGAGTTCCTGTGTACCTCCTTCCTTGAGGACCAGTATTTTGGCCCTCTTCATACTGGATTGGTTTTGCTTGCTTCAGGATTTACTAGGACAATACATTTATCTATTCACTTACTGGTAGGTAATGAGTTGTCAGTTCCTTACTATAAGCATCCTTACCATGCTGCTATGAGCATTCTTTTTTTTTTTGGGTCCAGTCATGGGGCCTGCACTCAGGGCCTGGACACTGTCCCTCAGCTCTTCAGCTCAAGGCTAGTGCTCTACCACTTGAGCCACATCGCCACTTCCAGCTTTGTACTTTTTGCTTATGTGGTGCTGAGGAATCGAACCCAGGGCCTTAGGCATGCAAGGCAAACGCTCTACCACTGAGCCAACTTCCCAGCCCGCTATGAGCATTCTTATGTAGTCCTTCACACTCTTTTCTCTTAGGTAGGTTCACATGGAGGATTAGAGATGCTGGGCCACATGGCAGGAACTTCAGTATGGATAAGTGCCAACATCCCAGATGCTTCCAATGTTTATGTACCACATCTTACCTGCCCCCCCCCCCCGGTCCCCCCCTAGGTTTTCAGCATGCATACACCAACTATGTAATCAATGAAGTCCCATTCCCCCCACAAAAAAATACCTTTTCTTTTAACTTGGCATCTGAATTTTCTAAATCCATTTTCATAGTTGCTATTTCCTTTGTCTTCTCAGCAACAATCACTTTGAGTTTATCAATAGTTTCTTGGTGCTCTCTCAGATCCCTGTGTGCAATTCTCAGCTCCTCTTCCTTCTTTAGTTCCTTTCAGGAACAGTACAGATCTTATGTTACCAAGTATTTTTTAAATGATGTGATGCATTTTCTTACTAAAGAGAATGTTTTTTACTTTTTTTTGTTTTTGTTGGGATTGAACCCAGGGCCTAGAGCACTTGGAACAAGTGCTTCCTACTGAGCTAATACTTAGGCTGCTTCTTTTTTGGTGTGCTGGTACTGAAGTTTGAACTCAAGGCCTGGGCATTGTCCCTTAGCTTTTTAACTCAAGGTTGGTACTTCACCACTTGATCCACAGCTCTACTTCTGGCTTTTTGGTGGCTAATTGGAGATAAGTCTCATGGATTTTCTGGCCTGGGCTGGCCAGATCTGATCATCAGATCTCAGTTTCCTGAGAAGCTAAGATTAAAGGGGTGAGCCTGCCTCTGCTTTTACTTCTTAAACTACATCTTTGTGATAAAGTTAGTTTCTCTTTTGGTCCTCATCCCCTGACACTTACTTGTATTTCAGAAGCAAACACATTATACATATGCTATTCAGCAGTTTCATTCAGCTTTAAGGGTTATTCTGGGCTTCCAACTAGGACATCAAATCTGTTTTGCATTTTTAAGATCTGCATAGGATTTGGACACATTGTTTATATTTACTCAGTTTCTTTCAAAGAAACAAATAGATTGTTTCTCATTTTTAATCACAAACTGTAATAATAAACTGTGTATGCATGTGCATATTTATATGTGTTTATGTATATATATGTATGCATACATAAGTATATAGTTTTCTTAAACAATTTGAGTTAAGACATATGTAGGACAGATTCCATTCTGTGCCCCAAATGCTGGCACATTCAAACCTTTGAAGAATACCAAATTGTCTAAGAACCAAAATTATTCTTCACTCTTGCCAACCATCCCTTATGTCTCAAAGGAAAGTTGCTGTTGTAAAGAAACAAAATACTGAAGAACAAGGAAGAGGAACGAATGTAATTTACCTTGGCCTCTGTTTCCCCAAGGCAGTTCCTCAGTTGATCCCTCTCTGTTTTGAGGGTTTTCTCCACAGTTCTCAGGCAACCATTTTCCTCATTAACAAATCTAATTTCTTCAAGGTTTTCTTGAAGTTTCTGAGTCAACCTGAGCTTCTCTGATTCCATGTTCTCCAGAGTTGAATTCTGGGCGTCTAGCTGTTTCTTTAATTGTTCCATTTGATCCATATTTTCCTGGAGATCATTTTTTATTTTAAGAAGTTGCTGCTCTTTCTCTTGAAGTATTAGGATCTTGAGATAACCAGAAGTAAGTTAGGATTAAAGGTACATGTGGAAAGCCAAATAACAGTTTCTAAATTGAAGAAGCAGATCTCACTTCCTTCAATTCTAGAGTCCTTTATATTGCTGCTTACATAGAAGATCTCAAACTCCCAGTTATTTAGACAACAATAACAACACATAATAATAATACTACCTGTGCTCGGAGGGCAGCATTTGTGTTTTCTAAGTCTTCTTGCATGCTAGATATTTCATCTTTCTTCTCAGAAACAATACCTGTCAATTTATTGATGGTTTCTTGGTGTTCTTTTAGATGCACATGAGCAATTCTTAGCTGCTCTTGTTTTTCCAGGTCCTTTATTGTTTAAGAAAAATAAATAGAGGAGACCAATACAATTCAAACAGTATAGAAAAGTCTATGTAAAAAGTTAAAATTTATAATTGTAACCCCTCTGTACGGTATTTTCACACATACAAAAAAAGTTAAAATTTAGCTGGATAGTGGTAGCTCATGCCTGTAATTCTAGCTACTCAGGAGGCTGAGATCTGAGGATCATAATTTAAAGTGAGCCTGGGCAGAAAAGCCCCTGTGAGACTCTTATCTCCAATTAACCAGTAAAAAAGTGGAGCTGTGGCTCAAAACGGTAGAGTGTGCTTTGACCGAAAGAGCCTAGGTCCTTAGTTCAAGCCCCACAACCAAAGAAAAAGTTAAAATTCCTTCCCCCAAGAGACCTTCCACTCTTTACTATACTACTTTTGCATTTAAAACATAGTCTAGATACACATTCAGACATATTCCAGTTATACTACTCTGCAACTTTATCCTCCCTAACAGGCATTTACTATTACAAGTTATTATTGCTCCTGCTTTTTTTTAATTTTAAATTTATTTATTGTTATTGTAAAGGTGATGTACAGAGGGGTTACAGTTATATAATGTCACTCCTTCCCTTGTTCTCTCCCAGTTTTTCCCTTGCATCTCCATCCATGAGTTGTATAGTTCATTTTCAACCTAGTGTCTAGAGAATACCACTGCTGCATTTGTTCATCCTGCACTGCTTAATGCTGTGATTGTGCCAATATAAACAGTCCCTAACTAATGGTTAGGCAGAATTTTCCCGAGTCCTTTGTCTGTTTTATGATTGCAATTTGCTGTAACAGATATCCTTCCTATAATTATCTTTTGCACAACTGTATAAACATGTGCAGGAGGGATAGCTATGGTCCATGTTGTACTCTATCCATAAGCTCCATGGCCCATCGTTCTTCTAGGACACAAGGTCATAGTTACTAGATGGGGGAAAGATGGTTACTCACTTTAGTTTTGGTTTCTTTAAGGTCTTCCTGGAGCTGTTCTCTTTCTATCCTGAGAGTCTCCTCCATATTCCTAAGGTCATCTCTTTCTTTTGTTATAGATTTCATAACTTCCAGGTTTTCTTGAAGTCTTTCAGTCAACTTTATGTTCTCCATCTCTGTATTTTCCAGAGTTAGCCTCTGAGTCTCAAGTTGCTCTTTCAAATGTTCCATTTCACAAGACTTTTCCTGAGCTTCATTAAGACACTGGTGTTCTTTTTCCTGAAGTTTTTGGAGCTGAGAAAATTAAAGTAGTTAGGTCAACAGAAAGAAGGATTTACTCTCTCCCTGTCTCTCTCTTTCCTCATTCACAAGAGTAATTCTTAAATTAAGGCCAATTATTTACATTACAAAAAATTATCTTAAGTTGTTGTACAAAGGGTGAAAAGTTTCAATTCAACATGTCAGTTTATGAGTAGAACACATTGTTCAATGAGCTTCCACCATTCTCTCCGACACATTTTAATCTAATGTATGTACTTTCTTAAGGAAAACAATAATTAGGCGCTACTTTCCAGTTTAACAGAACAAGACCTATTTTTCTTATAATTCAGCATGTGAATTTCCTAAACTCCCTGATTTTTGGCTCTGCCTTTCCTGAAGCATCTTGTACTAACAGTTTCTTAGTATTCACTAGGATATATGCAAACAGTTTTCAATTTCTTTTCTATTTCTTTTGTGATTAAGAGAAAAATGAGAAACTTAATAGTGAACACTATCTTGACAATTACCTTAACCTATTTTTGTTTCCAAGAACCGTTACAGGAGGAAGACTTACTTTGGTGACCATGTCTTTCATGTTTTCTTTCAGCTGGTCCCTCTCCACTTGTAGGGCCTCCTGTACCCTTCTCAGTTCATCTCTTTCCTTAGTTATAGCTTTCATTTTGTCTTGACTTTCTTCAAGACTCTTACTCAGCTTGAGTCTGTCACTGTCTATACTTTGGAGGGCTGAATCTTTGGCTCCAAGAAGCATCTTGAATTGTTCAACTTCATTCAATTTTTCTGGAGTTTCACTGAGTTCTTTTACATTGATAAATTGTTCCTGTTTCTCATAAAGCTCTTGGATCTTCAAAATAATAAGTTAAATAATAAAAAATACACATGTACATATACATATGTACTATTACTATTAGATTTTGCTATTCCTGGGGCTTGAACTTATTAGATTTTGCTATTCCTGGGGCTTGAACTTAAGGCCTGGGTGCTGTCCCTGAACTCTTTTATTTGAGGCTAACACTCTACCAGTTAAGCCATAGCTCCCTCTCCAGCTTTTTAGAGATTAATTAGATAGGAGTCTCATGGATTTTCATGCCCTGGCTGGCTTTGATCCTCAGATCTCAGCTCCTGAGTTGCTAGGATTACAGGTGTGTGCCACTGGTGCCCATACACATATTTAAAGAAAAATAAGAAATGGTTACTTTCCAAACTACTTCAGAATGTAAACAGTAGCTACCCAGTTATCTCCCTCCCTCAAGTGTTCTCCCCCTTTTCCTGGTCCCTGATTTACCTTTTCCTCTAACTTGCCATGGGCTGTCTCTAGTTCCTTTTGAATGCTTGATATTTCAGTTTCCTTGTCTGCGAGGTTCACTTTCAGTGTATCAACAATTTCCTCTTGTTCTTTCAGGCAACCACGGGTAACTTTGAGTTCTTCCTCTGTTTCCAGGTGCTTTAGTATCAGAGGAAATTAAAAAAAATTATAGAAGCAATTACAATTATAATAGTGTAATTGATGCCTTCCCATAAAGATTTAGTTTTATGAAAATCTGCATATAAAATGTTTTTAGAAAATACACAGTGAAAAGATGAAACCTACTTTTGCTGTGATTTTGTGTATGTCTTCTGTAAGTTGGCTGCATTCTGATCGAAGAACTTCCTGTAATTGCTGTAGGTCATCCCTCTCCTTCGCTAGTGACAATAATTTCTTGTGACTTTCTTCAAGTCTCTCAGACAATTTGAGCTTTTCCATTTCTACTGTGAGCAACGCAGAAGCTTTGGCTTGGAACTGTGCCTTTAACTGCTCCATCTCACTCATCGTTTTGGTATTATCTTTTTCTTCCATATTCAAGGACTCTTCTCTTTGGTCTTGAGCCTCTTGGATCTTAAGAGAAACATAAATAATACAGATGACATCTAGAGATAGTTTAGGGGGAAATAAGTTCTTTTTTTTTTTTTTTTAGAAAACTGAGACAGGACTCAATGACACCTTTACAGAGTAATCTTTCTACTATCCATTTTTCCATTATTTAGACATTTAACACTTTTTTTTTTGTCGGTTGTGGGACTTGAACTTTGTCCCTTGGCTCTTCAGCTCAAGGCTAGAGCTCTACCACTTGAGCCACAGTGCCACTTCTGGCTTTTTCTGTTTCTGTGGTACTGAGGAATCGAACCCAGGGCCTCGTGCACGTGAGGCAGGCACTCTACCACTGAGCCACCTTCCCAGCCCTTAACACTTTTTTTTAAATTGAAAGATCATCGTTATCAATGATCCTCTTAAGAGATCAGAGATCAAATAGTACTATTTACATGATTTTACCTTCTTGAGACTTACACGTGAGTGGTAAAGGTAGACATTATTCCTAATCTTACCCAATAAAGACACTGAACCTCAATGTCACACCTGAATATTATGAGTGAGTAGGAGGGACTTCCTAGAAGATAAGACAGTTTTGGCTGAGGTATACAGGATGACAGCATTCATTACACAAAGACTGTGGAAGTATTGTATTGTCAAGAGCCCATCCAGAGCTCCTGAAAGCCTAGAGTTGAAAAGCATAGGTGAGTGTTGTTGGAGTACAAGGAATAGCAGAGTGAGCTAGGCTGGAGAACAGCAAGGCGTGGAGTCCAGACTCTCCCAGACCACATGTAGTCTAGTCTTTGTTTCAAGAGTAGCAGTGGGATAATAAATGTACGGGGCTGGGAATGTGGCTTGGTGGTAGAGTGCTTGCCTAGTATGCATGGAATCCTGGGTTCGATTATCACATAAACAGAAAAAGCTGGAAGTGGCGCTGTGGCTCAACTGGTGAACCAAAGAAAGTTGGGGCCTGAGTTCAAGCCCCAGGATTGGCAAAAAAAAAAAAAAAAAAGTACAGTTAATAGGGAGAATACAATCAGTAGGCATGATTTCCAGGTTTCTGATGGAATCGATGAGAAAGACAGTAGTATGAACAGTTTTCCTTTTTAAAATTAGGACAGGGGCTTACCATGTAGCTCAGGCTGGCCTTAAACCCATCACTCTCCCATTTCAACCCCCATGAACTGAGATTATAATACATACCACCATGCTTGTCATAGAGGAACAGATTTGAAGAACTAAATAAAAGCATCCGCTTTTGGCTTTACCTATTCAATAATTTGGCATTGGTGCTTTTAAATCACTTTATAGTGATCTTCTTTGAAACACTGCTCTCCCAGTTTCAATAGTTTGTTAGCTTTTGCCAGCGATCATTTAATTTATTTCCAAATTCTCTTCCTAATCAGTTCATGATTAAAAGGCATTTAAAGAAAACTAGCACCCCCAAAAAATCTAATCTGAACACTTGATTTTGATAAAATGGGAGGAACACATGGAACTCACATTAGCCAAGGTTTCTCTGATGTCTTCTTTCAGCCGGTCATACTCAACTTGAAGTGCTTCTTTTATCTTTTTAAGGTCATCTCTTTCCTTGGTTAGAGACTGTATCTCTTCCTGATTTTCTTGAAGCTTCTTAGTCAGCCCGAGCACTTCCATTTCATTGCTCTCTGTTGGTGCTGAATTTGTGGTTTGGGAGTATTCTTCCAATAGCTCGAGTTTATTAATTGTTTTCTGAGTCTCACTGTCTTCTTTTATATTAGGAAGAAGCTCTTGTTCTTCATGAAGCACTGACACCTTGTAATAGACATAAAGTACCAATGTTAGAATCTAGAAATCATTATCATCTTTTTAAAGAAGAAAAGGTCAGGACACTTTTCACAGCAATGAAAGTGACTTTGAATCTTTAGGACTTACTTTAGACAACACCACTTACTCCTTTCTTCTGAACTCCACTGTCTCTAATCATAACTTTACGACTTAACTACTACTTAACTTTCTTTCATCTTAGATCCAAGGTGAATCAATTCTTGCATGCTACCAACAAACTGTTATCTCAATCAGTTGTAAGTGCCTTGTTTTTTGTCTAGTTTTCAAATGCTACAAGAAAAACTACAGCTGAACTACTTCCTAGTAAATGTACTGCTCAGATAGATCCAAAGCTACTCTCAATTTTCCCATGTGTGGACACTGATTTTTCTTTCTTTTGATCATGTAATTTTGCATATCATATCTCTTTTAAACTACATGGGAATTGAGGGATTTAAAAAGTAGATCTACACTGATGAAAAATAACAGTGTCTTATTTATTCCTACACTTTTTTTTTGTCAGTTGTGGGGCTTGAACTCTGGGCCTGCACACTGCATCTCAGCTCTTTAGCTCAAGGCTAATACTCTACCACTTGAGTTACAGTACCACTTCCAGTTTTCTGGTGGTTTACTGGAGATAAGAGTCTCATAAACTTTGCTGCCAGGGCTGGCTTTGAACTTTGAGCCTCGATACTCAGATCTCAGCCTCCTGAGTAACTAGGATTACAGGCATGAGCCACTGGAGAGCCGCTTATTCCTATACTCTTAATGTGGCACACAGGTTTTTAACATGGGCTGGTCTGATTGTCCCAATCTTCCATTTCCTCTATAGTGTTTACTGTTACTTGATGTTACTTTGATTGCATACTCATCAGCTTTCTCATTTTCCTGTAAATAGCTAAAAGTTTCAGACTCTCTCTAACCATTCAGATTATATTTCTATAACCCAGATTGTCAACATGTACCAAAAGAATAGAGTTTAACTCAGTCACTACTTATTGCTTATCAAAAGAGAAAGGAAGGAAGAAGTAACAAGGGAAGGAAGATGAAAAGACATACCTTTTCTTGTAAATCAGTATCTGACTTTTCCAAGTCTTCCTGAGCCTTCACTATTTGAGCTTCTTTCTCAGAAAGGCTTTTTTGTAGTGCATCAATTGTGTTTTGGTGCTCTTTTAGATGCATGCGAGCAATGTTTAATTCTTCTTTTGTTTGTAGGCCCTTAATTGGTAAGTGAAATTTAAAGACTATTATCACAACATTATTCTGCCATTGCCTTTCTCTCTCTACTTGACTGTCCTTAAAGGAAAGTTTATCAGAGAAAGAAATGGGGTACAACTTACTGTAGCTTCGATTTCTCTTATATATTCTTTAAGCTGGTCTCTTTCAATTTCAAATGTTCCCTGTAATTCCTTCAGTTCATTTCTTTCTTTGGTTATAGATTTAATTTCCTCATAATTTTCATGTAGTTTCTGAGCCAACTCTAGCTTCTCTCTTTCCATATGTTCCAAAGTTAATTCTTGATTCTTTAATTCATTCTTTAGCTTGTCCATTTCATCCATCCTTTTCTGCATCTCACTCATCTCTTCTTTTGTGGTGAGAAGTTGTTTCTGATTTTCTTGGAGTTGCTGGCTCTTAAAATGTACAAATTTTATAATTATCATTTTGACCAGATCTTCCCAATTATTTATGTGAAAACATGAATACAATATTGCCTATAACCCCAATATAAACAGACAAGCAGCATTTACAACTCATTCATGTATAAAGATGGCATAAGAAATCACAATGATACAGGTGGACCTGTTGCAACAATGAGAAGTACAAGTTGTCATGTCCAAAACGAGCTTTACAACGTCGGTGGGGGGGGGGGGGAGGGGAAGGGGGGGAAGGAGAAGGATTGGGATTGGGGGGGAGGGGGCAGGCTGGGAAGGGATGTGAAGGGTAAACAAAGGAGGAGGCTGCAATGCTTGGTAAGAAATGTACGCATTATCCTGCCCATGTACTTGTAACCCCTCTGTACAGTATGTTCACAAATAAAATTAAATTAAATTAAAAAAAAAAAAGAAATCACAATGAGTGTTGTTGAGCAATATGGGATAGGAAAAGAGAGTAATAGAGAGGGTTAATCTGATTAAAATATAATATATACAAGTAAGAAGTACTGTGATGCAATTAATGTGCACTAAGAAAACAATGAGATGAAAGTAAAGCAGGCTCTGTTGGGTTGGGGGAAGCAGTGATCGGCAGAAGGGGAACTGGAGAGGGTAAATGAAGTGAAGATGGTCAAAGTACTTCATTTGCATATATGAAAACAGAACAGTGAAAGTCCTTGAAATAATTTTAAGGAGACAGGAGGAGAGACAAGAGAAAGTGACAGAGGAGGTGACTTTGATTGGGGTACATTGTATGTCTGTACGTAAAAGTCACAATGAAATTCCCCCTGTACAGCTAATGTATGTAGGTAAAAAACTTAGTATATACCCACACACTATGTAAATAAATAAATAAATAAATATAAACACACACACACACACACACACACACACACACACACACACACACACACACACACACACACACACACACACACAATAAACTAGGCATAATGGGACACTTTCTAATGTCCCACCAAATATGTGGGTCCCTTTGGAACTTAAAATGTGAACTTAATTGGAAATAGGACCTTTGCAGTGGTAATTAAGCAAGGACGAAGGGCAGATCCCACTGGAAGTGGGCATCATATAAACGAGGTGATAGAAGACACAGAAAGGACCCAAAGAGACCCAGGGAAGAAGGTGGCTTGTGGATGGAAGCAGAAACCAGAATGGTGCAGTAAAAGCCAAGCTGTTGCGAGACAATTTAACTGGGAAA
This sequence comes from Dipodomys merriami, assembly GCF_024711535.1. Taxonomy (NCBI): domain Eukaryota; kingdom Metazoa; phylum Chordata; class Mammalia; order Rodentia; family Heteromyidae; genus Dipodomys; species Dipodomys merriami. Next base: position 20,423,434 of record NW_027202826.1, read on the forward strand.
CATGAGAAGGCAGAAGAGACAGAAAGATTCATGGATAAGTCTTCAGGGGAGCATGGCCAATTCTGGACATAGACTGACAAGAAACTATTTCTCTTGCTGAAAGCAATTTAGTTTGCAGTAATTTTCCCTTTGCTTACTTAGAAAATTTATACTTTACTTAGAATATCTACATGTTTACTTAGAAAGTTTATTTTTACTTAGAAAATTTATATAGGTTGATGAAGGAAGATCAAAGTAAAAATAAAGGCAATAGATGAATCAAATACAATCTATGGCTACCAAATAGTGGTAATTTCACACCATCTTAAAAACTTAAAAAGTATTTGTTTTTCACTTTTAATGCAAAGAAACTCAGAAGCATAAACTGTCACAGGTTGTTGTTTTTTTAGGTTTTAGTAAATTTAATTAAGATAGTGAAAAGAATCACAGTTAAAACAGAGGTGGCACAACAGAAACCATGATGTATTATCTAGAATGCAAGTATGTAGCTCTCAGAGGAAACAAAAAGGCTTTGTGGTTACATGCTAGAATCACTTTGGGATTATGGTTATTGCAGGAATCTTAGGTCTTATACACCTACTACTAGAGCACCTTACTTCCACAAAGGAATGATTCATTTAACTGAAAGCCTCAAGTCATCAATATGTCTGCACACAGGCATAGCCTTTGTTTTTTTGACAAGTACTCAGGACAGCGCCTGGTTTGTAATAGGGCTTAATAAATGTATCATGGATGATACATTACATGATTAGTGTAGAAGACATAAGGCCTCCTCTCACCTAGAGGCTAGAATAATATAATCCTCATAAGGAATGTTAAGTTCTCAGTATAAATTCAAACTGTCTAAAATTCCAAATGCCCAAAAAACCAACAGCCTGAAATCTGTTTATTTTGGAAATATATGCTATTTCTGGAATTAGGTCTACAATAATTAAAATTACCAGAAAAAAAGAAATAGCTAGGAAAAGATGGCCAGAGAGGTAATTTTGAAAATTTACCTTTTCCTTTACCGTTTCTTCAATGTCTCTCAATCTCTCATGGGCCCTAGCTAGCTCTTCATCTTTCTTTATGACTTGGTACTTTTCTTGTGCAACTATCTCTTGTTGCTTTTTTAGTTCATCTCCAAGCATTCTTAATTCTTCCTGGTTTTCAATGGTCTAAAATTAAAGGGGGGGGGGAAGGCTGAGATTAAAATAAATATTGGCTTATGTTTTATTAAAAAAAAGGCATTTATCTTAGCCCACAAATCAAGAAATAAGAGCAAATTCCTACAGAAATATTTAAGAAACAGTGATCTATAGGGATGTTTTCAAATCATTAATTTCAGCATATATAGATTATATTATCTCTCAATATATATGTAAGAACTAACCAGGTGTGCAAATACTCAGAAATACCAACAACTAAAAACAAAATTAAAAACTTAAGAGAGTTAAAATAGAAGCACGCAAATTTAGGAAAGTACATAAAAGGCCTGCACACTGAAAATCTGTGTCATATCACCAAGAAAATACATGATTAGAAGACACAGAATAGTAAACAAATGTATTAAGAAATGTCCCAACCTCCTGTCATTAGGGAAAAGCAAATTAAAATAAGGTACATCTTCATTAAAATTAAAAGCCCCAATAAATATAAAGCGTTGGTGAAAGAGGACACGGAACCATCAGAATTCTCTTAATTTACTAAAGGAAATGGAAAATGGAAAAACTAATCTGTAGCTCAGACTAGTAAATTCTCATCAGGTTATGCACACACCTCGGTAGGACACATACATGTGTCAAACTTGTACTTCCATGAGATGAATTCATTGCTCACTGAGTAGAGCTCAATGAAGTTGACAAAACTTAAAAACTAAAAGGCATTGCCAAATATACGGTGCTAACTCCTACCATTTCAATATTTTCTTTTAGGTCCGTCTTCAGTTGTTCCTTTTCTGCTGTAATACTTTCCAGCATTTTTTGGAGTTCATTATTCTCTTGGATTAAGGAATGTATCTTACTCTGTTGTTGCTCAATTGCCTCCTCATCCTTAATATCTGCAACCAGTGTTTGGAGGCTTTGGGACCCCAAGTTCGCCTCTTTATCTATGCAGGCCATCTAAAATAGAATACAACAGAGCAAGGGAAGAGGGGTCATTATCCAAAAAGAAATGTACTGATTCGGATGTGAGGGTGATCTGGCTGTGACCTCTGTCACCCCATTGATGGTCAGGGTTGATTCGACTGATCTGGCTGGTAGATGGGTGTCCCCTTCCTCCCTCACCGCTCCATGTGCATCCCTCCCGAAGCTGCGCGCTTGGTGGAAGAGGATGACCATCCCCGATAGGGGAGGACCAGACTTTAAGCAGTTAATGATAACTACTCTAACAGTAACAAAAAATAGCCAATAATATTATGTATCAGTTACTATTCTATCTTAACACATTTAATCTTCACTATAACCTATGACTTCAAAACTTTAAACATTTACCTGTTTTTGTGAGCTGTTACCAGAGCTTAAACTCAAGACCATTGTGCTTTTGCTTGGCTTATTCTACTTATGGCTGGTGCTCTACCACTTGAACCATACTTCTAATCTGTCTGTTTTGTTGGTTAATTGGAGATAAGAGTCTCATGGACTCTTTCTGCAGAGAGCTCAGCTTCCTGAGTAGCTAGGATTACAGGTGGGAGCCACCAGTAGTTGGCTTTGTTAAAAAACTTTTAAAACATAGCCTAATCCTCCATGCTGTTAACAGTCTCTTCAAATTGTAATTGCTAGTCGATGCTTATTCTCTACTATAAATAAATGATACTTTATTTAGCCACCTTCTTACTGTTTACAATAGGCATGGTCATGGTGAGCATGTTTGGGATTGGTCTCACGCATGTGAGAATTCAGATTCTAAAGCAATAGTATACATGAGTACAGCCTAGACAGAAACAGTGTTCTGTAATGACACCAGTTCAAATTGGAATTCAGCCTTCTAATTAGTTAACATAATCTAACAGGTCTAATTACCAAGACAAAATGTCCTTCATGTGGGACCAAGCTTACAGTTTAATGAGCACTTCAAAATGCATTCAGCATAGACATACCAATACAGCCCTCAGCTTCTCAGATGACTAGAGAGAGGGGCCCCTTGGAATACCAGCATTGCCAGTAGTATGAGAGTGACTGTTTCCAGATAGCTAGTAGAGAGGACTTAGAATGTTCCAACATGGAGGACGAATGTGTTTGTCCAAAGTGATTTGACAGGTCAGTTATACTAATCTGATCATTCTACACTGCATGGAAGTGTTGCACTATACCTCATAAATACAAGCAATCACATGCCAATCAGAAAAATAATATACATAAAAACAAAAATGGGGGAATAATAATCTTTTGGGAATTAGAAGTTATGGGAATGCAGTTCAGTGGTATAGTACTCGCCATCTCAAGGAAGAAGGTGAACATGGCAGTGTACCTATCATCCCAAATGTTGGAATGTCACAGTCCATATGTATGCACTCAGGCAAGAAGTGAGACCCTATCTTAAAAATAACCAGCACAAAAATGGGCTAGAGGGCTGGGAATGTGGCTTAATGGTAGAGTGCTTGTCTAGCATGCATGAAGTCCTGGGTTCAATTCCTCAGTGCCATATAAACAGAAAAAGCCAGAAGTGGTAGTTCAAGTGCTAGAGTGTTATCCTTGAGCAAAAGAAGCTCAGGGATAGTGCCCAGGTCCTGAGTTCAAGCCCTAGAACTGGCAAAAAAAAAAAAAGGGCTAGAAGTGTGGTTCAGTGGTAAGGTACCTGCCTAGCAGGCATCAGCCCAAGTTCACACCCTAGTACTCCTCTTTCACCAAAAAAATAAATATTCAGTACACATGTATCCATTTATTTTAAAGATATTTGGAGAAAGTAGAAAATTCTGTTAAATAACATCTGTATAAAATTTAGGAGCTCCGGGCGCTGGTGGCTCATGCCTGTAATCCTAGCTACTGAGGAGGCTGAGATCTGAGGATCACGGTTCAAAGCCAGCCCAGGCAGAAAAGTCCGTGAGACTCTTATCTCCAATTAACCACCAGAAAACCAGATGTGGTGCTGTGGCTCAAGTGGTAGAGCACTTGCCTTAAGCTCAAGAGCGCAGGGACAGTGCCCAAGCCCAGAGTTCAAGCCCTATGACTGACAAAAAAAAAAAAAAAAAAAAAAAATTTAGGAGCAGTGTCCTTTGAAATGGACTGAATTGTGAGCTCTAATCAACTTTAGTATAGAACGTCTGACATAAAATAATTATCAAAGCTATAATTAATAGTAAACAATCTTTTAATTTTGTTAACCTTTGTCACAAAGGTTTAGAAAGTATTTTTTAATTTCAGTATTGGACTTTTAACTGATACACTATTATACAGAAAAATTTAGAAGAAATACCCTTTCCTTCCTTACCTTTTGCTGAAATTCACTTGTAGTTTCTCCTCCGTTCTCTATCTGTACATTTCTGAAAGTCTCTTCAGAAATTTTCATTTTCAGTATGTTAACTGTTTCCTGGTGCTGTTTCAAAGACTCTAGGGTATTTCGCAGTTGTTCTTGAGTATCTATATTCTTTGCCAGAGAAACAGAACAGCTTCGGTTACAATGTGAACACATAGTTTTAGTGTTTCTACTTGATCATAACTGATAAATGGTGGTTCCTGTAATGACTCTTCAAAGTTTAATCAGTTATAGCCATACCATGTTTATAGTGTCCTGGATGTCACTTCTGAGCTGATCTCGTTCTGTTTGAAGGCTCTCCTGGATGTGCTTTAGCTCTGCTTTTTCTTTAGTTAAGGTTCTCACTTCTTCCAAGGTTTGCTGAAGCTGCTCAGTGATCAGTGCATTCTCTCTTTCTACATTTTGTAGCCTCAAATCTCTACTTTTTACTTGTTCCTTCAGGTGTTCTAGGTCACTTAACATTGCTTGATCCTCAGCTGTTTTCTGCTGAAGCTCTTGGTTCTTCTGAGAAAGCTTCAAAGTAAAACATATAAATCACACAGTAAAAGTTAAACACTGTTGGCTCACAGCTGTTATCCTAGCTACTTGACAGGCTGAGATCTATAAAGATTGAGGTTTAAAGTCAGCCCAGGCAGACAAATCCAGGAGAATCTTATCTGCAATTAACTTACAAAAACCTGTAAGAGAAGGTGTGGCTCAAGTGGTAGAGCATCATCCTTGAGTGAAAAAGCTAAGCAAGAGCAGAAGGCCCTAAATTCAAGCTCAATAATGGAACAGGAACAACAAAACCACCACCACCAAACAACAACAAAGTAGAGTACTCTACAGCAAACTAAAGAAAGCTAAAGATGATTCTGCAGTATTTTGCGCTAACCTCAGTCTTCAAAGCATCCAAACTTAAACCAAGGCTTTCTGCTTCCTTAGACAGAGTTCCCACTTCCTCATTCATTCTTTTATTCTCCTCAAGGACCATTTTATATTTTTGCTCCAAGTCCACATGAAGGGCTTTAAAGTCTTGAAATTCTTGACCAGAAGTTGCTAGGCCATCTTTAGTTTTCTCAATTTCTTCAAGTAAATCTTGAATTGTACTCTCCTTAAGAGCCACTTCAGAAAATAACTTGTCCTTTTCTGAAGTTATTATATACAGCTCTTCAGATTTCTCATTTATCTATGGAAAGAAAGAATTAAGATTTAGGAATGTAAACAATATGATACCATGAGGAAATTTTCAGGAAAGAAAAAGTCATCTAAATTAGGTAGATCTGACTGAAGAAAGGTCATTATCGTAGGGTATCCTGTCCCATTACTCTACCATTCAACTCTTCAATACATTGAAACCATGTGCCCTGGCCCACTGCAGGAAAAAAGCCTTCCCACCATCGGACAGTGTTTGCAGACACTAAAAGAATCCTCGACAAGGGAAATGTCAGAGTACACATAAAAACATACTTTTCCCAGTGAGCTTTATGTTAGCTGAGCCTGCAGTCTTTAACACTAGGTGATGTTCTATGCCCTGGTCTGCACCAATTCTACTAGAATAGTGGATTTAGAGCTATATAAATCAGCATACCCACAATGCTCCATAGTCATCCAACATGCCTTTACCCTCATTAGCTCATCTACTAGTCAAGCTGGATTTGTCAGAAGCTGTCCAATTCAGACACTTGTTTCATGTCCCTGGGAAATCCACACAACATTAGCTCTATCTGTTTAGTTATCTGCAGTGTGGGGTAAAGCTCTTGGCCTTGTTCACACCAAGTATGTACTCTACCACTGGGCTACATCCAATCCCATGACTCTCCTTACTGTCACAGTTCTTTAATTTAGCTGTGAAATGTCATCTTCTATGCTTTCTTTTCTAATCTTTGGGTCTTGAAAGGAGTGGATGGAGATAGGATAAATCACTCTTTTGTGAGTAATATAAATAAAATAATAAAATCATAGGCAGGCACTTTATGGTTTTCTCAGAATTTAAATTATTACCTTGCCTTTTTTTTAAACTAACATTTTTGAATACAGCGTAGATTCCCAAAGACTTAATAATAATTTTAAACAAGTATTAGTGAAGTTACTCTAATACTTGTTTAAAATTACTATTTATATAAACCATATCTGGTTGGTGGACAGTTTAATCATTGTGAGCCATAAAGGAAGAGAAAGATTAGGAAACTGAACTAATGTAGTAAAAAGCAAGAGGCCACATAGCCTGGAGGTTACAGCCAACGGCTAAAAAGGCAGCTCTGGAGGCTCAACGATTAGTTCAGTAATTTGCTAAAATAATAAGATCTACTTTTGTACTTGGTCTTTGCCTGAAAGCTGAGAAAAGACTTTTTAAAGGGTTACAACTAAACAAAATACTGCTTCTGGAGTTCTTTGGTAAGAAGGTTAGTTACTACTCAAATTCTTTCAACTTTTCTTGTAGTCACGTAGAGAGAAAGGAAAAGCTAGTGGGATATAGATGGATAGACTCAGTCGTCTGGAAGATTGACACAGGCTTGAAAAGCCGATCACTGTTGTTGCCCTTCTACTTTGTTAAAAAAAAAAAAGTAAATACTAAATGGTAGGCCATACAACTATCTGAACACATTTCAAGATTATGGAAATAGTTGCCACATTAATTATGTTTTAAGAATGCTGTTTGGCTGGTGCTAGTGATTCATCCCTGTAATTCTAGCTACTTAGGAAGCTGAAATCTGAATATCTAGGTTCAAAGCCTCCATGGGCAGAAAATCCTGAGACTCTTATTTCCAATTAACCAGCAAAAAGCTAGAAATAAAGGCCTGGCTCAAGTGCAAAAAAGCCAAGAGCAAAAAAGGCAGATGTGAGCGAGAAACCCTAAGGTTAAGCCCCATTACCAACACATGTGCGCATGCACAGCGAAAACATGTTATTCTATGTAGTAACATTAGGCACAAATCAGAAGATGAATTGCATTCATTTCTATTGGTAACAAGTTCAACCAAATATTTAGTCTCTCTTACCTGCTACTTCAAAAACAGCTATATCAAAATATTTAAGGCATTAATACAAGCACTTTATTTCAAAAGTAGCGCACATGTTTAAAAATCTTCTCACCTCTTTCCTCAGCATTTCTATTTCTGAAGGCAAAGATTTCAATTCTGAGAGCAAATTAACTTCTTTCTGTAAAATTTCATTTTCTTCAGCTTCTTTCTTTAGTTCTTTCTGAAGATCTGCAATCTTTCTTTCCAGTTCCGAATTACTGAACAAATCTAGGAAGTTTGATAAATAAGGGGGCTAACATTGATAAATATAATTTAACTGAACCACCTTTCTCAAAATCAGGTCCAGAATATTTAAAAATAAATGTTAAACCCCGATGATTTGAAGCTATGGAACTCTGTAACTATTAACACCAAAAGTGATATTAAAATTGAATATTAAGCTACTAAAAAGATCAGATTTTAAATCTTTGTGATACAGTGGTCAAATTATTTAGGTCAGTTTCTAGAGGAAGTCAGTTTGCAGTCTGAAATGATAAAATACCTCTTGGAACTTTGCCATCCATAAGGGAGGTTAATTTTGTTATTTCATTAAAAGCAGATTGTAATTCTTTATCCATATCAACTTGAATTTTCTTTTTTGCCTCCAATTGGCATTGGTAAAGATGAATATCATCTTCCATTTGCTTATAGGCATTTTCAAGTTCTTTCTATTGGAGAAACATTGGAAAATTATGAAAAGGAAAAGAAAAGAAAAAGTAATTATTATGGTAACTGTTTTGTAATGAAATTCTCCAAAATTACTTACCATTTTCTCTTTCAGCTCCAGATTCTCACTCCTAAGAAAGGATGCCTCTCTCTTGGCATCCAGAGCTACAGTTTCAGCATCACAGAGAGTTTGTCTCATTTGCTTTAGGTCCTCAGTGCTTTCCTAGGCAATAACACAGGGACTCAGTGAGCTCCAGTTCTAGTAGATTTGGAAGTACGTTAGACAACCTGTGCACAAATGTGGTTCCTAACTCATCAAAAAGGGGAAAATATGTTATGGAACCAACAAATCAAGTTTTTCATAATTAAAACATTAAAAAAATAGATTCTAGCCTTACTTTTGTACATTATAAAAGCAATATACTAGCTAGTAGCTCATTCCTTGTGTTAATAGCCACTCAGGAAACTGAGATCTGAGAAATGAGGTTCAGAGCCAGCGCAAACAGACAAATCTCCAATCTCCAGATTCTTATCTCCAATTAATCAGCAAGAAGCTGGAAAGTGGAGGCATGGCTCAAGCGGTAGAGCACCAGCAGTGACTGAAAAAGCTGAGTGAGAACAACAGAGGCCTGCTGTTAAGTCCCAGTACTAGTACAAAAAAAAAAAAAAAAAAAAAAAAGGCAACACACAAGTATCTTAAGAAATCTGTTACCGGTTAAGAACAGGTTTCATAAACTCCATAAACTAATAAAACAGGCACTTGATGATGAGAATTACCTTCATGAGACTTAAATGAAAATAATGAAATTTTTTCATGAAATGAAATCATGTCCAGATGCTTATGGTATTAATTTTATATTGACTTAGCAAGTCTAACATTAAGTACTCATCTTAAGATCTTGACTATATAATTCCACTAGTGTTTCTATAAAACAACTGGAAAAAACCCCACAAATGAAAAAAATTCTTTTTTAAATGGTACAAGAGTTTTTTTAAAATAATTTTTTATTATTATGAAAATACCATACAGAGGAGTTACAATTACATGGGCAAGATATGAGTACATTTTTTATCAAGCATTGTTACCTCCTCCTTTGTTTCCCCTATTTCCATCACCCCCTTCTCCTCCGGCCAAAGTTCTAAAGTTTGTTTTACAACATAACTTGTGGTACGAGAGTTTAAACTCAGGGCATACTTAGTCAAGTCTTACTACTATCGCCTCATGCTCAGCTTTTCCCATAACTATGATGACGGCTGCCTACTCACTAGCTTGCTTAACTATTTGTTGAAGAGATCTTGTCCAGGTTGGCCTTAATTCATGCTCCTCCTGTCTTAGTCTCCCAAGTAGCTAATATGACAGGCATGAACCACTTGTGCCTGGCTTCAATTTTTTTTTTTTTTTCATCACTGTTCTATTGGAAGTATTGGGGTTTGAACTCACAGCCTTATTCTTGTTAAGCAGGTCTTCTATCACCTCAGTCATGCCCCCAGCCTCTTTTTCACGTTGATTATTTTTTTCAGATAGGGATTCAGACAGTGATCTTATTATGCTCTCTTGCTTAGTTAGATGACAAGTGTACACCACCACGCCTGGCTTGGATTACTTGTTGAGATGGGATTCATCAAATTTTTGGCCCTGGATGGCTTGAATCCTCATCCTCCTCAACTCCACTTCCTCAGTAGTGGAGATTAGAAGAGTGAGCCACCAGGCCTGTCCAAATCACTGATTTTTAATGGAAGCTGGTCCTTAACTTCCTTACAGTTAACTTACAAATGATATGCTCAACTCTATGTATGTTTCATTATCTGTAAAATGGCAATGATACTTCGTCTTTTTATCACAGGGTACTGACAAATTAAGAAAATACATGGAAATTGACTCAACCTATGGCAGTACATAGTGAGCCAAATCTAAGCACAGGCTATGGTAATGAGTGTGATGTATTACTATATTAACAATAACCACAGAATAAGGTGATTTTTTACCGATGAATATGACAAGTCCATTTTTATATCTTCTGACTTCTGAGAGTCTAAGCATTTCTGCAGATTCTTAATCTGATCTTCTTTTTCTCTAAGCAGCTCTATTTTTGAACTCAGTTCATTCTAAAATAATCAAAGAATAAGACACAATTTACTATTTGACTGGAATTCAAAAGGATTAAAAATGAACTTACATGAGTTTAAATTTATAGAACTCAAATTTACTTAGAAGAATGCTCACCTCAAGATCTTGATTATATACTTCTGCATGTTTAACTAAATTCTTTAAGTTGGAAATTTCATGAATTAGTTGCATCTGTAAGAGTATGTGAACAGGCAACAGAACAAACCAATTATTAATAAGGAAAAGGAAATTAAAAAAGTACACGTTCACTGATGCAGAATCACTCCATGTGGTTAGGAACAACCAGGAGATCGTTTGTTCAAACTACAGCAACAGACACCTCATTATTTAAAAATACAAAAAGTACCATGTGATCAAACTCATGAAATAAGCAAATAAATAAGAAAAATCTCAGTGTGAGTCTCCCAATGAGATTTATGTCATCTGTTAATAAAGCTACAGTAATGTCATTAGCAAATTAGGAAGCACCCGTTAGAAGAGACAGTAGAGTATAACCACGATCTAAAAACATATACTCCAAATCACAACTGATGATTTGAAATCTAGGTTTGGATTAGGGTTGTTTTTTTGTTTCTTTAAAATACTATTACTGTTCAATCAAGCTATGAACAGATCCTCCAGATCTTATATATTTTTATGAATAAGGTGTAATGATGATGTTAGTAATACATATACAATTGTGGCGTTTTTCTAAGAAATGGAAGGGCATTTCTAAGCCCTGGGGAATGGGGAGAAGTTTGCTTTATCAGGTATCGTCCACATCCAAGGTGGCCATTGAATAACTGGTGTAGGTATGAAATAGCAACTATAATGAGGTGTAAATGAAACCACATATCCAGATTGGGGCTATCTGAAGTGTCCAATTGTTACATAGTTTGTGATGACCCAGCATGCAGCATAGTCTTAGACATTCACACTGGTCAGACTTCAAGTAGACTTCATCTTTTCATTTTCACACTTGCTTATTTCTAACTTTTGTGTGGAAAAAAAATCACATCTACCAATAAGGGCAAATTTAACTTTTGAAAATACTCTTTCCCACTTCTCATTTGAAGTAGTTCTTCATTTGTATATTTTGCTCCTCATAAATAGGAAAAGATTAACTTTGGTAAAGATGGAAGTTAAATCTCCAAGGGCCACGTTTATGGTTTAAGAGGACTAGTATCAGGAGGAAGTATGGGAAAAACAAATTGTGGTAAAAGAAAATAGTGAAAATTGCACCTGTAATTTTCTTTTTTTCTATTTTTTGCCAGTCTAGGGACTTGAACTCAGGGCCTGGGCACTGTCTTTGAGTTTCTTCTGCTCAAGGGTAACACTTTCCACTTTAGCCACAGTGCCATTTCTGGCTTTTTCTGAATATGTGGTACTGAGGAATTGAACTCAGGGCTTCATGCATGGTAGGCAAGCACTCTACCACTAAGCCACATTCCCAGCCCTCACCTGTAATTTTCGGTGGGCAAAATACTAACTTTTATAAGACAAATCTCTCCAAGTTGTAAAAATGGCAAAATAAAATAGGCAATGGGTAAGATTACTGTTGTCCTTTAAACTTGATGATACTTGACTTTATTCTTTCCTTCTAAAATTTACCATGTAAAGCACCTATAGTTTCAACAAAACTCTTAGGAAAACAAGGGAAATGACCATCTGTTTCAAAGTTCTAATTTGACTTCTGATTAAGTTTTTCTCCAAAATGTAGGATGTAAGCTCCAAAATTGGGGCTTAAAAACAGACAATTGTGTTTCTGGGTCTATACTAAAATTAAAATTAATTAATTAAAATCCTGTGCCAAGGAGACCTAGGGTTTCACAACTTTCTGTTTATAAGCCCGAATTTTGGAGCTTAAATCCTACGTTTTGGAGAAAGACTTAATCAGAAGTCAATTAGAACCTTGGAACAGATGGTCATTTCACTTATTTTCCTACAAGTTTTGTTGAAACTATAGGTGCTTTACATGGTAAATTTTAGAAGGAAAGAATAAAATCAAGTGGTTTGTTCTTTCTTGCTATTGTTTCTAACGTATTTATAAGGTACCACATGATTTTTTTGTTGCTTTGTATGTCCCTCCCCCATGGTATAACCCCTCTTTTCACTGTATTTGATTTTGGTATAATTTGGGGAGTGGAAGGAAAAAAAAAACAAATTGTTTAAATAGGGATACAGGTTGACCCATTGCAACAATGAGATGTACAAGATGCTATGACAAAAAATGAACTTTACAATTTAGGCCGGGGGGGGGGAGGGAAGGGGGAGGGATGATGTAGTTGTGGAGATGGGAGGGAAGGGATGGTAAGGGGAAAACAAAGGAGGAGGCAACAATGTTTTATAAGAAATGTACTCATTACTTTGCTCATGTGATTGCAGCCCCTCTGTACAGTATTTTCACAATAAAAAACTTATTTAAAAAACAAAAATAGAAAGTTTTGGGCTAGGAAGATGTCAGTGGGAGAGTGCTTGCCTTGCATGCATGAGGCCCTGGGTTCGATTCTTCAGCACCACAGAAGCAGAAAAAGCCAAAGTGGCACTGTGGCTCAATTGATAGAGTGCTAGCCTTGAGCTGAAGAGCTGAGGGACAGCGCCCAGGCCCAGAGTTCAGGCCCCATGACTGACAAAACAAAACAAAAAAACCCAGAAAGCTTTATTCTAGAGACCATGTTCTTACCATGACATGAGACAGCTTCTACCTCTATCGTATGGACTGAAGTCTACTGTTCTTTTCATGACAACAGGATTATGTCCCTTTGGGTTAGCCAGAGAAAAATCTAGAATGCAGCTGCAAATTAGCTCCTATTTAGACTATATCAAGACTGTATGCACATATGGACATGTCAAAATGAAAGACCCTTATACAATTAAATGGTGTCAATAAAACAATGTAGAAGAAAAAAAGACATTATCTTAGTTTTGGGAGGTTCATGTAAGGTTTTGCAAGTCTGATAATGGTTATGGGGTTCTTGTTCTAGAAAAATGAAGACTTTAAAAAATTCTGAAAAATAATTTTATAGTGTCTGTGAGATCCAATTAAAGGTAATATTTAAATAAAGATCTGAAGAGCCCCTGAAATCTTAGGACAACTTTTAAGTTTTCTTATGGTTTCTGAATTAGATTCTATTAATATGTAGGGTAGTATTATATACTTAGAAAACTTAAGTGACTTGGTTTATTCCATAAATCAGCTTCTCTAGTTATTCTGATAATATTTAATATATTTAGGAATACATTTTCTAAAAATAACAATAGAAATTAATTTGTGTGTAGCATTAATACATAAAACAACAAACTAGACATTGAAATTCAACTTCTAGTTCTCAATAGGAAAGAGTTAGCACTTAAAGCACACACTCAATAAATTAAATGTTGATAAAATAAGTTAAATCTTAATAATCACGAAGAATAAAAAAATGATTTACCCAAGACAAATCTATCAACAGATAGGTCCACTAAACCCTTCAGATACTTCCATTCCCCCTCCAATGTAGACATGATAAAAATAAATAGAATTTCATTATTTTTAAAATAATATAGATTCTAAACTCCCTAAATACTTTATACTAATATAAAAGCAGTTAATCTTTAAGATTCAATTTTACAAACGTATTTAAGAGAATGCACTTTTTAAAGAATTTAGTTTTGAGCTTCACATTCTTACCTCTTGATCTTTTCCAGTTTTTTTTTCTAGAGCCTCAAACTCATCCAAATCACTTTTTTCTTTCAATTTCAAACTCATTTCTTCATTTTCTCTTCTTAGTTGTTCATAGTCTAATATTAGGTCATCATATTTTGCACGGAATGAGTTTAACTCACTTTCTAAGTTCTCCTAGAATAAACACAAATTTTAAGTAGTGGGGTTTCAAATCATGCATTCTTTCTTTCACTAAAACTTACACTAATTTGAGTAATTAATTTAACTCTGAACCACTTGGTAGTTTTAAGTCATTCTTTTTAGGTCTCTTTCAATGGTTTATATTTTGGTAAACTCGCTAACTTCAAACACAGGTTTATTTTGAAAGGAGTATATAAATAAATCACAAATCTGTATATCCCTAAGTGGACAGGAAAAGTCCACTTGGGAAAAGTAGCATTAATATAGGGAAGAAGTTAGCTATTCAGTTGTTTACCAATCTGACTTATTTCTTACATGGCTCTAAATTTAGGAAAAGAAATAGTATTACTGATCTAAAATTTTAATGGTAGCAATGTTTGCCACACCATTTTTTAAGGAAAACCCATTTCTATTTTGCATATCATTATGAGAAAGAGATAAACTGTTGTTTTTTTAAAAGCCTGAACTAGAAGATTTAAAAAAAAAGAGTCCTAGAATATGCCTTAAAAAACACAAAAACACTATCTTTGATACCATATAGTCATCAACTAACAGTAATAAGGAAAAGGAGGAAGCAATGTAATTATATTCTAAAGTTAAATGTTTTTAATGACTAGATTTACATGACTATACTATATTATCTTGGCCATGAGCAAACTAGAAAGTGAACATGGTTTATTGAATGTGTTTAGCAAGTATTCCTTCTTTCTTAGTTTTGGTAAGATTGCACTGCCAGTCCCCATCTATGATCCCTTATTCATGGACTCTCTTCAGACTGAAAAGGTAATTAAGCCTATAATAGTGTGTGTCAGCACTTAAAATATAGACCTTCTCCTTGTCACTTTATTGTTTATTCCTTTTTTTTTTTTTTTTGGCTAGTCCTGGGGCTTGAACTCAGGGCCTGGGCACTGTCCCTGAGCTTCTTTGCTCAAGGCTAGCACTCTACCCCTTCAGCCACAGCACTACTTCAGCTTTTTTTTAATATATGTGGTACTGAGAAATTGAACCCAGGGCTTCATGCATGCTAGGCAAGCACTCTATCACTAAGCCATATTCCCAGCCCTACTGTATTCTTAAACAATAAAGTACAAGAACTATCTACATACATTTGTAATGTGGCAATTATTATTTTACCTCTCTGGTGTATCATTCTTCTAATATATGTCTGAGAATTTTGGCATTACTAATATAGTCTGACCCTCACAGCATTTCCCAAATTGAAACAGGAATACTTTAACAAAAATCATAGATACAGGCAAATGTTAAGAAGATAGATAAGAAAACGGCCTGTAAAATACATCAAATTACCTCACTTAGCAGCTTTGTTGCTGAACTCCACTCTATCTCACTTAATGGATCAAGAGTATTACTGAACACATCAGACTCAGAGCAGAGAGCTATAATTAGAGGAAAAAGAAATTAGTCCATGAATATCCAAAAATCAAACTGAAGATGACGTAGTTTTGACCAGAGAGGCAATGATAATAAGCTCACATTAACCACATTTCTGGAGTACCAATACTAATAATACATTAATAACAGGTATGATCAGTTATATTATTGTAAGAATTCAGGTAGCTGGCTGGAACTGATGCTAAAACATTGGATCCTTAATACAACACAGGTAAACAGGATAAATTCAGTATGTGAGATTTGATCACTGCCAGTAGGTTTTACAATGCCTCTAAGAATAGATTGTAACACTGCACATGCCTTTTTGAAAAGATTTCTGTATAAATGCTACTTTAAGAGTGGAAGATCTGATATGACTACTGTACTTATTTAATTAAATAACAGGAATAAAAATAAAATTACTTAACTCATTTTCAATTGTAGTGCTTAATTTTTGAGAGATTTGAAATGAACAGGATTTCATGAATGTTTATTTTCTTAATGTTAATTACTTTTATTACGATCTCTGTTGTAATCATATATAATGACCCACATTTTATTTAAATGTGTTTACCACATTAACTAAATACATAGGGAAGCCTCAAAGGGATCTTTTATAATTAAATATAGCTCACTTAACAAGGCACTTACACTCATCAACTTCTCCCAGTGTACTGAAAGATTTTGTGTGGGTTCTTGTTGTTACATTTGCTGGCATATTAAATTCATTTACATAGTTTGAGTCCTTCATTTTGCTAAGTTTTCCATAGCACCATGTGACTCTTCGTTTCTTTTTAGCCTAAAGAAAGAGAAATCAAAATTACTTCACATAGATTTGAGCTCAGATACAAAAAAACCCAAGGGAACCAGTATAAGGATATTTTGAGATAAGAAAACATCCCTAAACTTTTCAAATAAGTGTTTATTCTGGTTATAAATTTGATAAAAACACTGCTTAATTTTCTCTCTCTTTTTTTTTATTGGTGGGGATTTTGAACCTGGTGCCTTGTGCTGCTAAATACCCACACGCTCTACCACTGAACTATATCCTTAAGCCTCTAAATTTCAGTTTTGAATACTTACAAGCTTTTCTGGGATTTATTTGAAAGGAACTAGTGTTGCTTCAGAGCCTGTTAAAAAGGTAGTGTTACATAGAGAGGACAAATGCTGTCATCGCTATGGTTACTACTTTGGATACCCAGTTCTAATTGGTAAGAATAAGAAAGTTATAGCACAGGTAGCCATTTGATTTTCCTTTAGTGAGATTTTTCTAAGGTCTAAAGTTAGGAACTGAAGTGGAATTCAAATCCAGTTGGTCCAGCTCCAGAGGCCACCCTCCTAAATTTGACACTACCACCCTCCCCAAAACATCTCTTCAATCCATGAATCCATATTCTGATAAAAACAAAAAGCATGCAAATCGGAAGCTATAGGTTTGATCATCCATTGACTTCTATTACAGATCAGTTTTCTTATTTATGTATGTTTGTATTTATTGTCAGGGTTTCACTATATAGTTCAGGATGGCCTAGAACTTGAGATCCTTCTGCCTTTGCTTCCTAGGTACTCAGATTTTGGTGTATACTACCTGCCCAGTCTAGCTCAGCTTTCTTGAGATTAATATTTCTATGTCTTTCAATAGGGAATATTCCCACATTTTCTAGTGACTGCTATAAAGCACATTGCCAATAGTTTATACTACACTGCATCAAATGATAAGAAGTACATAATTATGTATTAAATATGTAGAAAATCCTAACCTATCCTTTCTCCCTCATTCCTTATTTCTCTCTCTCTTTCAAGCCATTAGTTTCAAATGTTACCCTCAGTTCATGTTGAGATGTGTGAGAAGACGAGGTCACCAGCATCTGTGTTAGGTTCTGAATTTTCTTATCCTGAACTTTTTGAAGCAAGTCTTTTTCATCCAAAAGTTGGGCCAACTGGTCTTTTTCCATTTCCTGGGCTCGAGTTTTTACATTTACCTACAGGAGGTAGTATTAGATTATGTTAAAACCCTAAAAGAAGCTTAAACAACAGAATATTAATTTTTCACATGATCTATGAGAACTTCCATTGCAATAAAATTTACCCTACATGTAGAATCCATAATATATAATTTCCATAACCAAGAATTTCTCAAACATAAAGAAGGCAAAGTGCATATTTCTTCTCATGTCACTATTCTATGTACAGGGTAAAAGATAACAATGTTATTAAATAATTCTATTTATTTACTTATTTAGTTGGTCGTGGGGCTTGAACTTAGGGCCTGGGCACTGTCCTTGAGCTCTTTTGCTCAAGTGCTCTACCACTTTGAGCCACAGCACCACTTCTGGTTTTTCTGGTGGTTAATTGGAGATAAGCCTGAGATGGCTTCGAACTGCGATCCTCAGATCTCAGCTTCCTGAGTAGTTAGGATTACAGGCGTGAGCCACTGCAGCTGGCCCAATTTTATTTTTAACAAATAAAAAGGATAGTATAATATTTATTTAAATTTCACTCACAGCCCAAATACCAAACATTTTTAATTGCAGCTGAGTAAAAGAATTAGAAATTCATAATTCTCTAACATTAAGAACAATATTAATAACTGATGAAATTCTCTACAATTATCTTCAAAATCCAGGGTTTTTCCCCCTAGAGATTATACTTTAGAACATATTATATTATAAACTATATCAGATAGCCTGAAATTTCACATAAAAGAGATATAGCTCCTTTTTTGTGGAATTCTAACTTTCATTTGTCTTGAACCAAATCCAATAGGAATAAAATACCATGTCTATCACAGACCTTAATTCCATCCTGGATGATATACATACCACCCACACATACACACACACACACACCCCACAACACAACACAGCAGATAATACTGTAAAATAAGACCTAATTGAAATAATGAAAATAACTTTATTGTAGTTTATTTTGCATTCATCTGACAAACTAGGGAATACAGAGCAAGTTTAAGTAAAAGTAAGGTAAGCTTATTCTACTATTTGTCTATGAATTCACGAATAGGCAGAGAAGTCATAAAAGCTGACTCAAATACTGATAATAGAGATGTTATCTTATTAATACTGCCACCTGATTATTTTAGATTTTTTTAAAAAGATCACTAAAATTGCTGGGCGTTGGTAATTCTAGCTACTCAGGAGGCTGAGATCTGAGGACCACAATTCGAAGTCAGCCCAGGCAGAAAATTACCCATGAGACTCTTATCTCCAATCAACCACTCAAAATCTGGAAGTGGAGGTGTGCTTCAAAGTGGCAGAGCACTAGCCTTGAGCCAAAGAGCTCAGGGACAGCACTCAGGCTCTGAGTTCAAGCCCTATAATTGACAAATAAAAAGAGAGAGAAAAAAAAGAGGGACAACTATTTGGGAAGAGGAAAGTTCCTAGAAGAGGGCTGGGGGTACAAACAAGAGAGGATAATGGGTGACAAATATCATCAAAGTATATTATATATACCTATCCAAGTAGACCAATTCCATTATTTTGTATAATTAACACATGCTAATTAAAAAGGAAGTAAACATGATCTGTCTTTTTAATCTCAGTCATTATTTGTAAAAAGTTTTTAAACATATTTCTACTTGGTTCATTTGAAAAACAAAAACAAAATAATTTCATGTCAAATCTTGGCTGTTGAAAATGAAAAATAAGAATCTAAAACCATCGCCAGATATCTCAGTTTATAGCATATTCAATCCAGAAATAGTTTCTGAGGTGCTGGAGACTGATCCTAGGGCTTGAAGGGTGTTAGGCAAACACTCCATCATTAAGCTGACCCCTTCCCTGAAAGTTAAATTTTTAGGAGTTGGTTTCTTCTTGGTTAAAAAAACTGTTATTGTACTTAGACTTAAGTTATAACAACTCTGATATTCATAAATTTAGTCTCTTGGGCAGATCTCCACTATTCTAGTTCATTCCAGTCTTTAGTGAAACAATTCACACATACCTCTTCTAACTGTTTTTTAAGATCCATGATTTCTTTCCTGTATCTTTTCAGAAGAGCTTCATCACTTGATACTTCGTTGACATAAGGAGTATTTTTCATATACTTAGCAGTACTAGCAAACTGGGGAAAAAGAAGTGCAAATGCTCAAGATTAAACAATTTATAATTATTCTCAGTTGGCTTAACACTTTTGGACACAGGGAACATCCTACATATATACTTCTAACAAGGTTTGGTAACATAGTCTTCACAGAAATGGAAGAAATATCTTAAAGATATATACCAACCAAGATCCTACAAATAATGGCTTTCTGGAATCTCATCCATGCCAGGGGTACTTGCTGTATTCTGAAGATTACTTCTAATCCAGAGTTACCTATCTTTCCTTTGGATGCTAGATTACTTATTAGCCACTTGACAACCAAACCAAGGCTTGGTACTACTTACCTACTCTGTAATTCCTGTGATGACAGGAATTTTTATTTTCTACTTGATAGGTATTTAAAGCAATGCTGCTCATACAGGACTGCAAAGAATAACTTTAAGTGAGAAGATGAAGACCACCATTAAATAAGATTGAATCCTCCATCAAAAAAGCTATTTTATCAATTGAAATTGCAGGCCTCTAACTCAGAGTAAAGCAGTCCACAGTAAACAAAAATTCAAGAATTATTTTTGGGGAAGTTGCTCTCTACTTGTGTGGCAAATTTCTCTTTATGGTAAATTAAGCATATAAATTGAATTTCTTAAAAGAAAATATCCAGTCAATTTCAGTTAAAATGTTGTTTATGTGGCAAAAGTTATAAAAACATTAAAGAAATTATTCATTCAAGTTTGGGAAAATTAAAGAATGTTAAATAACATATTAATTGTATTGAAACATGCCAATTTAATAGGCATTTTCTTTTCTCCTTGAAGTTCATCTTCTCTTAATATTAGGAAGAGAAAAAAAAAAAATCAAGCTTACCTGGAGAGTACTAAGGGTTTCTTCAAAAGACACGGGAGTAACTGTGCAGATAATACGTGTTTTTGCATTTCCTCCCAAGGAGTTTTGAAGAATTCGTGTTAATTTGCTATCTCGATAATTTATGTAACCACTTAGCAAGAAGTGAGTTTGGGAGAAAAAAAATGAGAATTTTTATACAATAAGCATTTTTTATTTTTTAACACAGAATACTGAAAAGTAGTCACAGCATTAAAAAAAATTCTTTACAGAATTATGAGGCAAAACATATAAAGTATATAAATTCTGTATATATATGTATACAGAATCCTCAAAGTTTTTTTGTATATATTTTTTATTGTAAAAATACTATACAGGGGTTACAGTTACATGAGTAAGGTAATGAGTACATTTCCTATTGAGCATTGTTACCTCCTCCTTTGTTTATCTCCTACCATCCCTTCCCTCCCCATCTCCCCAACTTCTCTCTCCCCAACCCCTGAAGTTGTAAAGTTCACAGTGTTTTGTACTTCTCCTTGTTACAATGGGTCATCCTGTAACCTTATCAAAGATTTTTATTATGTGAAAAATGTCAACATTCTTGATTATTAACTCAAGTATTAGATACCAACCTAATAAAAAACATAAGCCATAAGTGAGTGCACAATGGGATAAACTTACCCAATTTGTCCATCACTAAGTTTCTTGATCACTTGTCCCAAGATAAATAAGCTCCGATTAATATTACAGCCTTCCTTTAGTCGCACACCTGAATTTATTAAACAAATATGCAAATTGTCTCCCTGTAACTAAAGATGTGGCTCAAATTGTAGAATGCCAGCCAGCCAGCCAGCCAGCCAGCCAAGTCTCATGTATGAGGCCTAGCGTTCAAACAAAAAATTTCTTTTGGTCTCTCCCTGACCGCCCCCGACAAGACCTGGAGCTTGAACTCAGGGTCTGGCTGCTATCCTTGAGCTTCTTTTGCTCAAGGTTAGTGCTCTATCACTTGAACCACAGTGCCACTTCCAGCTTTTTTTTGAGTACTTTATTGGAGGTAAGAGTCTCATGGACTTTCCTGCCTGGGCTGGCTTCGAACCGTGATCCTCATATCTCAGTATTCTGAGTAACTAGATTACAGGCATGAAGCCACCCGTGCTCAGATCAGTCTTTTTTTTGTTTTTAATTGTCAGCTCAGTCTTTTTATATAATAAAAAATCTGTATGGATGCATCAGAATATAATTACCTGTGCACTACTGAAAGACATGTAGCTTTCCTATCTATTGGTTTTACAAAAAATATTTCTATATAAGATTTTGAACACATTTATTTAACAGGGACATTACTCAGTTATCACTGAATATTGCAGCCTAACACACAAGCTTCAAACAAGCAGCACTCATTCCTTGTTCATAGGTTTGAGGATGGGCTGGTGTGTGTTGGCTAGACGCTTAGCTAAATGACTCTATAGTTCTAGGCTGCAGGAGGCAGTTTACTAACAGTACAAAAACATACTTTTGCTATTCTTGTTAGGAAATCTAGAAATTTCTTTAGAGAAGAAGGCTGATGTTGAATTTTTTTTTATCTAATCATGTTTTTCCATCTTTTTCTTTTTTCTTATAAACATAAATTTATGATTTAAAATTTTTTAGCAAGTATTTACTTTAGTATATCAGGATTAAAGTAGGGAGAAGTGAGGAAAAAAGAAACATTTTCCATCTTTTTCAAGTACAATTTATATCGAAATCTTGGATTTAGTGTTTTAAGTGAATTTTGTCCAATGCTA
Source organism: Dipodomys merriami (assembly GCF_024711535.1). NCBI lineage: Eukaryota > Metazoa > Chordata > Mammalia > Rodentia > Heteromyidae > Dipodomys > Dipodomys merriami. The sequence goes on from NW_027202826.1 coordinate 20,445,583, forward strand.
AGTTTAACTTCTTCCTAGATATCATGTCTCTGAAGTTATTATAAATGGAGTCTTTGTATTTGAACTTTTTTTGTTTGTTTACAACTTACTAGAGAAGTGGACAAATTAAATGGCCACTTTTTTTTTTGTCGGCCGTGGGGCTTGAACTCTGGGCTTGGGCACTGTCCCTGAGCTCTTTAGCTCAAGGCGATTGCTTGACCGCTTGAGCCACAGCGCCACTTCCGGTTTTTGAGTAGTTTTATTAGAGATAAGAATCTCATGGACTTTCCTACCTGGGCTGGCTTTGAACCTCAATCCTCAGATCTCAGCCTCCTGAGTAGCTAGGATTACAGGCATGAGCCACCGGTGCCCGGCTAAATGGCCACTTTTATAATGAAAAATGTTGTTATGCTGGCACCAATGTTGAGGTTTTCTCTGTATGAATATATTTGGATGATATATGATATTATTTCTCAAATACTAGGAAAAGATTCAGAGTGGTTTCAGTTACTGTTTTCTTCTTATTGCTAACCATGGTCTCTAATTGATGTTATTCTACATAAAGTCTGAAGGACAAAGGTGCTAAAAAGAAAAATTTGTACATATGTAAATATCTGAGAATCTTAAAATCAGAAAGTTAGCACTGAAAAGATGCTTTCCGCTACCTTTCCCAATTCCTTAACTAAGTAAGAAATTTTAGATGGTTTTCATGGTACTCTCCATGGGCTTTCCAGTTATATGACTCCATCAATTACATATTTTAGTATTTTAATGGGTGTTATAGTAACTCAAAGTAACTATCTAACCAGATACCATTGTTTATTTTTATTATACCCTTTTATCAGAATTTTTTAAATGATTACTTCACTTATTTATTTATTTATTTAGTGCTGGTCCTGGGGTTTGAACTCAGGACTTGGGCACTGTCTTTGAGCTTTTATGTTCAAAGCTAGAGCTTTAGCACTTGAGCTACACCTCCACTTCCACCTTTTTGATAGTTAATTAGAGATAAGGGTCTCATGAACTTTCATGTTTGGGTTGGCTTTGAACCACAATCCTCAAGATCTCAGATCTGAGCAGACTCCTGAGTAGCTAGGATTACAGGTGTGAGCCAGCAGCACCCAGCTATTTCTAAAAATATCTCGTAACACTTTTCATCCCATTGAAGAATAGGAAGATATTAAGTCTTGGTATTTCATAAATTCTTATTACCTTCAGCTCCCGTTTGAGCAGCTCTCTCACTGCCTGCCAGATCCACCAAATTCTGTAGGATGGGGTGGAAAAAAATGCCCTTAGAAACAGCAATTTGAAAAAGATTAAAAGAAATTTTTAGAAGTAGAATTTGAAATACAGTCGAAACCACTGAGAGGACATCTTAAAATCATGGCATCTCTAAAAATCCCATCTGGATCCTTGTCTCCCTTCACTGTTCAGGCTTTCCCCTTTCTGAGTCACACTGGTCTCTCTATCTTTTCTTTCTTACAACACACACTCCATAACACTGCCAGCACCATATCTACATAGAGCTTTCATGGAATGGTAAAGAACCCATCACTTACGGAATAGGGGAAGAAGGATAAAGGTGGCAAAGCTACACTAAGAAGACAATGTTTGCCCTGACAGAATAGAACATTAGAAATAACTATACAAAGAGAGCAGAAGTAAAGCCATTGCTCATTTTCCTCTTAGTTGGAAATATCAAGAAGTCCTTCCTTCCACCTCATGGGGTGGAAGGAAGTCACACAGGTTATGAGTGGTGAGATTCTGTCCAAGAAGTAAGATAGCAAAAGTAATGCTTTATGATCTTAGAAGTCTATATGATGGACCAGAGAAAGGAAGATCATAGTGGCGAGGTTCCAGAAGACCAAAATAGTAATGCAGAAGACATGTATCAAGATGGACTCAATAAATAATGGGATAATTGGACAAAGGGAAATAAAGATAAAGATGTGCCAGAAACGACTACCAATATGTACAGAGAAGTCCTGACTCCATTGCTGGTTAGGAAAAGCCCGAACTCCTGAAGCTTTTCACCTAAATTTTAGAGGAGATGGTGGCCATGATGTACTAGAATAAAATGTCTTTAAATTATCCTTATACCATTTCAGCTAGCAATCTGGTGCATTGAGAAGGTCAGGCTAACTGCCAACCTATACTTCCCCCACATATTTAGTTATCAGTTGTTACTAAGCTGAGTTCATTCTTATTTGGGACCATATGGTACATTAACACTCACCAAGTGAGAAACTTTGATGGATCCATCACAGTTAGAAGGCTCACCTTTCTCTCTACTTTCTAAAATCTGTCAAGAAAAAGCAACTTGTAGGAGATGAATGCAATCTTTTTTTAAATATATTTTTGTTGTAAAGATACTGTACAGAGGGGTTACAGTTACATGAGTAAGGTAATGAGTACATTGCCTATTGATCATTGGTACTCCCTCCTTTGTTTTTCCACTACCATCCCTTCCCTCCCCACTGCCCCAACAATGAGTGCAATTTATTTGGAAAGACTGACCCCAGGTAGGGAGACTACTTACCATCCTAAAGATAGTGTGCGATCGGCTGCTTCTTTGGTTCATTTTTGTTGTTCCATAGTGTCTGTTTTCTGTAAATATGAGCCACATTTCAGTGACATATATGTTACAGTCCAAGAAAAACACTGATTTTCATTTTAGGCTATTAAGAACAAGTATGAGTCAAAGCATGTTTAGCAAAACAATAAAAAATGTGATTCAATTTTAAACTCCTTTTTATAAGTGTTTGACACACTACAATGCTAGGTGCTAGTGGCTCATACTTTTAAACCTAGCTACTCAGGAGGATGAGATATGAGGGTCTTGGTTTGAAGCCAACCCTGGCAGAAAAAGCTGAGACTCTTATCCCCAATTAACCAGCAAAGCTGGAAGTAGAGTTCAAGTGGTAGAGCAACAGTCTTGAGCAAAATAGCTAAGGAAATATGCAAAGCTCTAGGTTCTTGCCCCACTACTAGCACAAAAACAAAAACAGCATAGTCTTACTTTCTCCCTTTGTGATCCATTTCAGAGCCATTTCTGATGTGTAAACCACTTCTTCTGTGAGATCAGCAACATATACATTTCTCTGAAATCATTTTAATTAGGGAAAGATTAGAGAAACAGTTACAGTTTGCTTTTTCAAAAAAACCCATGACAACGGTAAAATAATTGCTGAATTCATCTGAAGAAGTTAGAAAAACAGACCTATTATTTGCAAGAGGAACAACAAACAAATCTATGAGTATTCAGCTTATTGCATACATCAAGAATACCAAATTCTACCTTGACGTTTCCATCTTGCAACTTTTGGGAACTTATACGGAAATATGGCTGCCAGTATTTTAAAACTATATTTGCTGCTTAAAAAAATGATCACTAAACACTTTAACAAAATCCAAAACAGAAAGAAGACAAACACAGAAACAGAACACACTTTAAAGTATTTAGAATAATCCAGTGAGTGTTTTAAAGTCATCTTAATTATTACTCACATTGATGTCTTCCCGAATTATCAAAGGTTTCACTTTTTCAGTGTTGCAGAGTAAGTCTGTAATGGTTTCATTGTATATTTCCATGTAAGATACTCGTAGGAGAAATTCTCTCTCAGGAAACTAAAAGAAGTATAAAACATCAGAAGCACTCAGGTATAAAAATTAATGTTTGAATGTTTATCTGTTCATATTAGAATGAAAGACAATTATTGATTGTTTAATTGACTAGTCAGTACTTAGGCTTGAATTAAGGGGACTTAAACTCTAGGGGAAAAAAACTCAGCTTTTTTCCCCTCAAGTCTAGCACTCTTCTACTTGAGCCATGCCTTCAGTCTGGCTTTTTGTTAACTGGAGGTAAGAGTTTTGTGGACTTTTCTGCTTGGACTGGTTTTGAATCTTGCTAGTATAAATCTCAATTTCCCAAGTAGCTAGGGTTATAGACATGACCAACTGATACCTGGCTAATAAAGTTATTTATTAAACAGAACAAATCCTATGGATCTATGTTGACAACAAGAAACATAAAAATACAAAAACATTGGTTCAGATATAATAAAAAGTGAACACCCTACTTATGTAGGGTCTTTTGAGACTACTTATGTAGTCTCAAAACTAACAATAGATGCCTTTACTTCAATGAAAAAGCATAGTTTGGGCTTCTGCTTCCCTTCTTTCAGTTCTACCTAAAACAGATGATGTGGAGCTAAGTATTCAAATAATTTTTTCCTAATACTTAATTTAACTTACTATCTGTTAGAAGTATTACTGTGTTGTAGGACTTGGGAAAGACTTAAAGAATGTTAAGTTCTATAAAGTCTGTGGTGAGAAAGTATACATACATTTTGTTTCATCTGTTTTTGAACTCAGGGCCTTGTTGCTTGCTAGGCAAGTGCTCTACTACTTGAGTCACACCTCCAGCCCACTTCTTTTCATTTTCACAAGAAAGAGACACCAATACTTCTCATTATTATGACTTTTACCCATGTCTACTTGTGAACCATATTATTACCTTTTTTATTTTCTGGAAAATGTCATGAACTGCCCTGGGTATAACTCCTAAACAATCTTCTGAACCCATCATAGTGTGTGTTTTCCCTGAAGCAGTCTGCCCATAGGCAAAGATAGTACCTGAAAAAACAAACACATGCAAAGATGAAAAATGAATCTACAGTGAATAAAGCTATTATTACTTGTCAGAAAGACACTTAAGACTAAAATGCTTCTTCAGCAGGGAGGGTAATACAAACCATTGTAGCCCTGGATAGCAGAATCAATGATTGGTACTGCTATTTCTTCATACACATTTTTAGTGGTTTCCTTACTGTGAAAGACACGGTCTAAAAAGACAAGAACACAGAAGCTCAATCAAACAAATCAACTGTGTTTTTACTCAGTTGAGTAGTTACCCAAAGAAGTAAAAATGTCAGGATCTTGAGTGAGAAGACAGTTAAAGCAGTATTTTCTTCAACTTTTTATCTCCTGAAAATATCCTTCCCAAAGGTAAAATGTGTTGTTCTTCACAAATAAAAACCACAAGTCAGGTTGGGATGTAGCTCAGCTGCAAAGTGCTTGCCTAGCAGATGCAATGCTCCGGGTTTGATCCCCAACATCATAATGAATAAATAAACCATCAAACAACAACAAAAACCTACAAGGCTGGGCTGGGAAGGTGGCTCAGTGGTAGAGCGCTTGCCTTGCATGCCTGAGGCCCTGGGTTCGATTCCTCAGCACCACATAAGCAAAAAGAAAAAAGCCAGAAGTGGTGCTGTGGCTCAAGTGGTAGAGCGCTAGCCTTGAGCTGAAGAGCTGAGGGACAGTGCCCAGACCCAGAGTTCAGGCCCCACGACCGGACCCAAAAAAAACCAAAAACCAAAAACCCACAAGGCAACCATCCTATATGTCTTCCAAAGGCAGGTGGACACAATGGTTGCCTATAGAACTCTAGAATCTGACTGTCTGGATGTTAACCCTTCATAAACTGTGTGTTTCTTCCGATCTGTAAAACTGGTATCTGTTATCATCCTGACAGAATTATTGCAAACACATAACTAATACAAAGGAACTGTGAACTATTACTATTCCTTGAGAAACTTTTATGTTTTCTAATGTAGTCAGCCAGAGGGTCTAGCTCCAAGTTCAGCCAAGAAATGCAGAGATCTGGAAGAAAAGCCCTGAACAAAATTCCAATGTTATAAAAGATGTCTGGCAGCTGATGGCTGTATTTAGTGGAGCATTGACTGACTGTGCTGATCAATCTGTCAGCACAGATCTAACTGCTTGCATTAGTGCATTAAAACCAGGCAGTTCTTTCAGTAGTGGCCTTGTGAAAATGCTCATAGGAAACAGGTTTGTAAATGAGGAAGGAGATGCACTGATCCACAAGGAGAAATGCAGTGATCATACTGCTGACATGTAACCATGCATCTTCCTTGTAGGCTGAAGTCCATAAGAAACCCAAGCACCAGTGGAAGGCTATTCAGGGGTCATGATTTCAGAGTAAAGAGTTAGTATGTAAATCAAATCCAGACTAATGTCATTTATCTCAGGCAGGTGAATGAATCCAAATCTTCTCATGCCTATATAGCTAAAGAACTGTGGCACCAGTCTGAATGCTTGCTTATCTCTTAAAATTGGGTTTATAATCTCTAACACATAGTCATACCTTAAAAAAAAAAATGAGGTCCACATTAGCAAATAGTCCTTTCAAGAGAATAACTGTAACTCCAACTTCTTGGCACTCAAATGTTATTTATTGATTTTCCAGTTTAACAATAAGGTGACTACCTAATCACTCATTCTTAAGGTTGTTGAGTGGATATGTTATTCTGTGCTGCCTTGACAGCAAATTAGATGGTGGCTATAACTTGGATTAAAGCCCGATTCTTTTACATGACAGTGTGACCCCAGTCTCTGGTTTTGATTCCTCATTAACATGAAGAAAGCAATCATACCTACTGCACAGCCTTGTTAGAGAGTTCAAAGAAGATATGGGAAACACTTAGAACAGTGTCTGGCACATGTTAAATCAATAAAGAAATCAATCTTGTTACCCTTCAGGACCTCAAAATCCTTTAGGATAGTCTTCAATCTCAGGGCCAATGGTTTTGAGGACACTGGGACTAAGTTGGATCTCTCAGTACCAAGCCCACAAAGCGTATGTCACCTTAAGTTTAATGTTATCATATGATGATAAGCTCAAAAAAGGCAAAGGATGAGAACTAATCTCTTCATTTATCTTTAAAGAGTTTGGATGAAAAATAACAAACAATTGAAGTACATTGTATGCAAGTAAAACCCTTCTGCACAACATATAGTAATAAGTAAAAAAAAATGAATTTAGTATACTAAATTGAATGATCTTAAATGATTTGATATTATACAACATATTTGGGTTCATGGCGCTTTAGATTACAATTAAACCAATAAAAAGTTAAATATTTGTTTTAGTAACAAGGTATTATGGCTATAATTGTGTTCTAAACATCAATTATTATCTCACCATCCATACTTATAAACAATTTCTATTTCTATTTACAGAATGTTAAGACACATTTGATACAATTTATTTGCCTTCTGTTCTCTTGAATAGATAAGGGATGCAAGCTAACTCTTGGTTGCCTGCCTCAGCCTCCCAAATACTGGGGTTACAGATCACTACAAAGCGCATAAGCTAACTCTGGTGCTATGACAGGCTTACCAAAATTGAAGGATTTACTCCCATCAACCTGATAGATGACATTATTGCCAGTTTTCCAGTAAACTTGAGTAGCTTCTCCAAGTTCTTCTTCCCTAGAAGAATTAGAAACATTGCATTTTAGTATGGTACAAGTGACCACCGAAATCATGCCATAGGAAGAAAATATGGTGGTAACATGTAAGAGAATGTAATAGAAGGCTCAGAGTTCCACTCTCCTCAAAGGGGGTTCTGTGACCTCTTGTCTTCTCATGGGTTTCCTTGTGAAGCCCTATGTCCCCTTACTCTCCCCCAGTGCCCACAACTGAAGGAAGAGATTCAAAACACCATTTCTGATTATGCCCTTCTGTAATAACCAGTGCCCTGTGCCCCACTGGGAGTGGCTGGGAGTGGGCAGCTTGGAGTGGGGCCAATGGGTGGTTAGCCATTGGAGTGTGGGCAGGGGCACAGCTTATGTATAGGCTCTGTTGCTCCCTGTGGTGGTGAAGACCGAAGACAGGGACACAGGGCCGAAGAGAGAAGCAAGAGAAGTGGCCAGAGGCCTGCGGGAAGACAAGAGGCCTGAGGCCTGCACAGAAGGAGGAAGGGAGGAATAAAGATCAAGGTTGCCCCTTTGGTAGCTAGCCCAAGACAAAGTAGTTAGTTGCAAGCCCCTTTCTAGTGTAATGATAAAACCAAGCATGACACAACACAACTGATACGTCACCTCCCTTTTCAACCTCACCTGCTCCTAAATTCCTACATGCACCCTAACAACGACAGTCATCAACCATCTTAAAAGGTCTTCTGATAAAAGGGCGGACCGATTCTTTCATTCATGGAAAGGGTCAGAACCTTCCAGACTCCGGCCTCCGCCACCCCAAACGGTCACCTCTCTGACACCAGCCTCCAGCTCCTGGTCACCCTTCCCAGGATAGATGGCCAGGGTCAAGGACAACGCAGCTGCAGCTCTCTTTTCACAAACGAGAGAAAGGTGCTTCTTTGTTGAGTCGGTAGGAAATCTCCAAACGTGGACAACCCCAGGTCCGAAACGCCAAGTCCGCGTTCAATGGCCGTTCCTCACGCACGCCACCCGAGAGCCGGCGCCGTCCGCTGCCCGGCTCTCTCCCCGGGACGAGGCCGGCCGGGTGCGGTGAGACACAGGAGGCCATCCGGACGGAGGTCCGGCCCGCTCTCCCCCGATGGGGAGCCGGGATTCGAACCCACAGCCAGCCGGCGGAGAGGCCGCCGCGGTCCCGGGCTGAGCCGCGGGCTCCCCCCCCCCCCCCCGCCCCGCAGGCCGCGCGCGGTCCGTCCACCCACCTGCTGCTCAGCGGCCGCACTCGCACGCACACCGCCACCGCCGTCTCCTCAGCCATGGCGCCCGCGCGACGGTGAAGCCCGGCGTCCCCCCCGGCAGCACCCCGGGTGAAGGGTGAAGGCCCGGGGACCCGGGAGGGGCAAGGCCGGGTCCCCCGACAGCGACCCGGGAAAAGGGTGAAGGCCGGGCGTCCCCCGACAGCGACCCGGGAAAAGGGTGAAGGCCGGGCGTCCCCGGACAGCGACCCGGGAAAAGGGTGAAGGCCCGGAGTTGAAGGCCCGGCGTCCCGCAGCGACTCCAACCCCCGCCTCTAAGTTTAAAATTTCCCCTGCGCCGCTTTTGATTGGACCGTGGGCTCGTGACGTCACGGGACAGTTCACTTAACCGCACCTGGAGGGGAGGAGGGAGACCAGAGACGAGACCACTGCACCCGAGCGGGGGTGGGGTGGAGGTGGGAGAGGGTGGGGAAGAGGCGTGGAGGGATTTAAAAGGTCTGAGTTCCAGAGTGCAGGAACGGAGCTCAGAGGAGATCTCCGGAGTTGGTTGCCAGATGTGCCCCTGCAAAGCGGAAAGCCATTCCCAAACACTAACTTTCTCGCCAGCTTATCCTTGAAGAACTGGCATTCTGTAGCAGAAACTACGTGGACAGAGGTTTGCTTTTCACGAACAAAGGAGAATATACAAATATGTGTGTGGGTGTGTCTGTGAAGTGTGTCTATTTTTTTTAAGTAGTCGTACAAAGAGGTTTCAATGCCTCAAGTCAGATTATGAATGCAATGTGTCTTGATCAATGGAGAATTAACCTCAACAACAAAACAAGACACACTAGCAGAAAAAAAAAAAAACCCACAAAAGAAAGTCCTACCAATGTTCTCCCAAACAAACAAACAAGCTAACAAAAACCTCAGAGGATTTAGAAATTCACTGCCAAGTCCAGAAACCTAAAACCCTGTTGCATCCCTTCGAGATTCTGGCCTTAGTGCCGTCCTTCTCCCCCCAACCCCTTCCACTTCTTGACCTTTTAATTTGTTTCTATTGCCTGAGTTCCTTACAGGCTGACATGGGGGAAAGAATCACTGAAGACTGGAAAAACTTGTTTAATCATATGAGAATTTCGTTAGCAGAAGAGGGAAAGTGATTCTAATATTTCAACAAAATAGTACTTAGCTTTTTCTTTGCCCTAAATATGTGTAGCAGAAAGTACTAATGTCCTTTTAAGGACTGCTTTTTTTTTTTAAAACCATGTTTGTTGCTTGATTTCTAAGGAAGCAGCAAGAATTTTCCTAATTTTGAAAGAAGCAGCAAGAATTGTCCATATTCCCTAACTGAAATATGACTGCAATTACTCAGTTTTTTAGTAACTATAATTATTTTGTAGTGGCATTAGGACTTGAACTCAGGGCCTCAAACTATCATTTGGCTAACACTCTACCACCTGAGCCACACCTCAGTTCCTGCTCTTTGCTGGTTAATTGGAGATAAGAGACTCATGAAATTTTCAGTCTGACCTGGCCTCAAACCCCATGATGTTCTGATCTCAGCCTTCTGAGTAGCTAGTATTCTGAGTGTGAGCCTATAAAGTGACTTACTTGTGTAGGTATTTTAATTCCATTCAAGAAGGGAAAGTGAATTTCTGAGGCATGCTAATTGATGTTTTGTTCCCCCACCCCCTCCAACCTTTAAACTGTATTATTATATTTAAACTGCAGAGGGTGCTGTAATTCTTCCAAAAAGCTTAGCATAACTGGATATTATTTGAAGTACAAATTTTGAAGCAGTAACTGAATAGTGTTCGAATGTGGTGCAAATGTCAGGATTTGTAGAAACTTCTTGTATTAAAAGCATTCACCAATTCAAATTACTTAACTGTGGTCACTGTATGTATTGTGCATAAAATTAACTATGGTATGTATTTATATCATGCCATCCCCTTTAATAGGAATTGCTTTTTTTTTCTAATAGGTATAATGCTTAATTTCTTCTTCTTTTTTTTTCCGTCGGTCATGGGGCTTGAACTCAGGGACTGGGCATTATTTTTGAGCTCTTTTGCTCAAGTCTAGTATTCTACCACTTTGAGCCACAGCTCTACTTCTAGTTTTTTGGTGGTTAATTGGACATAAAAGTCTAATGGACTCTCTTGCCCAAGGGTTGGCTTTGAACCTCGATCCACAGATCTCAGTCTCCTGAATATCTAGGATTACATGTGTGAGCCACTGGCACATGACTTATAATGTTTAATTTCTTTCTTTGTTTTTTATTTTTTTGGGGGGGGTCTGGTAGTGGGGCCTGAACTCTGGGCCTGGGCACTATCCCTCAGCTCTTCAGCTCAAGGCTAGCACTCTACCACTTGAGCCATAGTACCACTTCCGGCTTTTGCTGCTTATGTGGTGCTGAGGAATCGAACCCAGGGTCTCATGCATGCAAGGCAAGCGCTCTACCACTGAGCCACCTTCCCAGCCCAGCTTAGAGATCTTTATTTGTAATAATTACAGACATGATATCACTTTCCTTCCCCAGATACTCTTATGTAGATGTACAAAGGGGTTTCAATTGAACATGTTAACTTATGAGTACAATGCATCTTGATCAGTGTCATTCCTTTTGTCATTCTCCCCATCTCTTCCAACCCTGCCCATCCCTTCAAGTTTCCTACTTCCATTTTCTTTCCTTTTACTCATGGTTACAGAGAACTTGTGTGGCACTATGAAAATTCCAGCCTGGTCAGTCCAACTCCACCATTTACAAGTAATGCCATACTTGAAAATTATTTATCTCCATGAATTATTTTTTTTCCATCCACAAAGTGAGGGAATTGAATGTACTTGTAAGATCCTTTCCAGATCCCATAAGTCTACGAGTCCTCATTGGAAAACCAACAAACAAAAAAATAGACTTGTTTTTAACCACAAAAATGCATGTGAGCTAACAGAGTGAGACCAAAGGAGGATATTCTTAGGAGAGGATCACAAAGGCACAATCCTCATGTGCATCTGATTATATGAAATAAATATTAAAATAAACTCCAAGAAATGGACACAAGAGGCTTTCTCTTTTCTTTTATACTGTTGTTGTTTTCTTTTCCTTTTGTCTTGCTTGTTCATTCATCTGTCTTTGGGAGGGTAAGGGGAGCAAAGAAATGGAGGGACAAAGGGTATTGACTGGACACTATGTTGAAAATGAACTATACAACTTGTGAGTGGGGATGGGAGGGAAAAACTGGGAGAGAGAGCGAGGGAAAGGGTGATATTGTCCAAAAAGAGATGTACTCTTTACTGGATTTATGTTACTGTAACCCCTCTGTATATCACCATTACATTAACAATTTAAAAAGTAAAAAAAAAAGAATTAAAATGCATATGAGATAATACATGTGCTCATTAGCTTGATTTAACAATTCCATAGAGTGTGTTTCAAACATTGTACTATATATTACAAACACATATATAGGCAGTTCAAATAATGAAACAATACCAAAAGAAACTTGCTTAAATTTAGGAGGGATGAGTGTACGGGTGAGTATACAGTTCAATATTACTATGTGAGGGAGTGAGGAGAGTGGTGTGTGTTACAGGGGAAAGCTCAAGCAGAAAGGAATCCAATGAAATCGATTCTCTTTCTAGACAAAAAACCCCCAAATTGACACGGCTATCCTGACTCTTAGTAAAGGTGTCACTTCTAGACCTAGATAACAAAAGCTTCACAGGGGCATTTTAACATTTTTATTTATTTTTTATTGTCAAGGTGATGTGCAGAGGAGTTGCAGATACATGGGTAAGGTAATAAGTACATTTCTTGTCAAACTTGTTACCCCTTCCCTCATTTTTCTCCTACTTTCCTTCCCTCCCACCTCCACCCCTAAGTGTACAGATCATTTCCATTGTGTATATTGCTATTGCTTTGGTTCCCTGCTTGGCCTTTGTCTCACCATTCTGTTGTTCACCTTCCCTTCCCTAATTGCAGTAAATGTATATACAATACTAGGGTATCAAAAGCAAATACAGTGACAACAAGGGTTCTTGTTCTTGGTGAACATCCTTTCCCTTCTTGATGGTCCATACCTTGGTCATGCCCCCTCAAGTTCAGGTCTTATATTCTCTCTTTACTGGGAAATGAAGATGGTCAGGTAAGAGGGCCTAATGTCATACTTCAGTCCAGCCTCCTCAATGCCAGCCATTCTGCCTCTGCACTCACTCTTCTCTCACTGTATGCTCTTCTCCTGAGGAATGGTTGGCTATCAGGATGGGGGTGTGTCCTTTCATTGGTGTGAGAGGAAACCTCATGATGGTGAAAAACATCATGAAACGTTTTCTGACCATTACCAATGGTTTTCATCATGAACCTTTCTCATGTGATGGAGAAGGTCTGTATCTTAATAGTATTTAATTAATTAATTAGTTAATTAATTTTTGCACATTTGTCTAAAACATATGGGTGTTACTTGTAGCAGGAGATATGCAAATTAAATCTTCCATGGAATAGTTCATTTGACTTTACAGAAGTTCTTTTGAAAATGTTCATAATAAATCATTGGGGAAAATTACAATTACCATTTCTTATAAGCAGATTAGGATGTACTCAGATGCTTGAGAATACCCTTTTCTATGACCAACCAAAGAAAACTGAATTTGGCTAGTTACTAGATGTGTGGTTGTTGTTGTGTGAAAGTTAAACTTCTTTTATTACCATATAGTAATTATACAAAGATATTTTATTGTCATATTACCATAATGCATGTAATGTACTGTGATCAGAAAACAATCAGATTTTATGTATTGCCTGGTAAAAGCACTCAGTAAACTGTAAAATGTTATTGCCAAAATATCTGCCTGAATCTGATCATGCTTCTGTTTCTAACTATTCCCTAATAGGAAATACAGAAGAAAGAACAAATATTCTAACAAATATTGCTCAACTCCAGACTGTATGGAAATATGCATAGGAATAACAATTCTGTTTCATCAATTAAAAAAAAAAAGAAAGCTGTGTGCCTGTGGCTCATACTTGTAATCCTAGCTACTTAGAAGGTTGAGATCTGAGGATTGCAGTTCAAAGCCAGTGTGGGCAGGAAAGTCTGTGAGACTCTTATCTCCAATAAACTACTCAGAAAAAGCCAGCAAAAAAAAAAAAAAAAAAAAGAAAAGAAAAGAAAAAAGAAAGTTGAGGGCTTATGTCTGTAACCCTAGCTACTTGCTTAGGCTGCTGAAACTGGGAAGATCATGATTCTAGGCCAGCCAGAGCTGAAAAATTTGTAAAAAAGCATCCCTCTCAGTAAATAGCTATCACCTATTTTCCTAGCTACAATGGAAGCCTAACATAGGTAGACTATGTTTAAACTAGAGTTTAAATTTGTACGACCTCCAGCCCCCCAACCATCCCCCACACAAACATTATAAGTTGAGAAAAAGAGGAGAAGGAATGTGTACATTAAGAAACTATAGAACCTTTTTATCTAAAAACAATTTGTGGGCCTAGCTTGATTCTTGATGGGAAAATAAAACTCTCAAGAATACATGACTGAAACAATGGGAGATATTTGAATAGTGACTAGATATTTAATAGTATTAAATTAGTAATGCTTAAAAAACTGCCATTTTTGTTCTTAATATATATTTTTATTGTAAAGATGCTATACAGAGGAGTTACAGTTACATGAGCCAGATAATGAGTCCATTTCCTATCGAGCATTGTTACCCTCTCCTTTATTTTTCCCCTGCTATCCCTTTCCTCCCCAACTACTCCTCCCTCCGCCTCAAAGTTGTAAAGTTTGTTCTCAACATAGTGTCTTGTATATCTCATTGTTACATTGGGTCATCCTGTATCCTTATTTCAGCATTTTGTTATTTCCCTTCCCCTCCCCAAATTAGAAAAATGCATATATAAGATGCAGGACACCAGATCAAATACAGTCACAACAGGGGTTGTACCATGGAAGAACATACAAAGAAATAAAAATAATCACATAGTACATTATAAGTACATTAAAAAGGACAACAAGAAAGATAAAATCTCTGTGTCCCTATCTTGGAGTTCATTTCACTTAGCATCAGGTTATATGGTTATATGTACATAGCTTTTGACATCTTCCACGTGTCCTGGATATATACTAAAGGCTGACAATTAAAGAAAATGAGTGCTTTTCTTTTTGGGTTTGTATACTTAAACTAGTGAAATAGACTGTCTGGTATTTGTTCTCTTTGGAGAGTAGTTTTCCTAGTTCTTTGGAGTTGTCTGAAATTCACCATTGTTATTTGAGTAGCCTATGAAAATTTTAGGGGTAACATATTTTAAAAAAACCTCTATTTCTTGGAGAAAATGAAATGAAGTTTGTTTAATGGAACATTCTGCCTTTCTTTTATGATCTATTAATATTCTATTATCTGTTTGTAGTAAGGAAATGGATATTCCTTATTTATCACTTCCCTGAAATTAAATTAAAACCTTCCCACTTGTCTCTTTTTTAGTTCTCTCCAACTCCCCCCCAACCCACCCCCCCCCCATCAATTTCAGCACATTCTGGGCTTTAGTCTTTCTAGAGCTATTTTAAGGGGTTTTGTCATTTCTGTGATGTTTGTGTTTAAGAATTTCAAACCATCATATTTTTCTCTCTCCTGTTCACCCTCAATATATTTTAAATCTGCAGTTGGACTCCATTTGACTATATCCAGCATTTCCCTTACTATTTATTCCAAAATGAATTTCCTGCAGAACTTTATTTAAAAAAATCATGGTCAAGCCGGGCGCTGGTGGCTCACGCCTGTAATCCTAGCTACTCAGGAGGCTGAGATCTGAGGATCGCGGTTCAAAGCCAGCCCGGGCAGGAGAGACCGTGAGACTCCTATCTCCAATAAACCACCAGAAAACCGGAAGTGGCGCTGTAGCTCAAGTGGTAGAGCGCTCGCCTTGAGCTGAAGAGCTGAGGGACAGTGCTCAGGCCCAGAGTTCAAGCCCCACGACCGACAAAAAAAAAAAAAAAAAAAAAAAAAAAATCATGGTCACATTACAAACTAGTTCGAAAGAGCTAAAATAGTAGTCTAACATATTTCATTCGTTTTGTGCATGAAGGTATTGCCAGAAGGGCAACCCCCACAGAAACAAACAAAACTTCAAAAGGAAAATCAATGAAACAAAGCTGGGCACTGAGACTTGAAGATTACAGCTGGAAGCCAGTCTGGGCAAAAAGTCTGGGAGATTCTCATCTCCAATTAACCAGGAAAAAAAAGCCAGAACTGGAGGCCTGGCTCAAGTAGTAGAGTGCCAGCTCTAATTGTAAAAGCCAGCCCTGAGTTGTAGCCCTGGTACCAACCAAAAATAAACAAACAACAACTCCCACCCCCAAACAAAAGAGAAAACAGCAAAACAAAAGAGAATGTGACCGTAATTTATCTGAAGCACAGTTGTTTTAAAGGCAGGATCTGACTTTCAGAATACAGTTCATTGCCTCCCTCCCCCCCTCAAAGTGCTGTCAATTTGTCACCTGTTTATGTCTTCTGTGTGAGGCTCTTTAATGATGTCATTATTTTCCCTTTTATAACAATACTTGGACCAGACTGGCACAATGGGTCTTATAGTAAGTTCTTTTCTTGTGTGACTCTATGCAGCTGCTGCTGGGTTTTGCAGTTTTCTGCTAAGACTTGCAGAATAGTGATCTTCAATAGGAGTAGGAGAAGTACCACCTGGGTCCCCAAACCCTTGATTTCTTAATCAGGACTTCAAGGTTGCTCAAGTGAAATCCCACTACATCCTGATTAAGTGTTTCTCACAATGAAGTAGCTGGAAGAAGTCAACAGCCAATATAGCTTACACATCTTGAGCTAGTTTATTAGATGCTAGAAACTCTTTTGGATTCCTCATAGTAATTTTAATGGGGGTTATGCCACATTTGCTGTGAAAAGATATTTTAGTAAAATGGGTGTCAAAAATGAATGCTGGGGGGCTGGGAAGATGGCTCAGTGGTAGAGCGCTTGCCTTGCATGCCCGAGGCCCTAGGTTCAATTCCTCAGCACCACATAAGCAAAAAGAAAAAAGCCGGAAGTGGTGCTGTGGCTCAAGTGGTAGAGCACTAGCCTTGAGCTGAAGAGCTGAGGGACAGGGCCCAGGCCCAGAGTTCAGGCCCCACGACCGGACCTACCGCCCCCCCCCCCCCGCAAAAAAACCCCAAAAAACAAAAATGAATGCTGGCAAGTGGCTCTAGAATTTGTAGTTGTGACTTACAAATAATGCTATGAAGCTATAAGATAGAAATGGTAATATTTGTAATTGTTGTTAATGAGAAATGAAATTATATAAGCAAGAGTACTTAACAAATGTTTTATGTACATGTGTACCATTGTGGTACTATTGTTACTGGTAGATCAGTACTTGAACCTAAGTTATTTTTAAGTTCTTCTTCCTCCTCCTTTTCCTTTTCCTCCTCCTTTATATGTACATGTTTGTATAATTAGGCACCTAACCTCCATGAGTTTACTTAGTAGGTCTTACCTGAAAGGCAGGCTTAGACAATCTTACAAATTATGATTTTTATTTTGTTATGTGATTCATCTAATGTCTTCTCATTTATGAACACTTTGTAAAATTGTGAATATTAAATGAAAAAGTAATAAAGCAATTTAGATTTCTGTGTTAGAATCTGTCCTGAACCCATCTATCCATCTATGTAGTAGATAATCCATCTTTGATTTTTACTATTTCTCCTTAAACACTTTTTTTTTTTTTTGGTCAGTCGTGGGGCTTGAACTCTGGGCCTGGGTGCTGCCCCTTAACTCTTCAGCTCTAGGCTAGCTCTCTATCACTTGAACCACAGCAACACTTCTGGCTTTTTCTGCTTATGTGGTGCTGAGGAATTGAACCCAGGTCCCATGCATGCAAGGCAAGCACTCTACCACTGAGCCAGCCACCTTCCAGCCCTAAACACTTTTTTTTTTCTGTGTCAATACTTGGGCTTGAACTCAGAGCCTCAGGGATTTTATTTTATTTATTTATTTTTTTTGCTCTGGCTGACTTTGAACTGGAATAATCAGATCTCGGCTTCCTGGGTAGCTAGGATTACAGACATGAGCCACCAGCACCTTACCTAAGGTACATTTTTAGAAGCTGAAGTCATTTTCTCATTCAAATACTATCTCATGTTCTGTATTTTAGTGAACAGTCTCATGGTGTGCCAAACAGGTCAAAGCAGAAAGCTGGGACTCATCCCTTTTATTTTTTATGTAATGAAGTTTTATTGAGTTATCTCCTATAAAAATTTAAAGCTTTTGCTTCTCATTCCTATGTTATTACTGCATTAGTTCAGGCACTTTCAGCATTATACCTGAGTTATTCCAACAGCCTTCTAAGTCCCCTTCAGGCCTATTGAATTTTCTGTCCTGCCTCCAATCCATTCTTCTAATTATTGTTGGTAGATGTTTTGTGGGTGCATATCTAATTATCTAACTCCCTGAAATGTTAAGTAGAAGTGATAATAGCAAGAAAATGGTCCAACTTTTGTTATGCAAAACATTACCTAATGTTTCACCATTACAAATAAGATCATATTATAAAGACTTACACTATTATGAAATCTTGTTTTAAGAACCACTCTCTTGTTTTAAAATCCAGAGTTTCTGCTGTATTTTACGAAATGTCTTTTCTGAACCTGTGGACATAAATGTATGACTTTTCTTTCCTTTGAGCAACTAATAGATTTTATTTTACACACACACACACACACATATTTGTCATCGTGGGGCTTGAACTCTGGGCCTGGACACTGTCCCTGCGTTCTTCAGCTCAAGGCTAGAGCTCTACCACTGAGCCACAGTGCCACTTCCAATTTTCTGAGTGGTTTATTGGAGATAAGAGTCTCACGGACTTTCCTGCCCTGGCTGGCTTTGAACTGCGATCTCAGACCTCAGCCTCCTTAGTAGCTAGGATTATAGGCAGGAGCCACTGGTGCCTGGTTTAGATTTTAGTTTTTGATGTGGAATAATTTTTGCATATCTAGAATGAAAACTCCCTTTGTGTGCTACTGGATGCTCTTTACTAATTTATATTTACAATGTTTACATTGATAATTTCATTCTGCTTATTGTTGAATAAAATTCCATTGTGTGTATATGCCATTCTTGATTCACTCATCCAGTGAGGGACATTTGGCTATTGTGAATACTACAGAGATAAACAGGAGTATTCAGATATCTCTATAATAAAGTAAGAAATGGAATTTGATTCTCTGAAGTAAATGTCCCAAAGTGGGGCATGGCTGGATTATATAGAAATTTATATTTTTGTCTTTTGAGGAATCTCCATACTAATTTTCAGAGTGGTTGGATTAAATTACATGCCCTCAAATCCTCCACTCTCATCAGCATTTTTATTTCTTTATTTCTTTGTTATTTTTGTGCTAGTACTGGGGCTTGAACACAAGGCCTTGTGTTCTTGTTTGCTTCCTCACTCATGGTTGGAACTCTTCTGCTTAAGCCGTGCCTCAAGACATGGCTTTTTGTTGTTTAATTAGAATAAGAGTCTCTCAGATCTGCTTTTAATTTCTTTCTGATAACTCTTCTGACTAGGCTGAAATGGTATATCAATATCATTTTGATTTGTATTTCCCTGGTGGCTAAGGATGTTGATTATGTTTTCATGTATTTATTGGCCAGCTGTAATACTTCATTTGAAAATTATTTGTTCAGGGGGCTGGGAAGGTGGCTCAGTGGTAGAGTGCTTGCCTTGTATGCATAAGGCCCTGGGTTTGATTCCTCAGCACCATATAAGCAGAAAAAGTTTATGGCTCAAGTGATAGAGCGCTAGCCTTGAGCTGAAGAGCTGGGAGACAGCACCCAGGCCAGGAGTTCTGGCCTCATGACTGACCTCCCCCCCCCCCCCCAAAAAAAAAATGAAAGAAAAGAAAGAAAAAAAAAGAAAATTATTGGTTCAATTCAAATGCCCATTTATTGATTGGATTATTTGCTCTTTTGTTTAAAATCTTGAGTTCTGTCCGGTGCCAGTGGCTCATACCTGTAATCCTAGCTACTAAGGAGGCTGAGATCTGAGCATCATGGTTCAAAGCCAGCCTGGGCTGGAAGGTCCATGAGACTCTTATCTCCAATAAACCACTAAAAAACCAGAAGTGGTGTTGGGGCTCAAGCGGTAGAGTGCCCTCCTTGAGCTGAAGAACGCAGGGACAGACCAGGCCAAGAGTTTAAGCCCCATGACCGACAGAAAAAGTTCTTTATATTTTCTAGCTATGCATCCTCTGTTGGGTAAACTGGAAATAGTTTTTGGAAATGATTTCTTTGTTCTGTAGTCTCTTTACTCAGTTGATTCCTTCATTTGCTGTGCAGAAACTTTTAAAGTTGAAGGAATCTTCTTTGTTGATTATTGCTTAAGTTTCCTGGGAAAACAGGAAGAAAAATAAAAAATAAAAAAAAGTAATAATAAGATCTTAGGCTTCCTATCCTCTAGGATGCTAGTCTTGTGGCTGTAATGTAATATCTGGGGCAGTGCCTACAGGGTTTCTTTACTTGCTGAAGGCCATCAGCTCACTAGTTTTGCTGCCTCCTCCTCCTCCTCCTCCCCCTCCCTCCCCCTCCCCCTCCCCCTCCCCCTCCTCCTCCTCCTCCTCCCCCTCCTCCCCCTCCTCCTGTTTGTGGGGCTTTAACTCAGTGCCTGGGTGGTACCCCTGAGTTGTATTGCTCAAGGCTAGCTAGTGCTCACCACTTTGAGTCACAGCTCTACTTCTGGCTTTTTGGTAATTAATTGGAGATAAGAGTCTCAAGGGACTTTTATGCCTATGGCTTTAACACTGATCTTCAGACCTCAGCCTCCTAGGTAGCTAGGATTATAGGCCTGGGCCACTAGTGCCCCAGTGCTTATTCTGTTTTCATTGTGTCTACCTGGAAACCAGAGGGAATGTTTTGTAGGCAGGGTGTGGGGTCCCCTGACAGCAGCCAAGCACTCTGGTGGACTCTGTCCTCCACTTTGTCACCTCTCTGGACTCTGCCCAGAGGCACGGTGACTTCCACTCCCCTTCATGACTCCAGCCACTTCTGACTTCAGCTATTCTTCTATACCTACATTGGCTCTTTTTTAAAAATTTAATTTTATTGTCAAGGTGATGTACAGAGGGGTTACAGTTACCTATGTAAGGTAGTGATACATTTCTTGTAGAACATTGTTACCTCTCCCTCCCTTTCCTCCCACTTTCCCCCCCTCTCCAACCCCCCACCCAGTAGGTTGTAAGGTTCATTTCTAACATATTGTCTTGTGAGTATCACTGTTGCATTGGTTCGCCCTTTGTCCTTTATCTCACCATTTTGTTGTTCCCCTTCCCATCTCTAGTTCATATAAACGTATATATAATACACAGGGTACCAAAATCAAATACAGTGACAACAAGGGATAAACCATAGGGGAAAATAGAAAAAATGCCAGAAAAAAGAAATAACTTCACATACTACATTAAAAACAACATCAACAAAGAAAAACTTGTTGTTTCCATATCTTGGAGTTCATTTTGCTTAACATCATCTTATATGGTCATATTCATATGCACATAGCTATTGAGCTATTCTGCTCATCTGCTAGGACTATCCTAGACATATCCTAATTATTACAATGTGTTCCTGGCAATGCACCTCGCTGGGAAGAAGAGAGAATTTCCCAGTGCTTATGTGGCCTGCAGACTCCAGAAAACTTAGATTGTAAACTTGCTCAGTACTGAACCCAGTACTAGTTGCATTTGTTTCTCTTCTGTTCTTTCAGCTCTGGTCAAGCTGTTTCTGCCCAGACCACTAAACGAAACATTTGCTTTCCCCAATCTGCTCTTTGAAACATTGCACGTTGTTCAAAGATTGCTGTCTGTTCCCAACTGGAACCACAATGCACGTTTTCTGTGGCGTTTGTTTGTTCTTTCTTTTTCTTCGGTCTCTGCAGTTGAATGTGATCTGGTACATCTGGACACTTGGGTCACTGGAGTGGATTTTCACTCTATTATGCTTGCCAGTGACATCTGCCTTCCTTTAAAAAATATGCTCCTCTCTGTACGCTACTGAAATATCAGTGTCTTCTTGCCATCACCTGCAATTGACAGCTGCTTTCCAGCTGTTCCTGTTCCCTTCCCAGGAGATGGTAGGGTGTGTGGATCTTATTAGTTCATCATCTTAAGCTCTGTCTCTATTATTTTCACCCAAACATTAAAAATATCCTTTTATCAGCTGAGATTTGTGAACTGGAAGGACTGAGCATAAAAGGTATGCAAAGTTGAAACTAAGCCAGACTCTGATGGCTCAGGCCTATGTTCCTAGTTACTCAAGAGGCTGTGATATGAAGGATTAGAGTTTGAAGCCAGCCCTGGGCAGAAAAGTTCAAGAGACTCCATCTCCAATTAATCAGCAAAATGCCAGGCTAGAGGCATGACTCAAGTGGCAGAGTAGGCAAAGTTAGTGCTCTACCACTTGACACACAGGTTCATATCTGGCTTAATGCTGGTTAATTAAAGATAAGAGTCTCATGGACTTTTCTGCCTGGGCTGACCTTGAACTATAGTCCTCAGCTCTCAGCCTCCTGAGTATCTAGGGTTACCAGTGCGAGCCACCAGTTCCAAGCTTTGGATAGGCAAATTCTTTACTACCTGTGGTGACTCATTGAAAATTTGTAAACAACACCAGAAATGATACAACCAATGAAGGTATAAGTCTGGAAGTTATTTTGAAAAGATGAGGGTGTTTTTTTTTTTTAAATTTGACTATGTTAAGATGTCATTCCAGGCAGAAAATAAGTGTAATATGTGTAATTTTCTTTATAATTTGTAGAGAATAAATCTTCTAGTACACAATAAAAATGTAATTTATTTCTCATTAGAATCTTATTACTGATAGAGAATGTCTGGTTTGTCTGTGGGCAAAAATAATTTAAGAAAAATTGTACTTTATCCAACTTGAATTCTACTTAATTTTCAATCTATCAAATAGTTTACTGAAATATAGCTTCTAGTTTCTGTGACATATTTGAATGATCCAGTATTAAATGTAGCTTGTGGTGTATGTAGTGGAGAAACTTCAGATTACAGTAAAGCAGTTCATATTTATCAGCTTTATGTTCTTTTTGCCTGCTTCAATACTGCTATAAAAACACTGAAAGTGGAATTCATGTAATCTAAGATAACAATAACTGCAGTACAAAAAAAGTTGGCTTAGTAACATGGATATTTATTAAGATTATATATTAAGATTACTATGCATTATGTTATATACTGTTCATTGTGTGTACTATATATAATTGGCCATGCAGTAGGCTCATTTATATAATAAATTATTATATTTATTGTTTTCCTTAATGGCATTACATATGATTATGATGTCATTAAGTAAGAGGACCATTCTTGATCTAGTCTATTGTTGACCAAAATGACAATATGACTGTACTTAAATTCTATAATAAGAGCTCAATCTCATACTATATGATGAGGTAATCAGAAAGAGAAGAAGAAACATTTTAGATATACCCATCTACATTCAAGGCTATTCCAATCTTCCTTTCTTTGTAGATTGTGTAGCTGGTTTATGTTTGTTACTCTAGCGTCTTCCCCTGCCTTCTCTGTATTCCACTTGCCTTCAGCAAGTACCTCAGCTGGTCAGGGTCATATGTCTGGTATAATGACCTAAACTTCTTTCCAAAAGGGTCTAGGTGATTTGTAGTCCCTCTTTTTTTTTAAATTAAATTAAATTTAATTTTATTTTATTTGTGAACATACTGTACAGAGGGGTTACAATTACATGGGCAGGATAATGCGTACATTTCTTACCAAGCATTGCAGCCTCCTCCTTTTGTTTACCTTTCACGTCCCTTCCCAGCCTCCCCCCTCCCCCACAATCCCAATCCTTCTCCTTCCCCCCTTCCCCCCCCCCCAAAGACTTTGTAAAGCTCGTTTTGGACATGACAACTTGTACTTCTCATTGTTGCAACAGGTCCACCTGTATCCTTAAACAACTGGTTTTTCCCCATCTCCTCCTCAAGTTATACTGACATCAAATATAGTGAAAGCAGGGGTTATACTGTGGGGGAAGGACATACAAAGCAACAGAGAGATAATCTTATAAATGCATTAGAAACACATGCATGAAAGAAAAAAAACATTAAAATACATATCTAAGGGTTCATTTTCCTGACATCACATTATCTGACCTTTTCCGCTTGACTCATACATATACTAGATATTGCAAATAAGGGAAACCATGGGACCTATGTTTCTTTGGGCCTGGCTTACTTCACTTAATATAATTTTTTCCAAGTTTTTCCATTTCCTAACAAATGGGGAAATGTCATTCTTTCTGATGGAGGCATAGAACTCCATTGTGTATATATACCACATTTTCTTGATCCATTCATCTACTGAGGGGCATCTGGGTTGGTTCCATATCTTAGCTATGGTAAATAATGCTGCAATAAACATTGTTGTGCTGGTAGCTTTAGTGTGGTCTTGTTTGTAAACATTTGGGTAAATGCCCAAAAGTGGGATTGCTGGGTCATAGGGGAGTTCTATGTGAAGTCTTTTGAGGAACCTTCATACTGCTTTCCAAAGTGGTTGAACAAGTTTACATTCCCACCAACAATGAAGTAAGGTTCCTTTCTGTCCACATCCCTTCCAGCATCTGTTGTTGTTAGAGTTCTTGATTTTTGCCATTCTAACTGGGGTGAGGTGATATCTCAATGTTGTTTTGATTTGCATTTCTTTTATGGCCAGGGATGTTGAACATTTCTTCATGTGTCTATTGGCCATCCTTCTTTCTTCTTCAGAGAAGTTTCTCTTTAAGTCTTTCGCCCACTTATTTATTGGGCAGTTGTTTCTTTGAGGATTTGTTGTTGGGGGGTTTAATTTTTTGAGTTCCAAGTATATTTTAGATATGAGACCCTTGTCCGTTGTATGGCTAGTAAAGATCTTCTCCCAATCGGTGGGCTTTCTATTGATCTTGCTAGCTATGTCATTTGCCCTGCAGAAGCTCTGCAACTTTATGCAATCCCATTTGTCCAACCTTTCTTTGATTTGTTGTGCTTCCGGGTCTCTATTCAAAAAATTTCGGCCTGAGCCAAGGAGACCTAGGGTTTCTCCTATTCCATCCTGTAATGTTTTCAGAGTGTCTGCTTTGACTTCAAGGTCTTTGATCCATTTGGAGTTGATTCTGGTGCAGGGTGATATATAAGGATCTAGCTTTAGTTTTCTACATATAGTTAACCAATTTTGCCAGCACCATTTACTGAAGAGGCTGTCTTTGTTCCATTCTATTGTTTTAGCTCCCTTATCGAAGATTAGATGGCTATAGGTCTGTAGGTTCATTTCTGGGTTTTCAATTCTATTCCATTGGTCCTGAGGTCTGTTCTTATGCCAATACCAAGCTGTTTTGATTACTATGGCTTTATAGTAGAGTTTGAAATTTGGTATTGATATTCCTCCATCCGTGTTCTTTCCATTGAGGAGCATTTTTGCTATTCGGGGTCTTTTATTGTTCCATATGAATTTTTGGATTGCCTCTTCTATTTCCTTGAAGAATGAGGTTGGAATTTTGATAGGTATTGCGTTGAATTTGTAGATAGCCTTGGGAAGTATTGCCATTTTCACGATGTTAATCTTTCCAATCCAGGAGCACGGGAGGCTTTGCCATTTTTTTAGTTCTGTGTTGATTTCCTTTTTCAAGATTTTAAAGTTTTCATCATAGAGGTCCTTCACTTCTTTAGTTAAGTTAATTCCTAGGTATTTTATTTTTTGTGGGGCTATTACAAATGGAGTTGCTTTCCTAATTTCAGCCACACTTTTCTCATTGTTGGCATACAGAAAAGCCATTGATTTTTGGGGGTTAATTTTATAACCTGCTACTTTGCCAAAGTTTTGAATCAGCTTGAGTAGTTTGGGAGTGGAGTCTATGGGATTCTTTAAGTACAGGATCATGTCATCTGCAAAGAGGGAGAGTTTTATTTCTTTTTTCCCTATTTGGATCCCCTTTATGTCTGCATCTTGTCTTATTGCTGTAGCTAGGCATTCTAATACTAGATTGAAGAGAAGTGGAGAGAGTGGGCATCCTTGTCTTGTTCCTGAGTTAAGAGGAAATGGCTTTAGTTTTTCACCATTGAGTATAATGCTGGCTGTAGGTTTGTCATATACAGCCTTTATTGTATTGAGGAATGTTCCATGGATTCCTAATTTTTCTAAAACCTTCATCATGAAGGGGTGTTGGATCTTGTCGAATGCGTTTTCTGCATCTATTGAGATAACCATGTGGTTCTTATTCTTGCTCCTGTTGATGTGATGAATAATATTAATTGATTTGCGTATATTGAACCAGCTTTGCATCCCTGAAATGAATCCTGTTTGATCATGGTGTATGATTTTTTGGATGAATTGTTGAAGTCAATTGGCCAAAATTTTGTTGAGAAGTTTTGCATCAATGTTCATCAAAGAAATGGGTCTATAGTTCTCTTTCTTTGATGAGTCCCTGCCTGGTTTTGGGAAGAGGGTTATGATAGCTTCATAGAATGTGTTCGGTAGTGAGCTTTCTCTTTCAATTTCATTGAAGAGTTGAAGGAGTATTGGTGTGAGCTCTGCTTTGAAGGCCTTGTAAAATTCCGCTGTAAAACCATCTGGTCCTGGACTTTTCTTAGCTGGGAGGTCTCTTATTGCTGTTTCTATTTCAGTGCTTGATATGGGCCTGTGAAGATAGTTTAACTCATCTTGGTTTAGTTTTGGCATGTCAATATTTGCTAGGAAGAGGTCCATTTCTGTCAAGTTCTCAAACTTATTAGCATAAAGTTTTGAGAAGTATTCCCTTATAATGTTCTGAATCTTGGTTGTTTCCATGGTGATGTTTCCAGTCTCATCTCTGAGTTTATTAATTTGGGTGTGTTCTCTTCTTTTTCTGATAAGATTTGCTAAGGGTCTGTCAATTTTGTTAAGTTTTTCAAAGAACCAACTCTTTGTTTTGTTGATTCTTTCTATAGTTTTTTTGGATTCTAATTCATTTAATTCTGATTTAATTTTAATTATTTCTTTCCGTCTACTGGATTGGGGTTTATCTTGCTGCTCTTTTTCAAGGAGGTTTAGATGTGTCATTAAATTGTTAGTTTCAGATCTCTCCAATTTGTTCATGTAGGAGCTCAGAGCTATAAACTTGCCTCTGAGCTATAAACTGCCTTTGCTGTGTCCCAGAGGAGCTGGTAATTTGTGTGTTCATTTTTGTTGAATAACATGAACATTTGAATTTCCTTTCTAATCTCTTCCATGACCCACTCATGATTCAGCAGTGTGTTGTTCAGCCTCCATGTGATGCCGGACTTTCTTTGGTGGCTTTTGGTGTTGAGTTCTAATTTTATTCCCTTGTGGTCAGAGAGGATACAAGGTATAACTTCAATGTTTCTGAATTTAGACAAGTTTGCTTTGTGGCCTAAAATGTGGTCAATTTTGGAAAACGTTCCATGTGCTGCTGAGAAAAACGTGTATTCTGATGCTGCTGGGTGAAATGTTCGGTAGATGTCTGTTAAGTCTAGTTGATCTATGCAGCTGTTTAGATCTGCGGTTTCTCTGTTGAGTTTTTGCCGAGTTGATTTATCTAGTGGGGAGAGTGGTGTGTTAAAATCCCCAACAATTAATGTCTTTGGATCTATATGGGATTTGAGGGAAAGTAGTGTTTCTTTGATAAATTTGGGTGCTCCATTGTTTGGCGAATAGATATTTAGAATTGTAATATCCTCCTGAAGGAGAGATCCTTTAATTAGTATGTAGCGACCTTCTTTATCTCTTCTCACGAATTTTAATTTGAAGTCTATTTTATCTGATATTAGGATTGCAACTCCTGCCTGTTTATGGGGGCCGTTTGCTTGGTAGATTTTGTTCCAGCCTTTAACTTTGAAAATGTGTTTGTTTTTATGGGCAAGATGTGACTCCTGCAGGCAGCAGATAGAAGGGTCTTGTTTTTTAATCCAACTAGACAGTCTATGTCGCTTGATTGGAGAGTTCAGTCCGTCAACGTTAAGAGATAGGACTGAGAGGTATTTGGGAGTTCCTGCCATGTTATCCACCTTCTTGGGGGCTGCAAAAACTGGGTTCTTCCTATGGTTCTTGGATTCTCAGTTTGGGTGCAGTTTCTTGGCCTTTATTGCGGTCTTGTTGGTTTTCTATGTGTAGGACATCTTTAAGAATCTTTTGTAGGGTTGGTTTGGTGGAGATGTATTGTTTCAATTTTTCTTTGCTATGGAAGGTTTTTATTTGGCCTTCAGTTATGAAGTAGAGTTTAGCTGGGTACAGTATTCTTGGTTGATAGTTGTTTGTTTTTAGGGCATGGCATACATCATTCCAGGGTCTTCTTGCTTTGATTGTCTCTGCTGAGAAATCTGAGGTGATTCTAATTGGTTTCCCTTTATAGGTGATTAACCTTTTCTCCTTGACAGCTTTAAGGATCTTTTCCTTGGTCTGAGTTGATTCTGTGTGGATTATAATGTGACGGTGGGATGTCCTATTCTGGTCTGGTCTATTTGGGGTTCTAAAAGCTTCTTGTATCTGAATAGGCCTATCTTTTTGTATGTTTGGGAAGTTCTCTGCTAGGATCCTGTTAAACAAATTTCCTAGACCATTAACTTCTGTTTCTAGGTGCTCCTCTACACCCATTATCCTTAGATTAGGCCTGCTGATGGTGTCTTCCAGGTGTTGGATAGATCTATCATATTTCTTGGACTTGTCTTGGATGGTTGTATGTTCTTTCTCTATAATATCTAGGCTGTCTTCAATCCCTGAGATTCGATCTTCTGCATGGTCTAACCTGCTGTCAAGACTCTCTACTTTGTTTTTATCTCTTTTCCTTCTAGTTGGTCAGCTTTGATGGCTTCAAGTTCTTTGTTGAAGCTCTGTTTTAGGTCTTGTATGAATTTCTTTACTTCCTTAATTTGGTGTTCAGTGTTTGTTCTCAAATCACTTAGTTGATTGGTTATGGTTTCTTTGGACTCCCATTCCTTCTGTTGGGTTCCATTCAGCATTCCCTTTGTGGTCTCCCTAACTTCCTTCAGCTCTTTGTTAATGGATTCCATGAATGCCTTTAGTGATCTTTGTGTATTCTCTACCTAGTCTCTCAATTCCTGTATTACTCTTTGATTAGCTTCTTCCCGTTCATGGGATTCCTGTAGCTTTCTTTCCTCTCATTCATGGGATTCCTGTAGTTCTCTTTGAGTGTTCTCAGCCTGCTCACGCCATTCCTCCCTTTCTCTTTGAGTATTCTCAAGTTGTTCACGCAAATCCTGTATCAGTTTTTGAGTAGCTTCCTCACGCTTATGATATTCCTGTATAAGCTTTTGGGATGCCTCCTCTCTCTCCCTTTCACGCTCATACAGAGTCCTTTGTAAGTTGTCAAACTTCTCATTTATCATGTTTGCTATTAGTGTTTGTAGAGCTATTTGGGAACTCTCCTCTGGATTATTCATTATCTGTTCTGACCCCTGATTATCAAGATTGGGACTTGAGATATCCGGATTTGCCATTTTTCTAGTGTTTTTTTGGCTTACTCTGCCCATTTGAGATGAAAATAGCACCAGTTTTGTGCTAGAACACTATCTTAAGGCAACCATCAATCAAAGTTTGCATTTGTACAGTCAATAGACTACAGATACAATCTAGTTCAACAGATACATCTATTCAACATCAAACAACTATATGTTAATGGGCTTCAAACTGCAGAGAAGAATTTGGAAAACCAGAAATTATTAGGGTTAGGGAGAGATGTGGGTAAAAAATAGGAATAGATTGGTGTGGGGAGGCACAGGGAGAGTTAACTGTGTCCTAATCCCAATGCAGGAAATAGGTTGGGTAGGATGCATGTAGAGAGAGAGAAAAAGAAGAATGGGAATGGGAAATGAAAAGAGACCAGAAAAAAATAGAAACGTAAAAATTAATATTATTATGGAGATTAAAAGACCATCTATTTAGAGAGGAATGTGAGTATATTAATAGAAGGGTAGGGACATAGAGAAGAAGTGAAAAACTTAAAAAAATGCTTAAAATATTATATAGGTATAAAGAGGTAGTACTGCTATTAAGGAATTTAAGTCTCAGAGGTTTTGAATTGAGTAATAAATTTGTGGATTAAGTGTGTACACAATGGGGGATAGGGTCTACTAGTTAACTACGGGTTTATCTGAGGATGTGCAGGACAAGAGTTAAGTCACATAAAGAGGATCAAAAGAGAAGAAAAGGTGAAAAGGATTAGAAAGGGAGAAAAAAGATCAGAAGTTCAGTAGAGCTAGACAAAAAAAACCAAAAAGATAGTTAAGAAAGAAAGAAAAAGAGAAAGAAGACAAGAAAAGAAAGGAAAACGCACATTCATGTGTTCCTAAAATAAAAATTATAAGAGGAAAAAAAAAGTTACTGGAAAACAATTATTTTTTCAAAAAAGGCAAAAATTAAAGATTGATAAAATTTTTAGAAAAGGAAAAAAAATATATATATATATAAGGTACCAAAAAAAAGAAAAAAAGAAAAAAAAAGAAAAGAAGAGGAAGAAAAAAAATTCTTTTTTTTTTATTTTTTTTATTTTTTTTGGGAGGGGTGGGAAGAATCCTGTATCTCCCTTTTGTCTGTAACCAACCTCTTGTTGGAGTCTCTGGTCAGCTTGAGGTCCTGTGGCTTGATTGGTTTCTTAAGTCAGTTTGTTCGAACAGGCAGAAAAATGCTCTGCTTTACCCAAGATTTTGAGATCCCCCTCCCAGATTAGTTTACTGGGAGGGTGATCTGCTTTGAGAATCACAAAAGAGGGGGATGCAGTGGTGAGGCTAGGTTCTGGGTAGAGTTGAGGCCTTTCAACAATCAGTAGCTTTTTCCTGGGTCTATTTTGTGAAAAAAAAAAAAAAAACTCACAGAGCCCAGCCTGGAGCCATTCTCAGGGTTTCTGTTTTTCAATTGATTGTGGAGGCTGCTAGAGGGAGGGGCAGCCTCTGGCTCTGGTTACCCAGTGAGGCAAGGCACTCCAATGGCTGGTGCCTGAGCTGGGTGACTTTTCCCTGGGTGGAGCCGAGTCTGGCAGGTCACTTCGCTGCCTTTAAGTTCTTGTGACCTGCTAAATGACTCGTTTTATTCCAAGGCCTGGGTTGGAGTTGGCAGCTCCTCCGAGCTTTGTTGGTATCCAAGATGGAGATCACCGGTGCTGGGAGGGGAGGGGTGGCCTTCCCTCCTCTGCTCCCTGAGAAGGAGTGAGGACGTAGGGCTTCTACTCACATCGAGTCTTGGATCCTTGGATCTGGTCTGCAAACTGCAGGATGAAGATGTCCGCTCCTTGTCGGTTCTTGCTGGTATTGAGTAGAATCTGCTCGCCCGCTGCATGTGGCTCCTTTGTCCCAGACTCTCTGTGTGAGCGCTCAGTTACGGCCTGGGCTGGGGACTCCGCCGCGACCCTGCCGCCGCCGCTGCGGCGGCTGCTGGCAGGCGCTCAGATGTGTCTTTTTGCCTTGGCTTCCCCTCTCTTGTCTAACTCTCTGTCCTGTGATGGCACACTTGGTGTGATTCTCTGGCTTAGGACTGTTCACTGGAACTCTAAAACTGCTTTCTATGCGAGAGCTTGTTCAGATTCCAGCTTCTCCTCCACCATCTTCCTGGAACTCCCCCTGTAGTCCCTCTTAAGTTGAGTTGTGGTTCCCCATTGATCTTTTTTTTTTTTTTTTGGTCTGTCGTGGGTCCTGAACTCTGGGCCTGGGCGCTGTCCCTCAGGTCTTCAGCTCAAGGCTAGCATTCTACCACTTTGAGCCACAGTGCTACTCCCAGGTTTTTCTGCTTATGTGGTTCTGAGGAATGGAACCCAGGGCCTCATGCAAGCAAGGCAAGCACTCTACCACTAAGCCACCTTCCCAGCCCTCCCATTGATCTTACTCAAAGGACATGGGGGAATTAAGAGTTGCTTAAGAGATCGCCTGTATTCCTCCATTGTCATGTGCATTTTTTCCTAATCATCAGCATCCTTTACTCCAGTCAAGATAGTAACTTCATCCTTTATCCTTTTTTTGTTTGTTTTTCTGAGACACACTCACTATGTAGCCAAAGCTGGCTTTGATCTCAATGTTCCTGCCTCTACTTCCCAAGTGCTGGAATTATTGGCACATACCACCATGGCCAGCTGACATTCTTGGCCTGGAGATTCAAAGACATGAGGAGTAGTTCCAAGTGGCCAGACATAGTACTAACTTCCAGTTCAATGGAATCATTGTTGTGTCTCCTAATGAAAGCTTTCTTCTTTAAGGACTAAGAGCTCAAGGCCAACAGGGCACAAGGTCACAGTAACAGGGACAAAAATTTGCTACTAGGTTACCAGGGATAATAATGGTGCTATTCCCATTCTGCCTCTTGATTCTCCTGTGAATCATAGCTAGAGAAGAAACAATTCCAGAGGTTGGACGCTAACTTAGAGCATATTCAGAAGAGCCTTCCTCCAGCCTTGAAAATTATTACCACCTGGTCTGGTACTATGACTCAATCTCTGCAAGAACATTCCACCATTCTCTCACATCAGCTGCTTTAGGATGATGTTGAATTAGTGAATTTCAGAAGCACAGACTTCTTGCCATTCTTTGCTGTGAACTGAGTTTGTTGATAAAAGGAGATGCTCTATAGAATACCATGCCACTCAATGGAGGATAGCTTTGGCAGAAAAAGTATATTCAGGGCTGGGGAATCCATATTCAGAGTAAGTGTTGGTTCTCATAAGAATGAAACATTGCTTTTCCAGGGTGGAAATGATCCAGGGTAATCAAGCTGCCACCAGGTAGTTGGCAGATCATCTCAGAAAATGGTGCCACATCAAGATTCATTTGTGGCCACCATTGCTGGCAAACAAGCCATACAATAGTGCTTCCAAAATCAAAAGGGGCTCTCACACTTTGGGCTTCTTTCTTGGCTGCAAGCCAAGATGAAACAACAACTTATCTTTTACCTTAGAAAGAAAATCTTAACACGCCTCCACAACCCCTAGAAATCTCACTGAAAACAAGCTCCAATTTAGGAAATCTTGAAGTAGTTCAGCTCTATCTGTGATTGGTGGTAGCTTGATTTAATCTGGGAAAAACTTTTGAGAAGTTCCTTTATGTGCAGATATAAATAACATTCTGTGATAGAAGATATATTAGCAATCTGCCATCTGGCTCCCACTATTTTAGTGGTCCTTTCCAATGTATTATGAAATTAGGTTGGAGATGATATTAGACTTCATTTTTGGAGTTTAGGTTGAGTTTTATTGTGACTATCATTATCAGAAACTGTTTTAATTAAGAATTATATGCATTAGCATGTAAAAAATACATTGATGGCCAGATGCTAGTGGCTCAATGCCTATATAACCCTAAATACTCAGGAGGCAGAGATTGGGAAGATGATGGTTCAAGGTCAATTGGGTAATATGTTCACAAAACTCTACAGAAATCCTGGTCATGGTGGTACATGCTTGTTATCCCAGCTACAGAAGAAAGTATAAATAGTAGAAACACAATCTAGTCCAGTCTGGGCAAAAAAGCAAGGCTCTATTTTAGAAATAACTCGAGCAAACTGGACTATAGATATGGCTCAAGCAGTAAAGTGTTGACCTAGCAAGAGCAAAACCCTGAGCTAAAATCCCAGTACTTATATGGGGCTGGGGCAGGAGGGCAGGAGAGAACCTTAAAAAACACTGATGACAACATTTATCTACTAAAAACTCAGCACAAGTATGCTGTGAAGTGGTTCTTACGTTATGTAAGAAGCCAATGGCTTATGTATTTATTTTTGTGCCAGTACTGGGGCTTGATCTCAGGACCTGCTCTCCCCACCCAGTGGTGTTCTACCACTTGAGTCTCATCTCCAGTATGGCACTTTGCTGGTTAATTGGAGATGGAATCTCAAGAACTTTTATGTCTGGGCTGGTTTCAAACCACCAGGTCTTAGCATCTTGAAAAGTGAGGATTATTATAGGTAGGAGCCAGTGGAGGTCAGACTAGTGGCTTAGTTTGAATTTTTGATTTCATAGGATGGGATAACTATTGTAGATTACTGTTAGTCTTTGGAGACAAAGTTTGGTTATATATCCCTGG
Organism: Dipodomys merriami; assembly: GCF_024711535.1. NCBI lineage: Eukaryota > Metazoa > Chordata > Mammalia > Rodentia > Heteromyidae > Dipodomys > Dipodomys merriami. The sequence goes on from NW_027202826.1 coordinate 20,479,116, forward strand.
CTATTCTTTTTTTTTTTTTAAATCAATCATGGGGCTTGAACTGTGGGTCTGGGCACTGTCCCTGAGCTCTTCAGCCCAAGGCGAGCACTCTACTACTTGATCCACAGCACCACTTTCAGTTTTCAGGTGGTTAATTGGAGATAAGTCTCATGGACTTTCCTGCCCAGGCTGGCTTGGAACTGTGATCCTCAAATCTCAGCTTCCTGAGTAGCTAGGATTGCAGGTGTGCTGGTGCCCAGTGATCCCTGGCTATTCTTGAACTCACTATGTAGCTGAGGTTGTTCCCCAAATCCCAATCATCCTGCTTTTACCTCTCAAGTTTAGGGATTACAGGAGTGAACCACTTCACTTTTCTCCAATAATGTCTATTTCCTAGCAAATCTCTGTTTTCCCTTCTATCCTGCTTACAGCCTTCTGTGTTCAGATTGACATAGGTCTACTTTTGGAAAATAAATTAATTACTGTAAACAAAATGCTAATTGTATGTCAGAACAGAGTCAGAAACAGATCCTATATCAGGGATATAAAAACTGATTATTAAATACATAGAATGGCTGGTACCTAGAAGAGTAAAAGAGGGCTTTATGGAGCATCAAAGTAGCAACCTTGGAAAAGTTACCTCTGGGATTGAGAGGGAGTTGAACAAGGAAGGAACTAAAGAACACAGATGTCTGTCTTTCAAATCTGTCATTCAAGACCTTTGAGGCAGGGTAGTCTGATGGAGAGAGTAAGCTGCAGCTAGATTCTCCAGCGCCAGAGTACATTTTTTGATCATCTTGACCATAGCTGGCCAGCTTCTGTGATGCTGGTTGAACTTACTAGAAGATGAGTGTTTAAAGGGGAAATTACTGGGTTTCTTTAGGTTGTGACTGACAATAGTGCTGGAGGCATGGTTGGAAAGGTAGAGTGTCTGTCTAGTAAGCATGAAGCCCTGGATTCAAACCCTAGTTTAAAGTCTGATTCTTGTGGCTTTTGTCTGTAATCCTAGCTACTCGGTAGTCTGAGATCTGAGGATCACCATTGGAAGCCAGTGTGAATAGACAGTTTGTGTGTAGAGCATCAGACTTGTGTGAAAAAACTGAGATAGCATCTAAGGAACTGAGTTCAAGCCTCAGTTCCAGTGTACACACACACACACACACACACACACACACACACACACACACACACACACACACACACACACACACACACACACACACAAACCAGTATGAACAAAAAGCCAACCAAACAATAACAACCACCACAGTAAAATGGCTAAAGTCTAGGAAATAGCCTTCTAGATGTGCCTGCAGTGGCCTGCAATGTTCTTTCAGAGACTGCTGCCAAAATGAACGCTCACAGCTGTGACAGAAATATCTATTATTTCACCTCTGATATTACAAGGCAGGGCAAGAAAGGTGGATTGGGAGCTTGGAAATTAATTACTGGCAGAGTCACCTTATTCCTTCCTGCTTGAAATAAGATTAATGATAAATTCATGAATTCATGATCCAATGTGAGTAATAAAACAGAAAATGAAATCAGCAGAGGACTTAGGGTTTATTTGTCTTCCCCCCCTCCCTTACTTTCTTCCTTCTTCCCTCTTTCCCTTTCCTTCTCCTTCCCTTTCTCCCTCCCTCCTTCTCCCTCTCTGTCTCTGTCTCTGTCTCTCTTTACTTACAGCAACTTTTTTTGTAGTTAATTGGAGATAAACGTATGATGGACTTTCCTGCCCTTGATTGGCTTGGAACCATGATCCTCAGATTTCAGCTTCCTGAGCACCTCCGATTACAGGCGTGAGCCACTGGTGCCCAGTTTGGGAAAGGATTTTCATAAGCCACCAACTTAGCCCTTGAGTGTGTACCACAAATGGTTGGACTCCCTGACCAGCTACTGCCATTGCCAGGGCTGTGGGTTTCCTAACTGGGATCTGGAATATTCTGTAAAGGTGCCTGTGTTAAAAGCTTGAACACTATTGTGCCATGGGGCTTTTAGGAGATAGGCACTAATAGAAGGAGATTCAGTCACTGGGGCCACTGAGTCAACATTCCTTTGAAAAGAATCTTGAGACCGTGACACCTGTTTCTTCCTTCCTTCCTTTCTGCTTCCGGCCCCCATGAGATGAATAGCTTTGCTGTACCGGTCACCACCCATCATGATGGTGGAACTCATCAGAGCCAAAAGCAAGGGGCCAAATGACCATGGACTCAAACTTCTGAACCCCCTGAGCCAACATAAATCCTTTTGTTTGCCGGGTGCTGGTGGCTCATGCCCGTAATCCTAGCTACTTGATAGGCTGAAATCTAAGAATTATGGTTTGAAGCCAGCTGTGGCAGGAAAGTCCACCTTTACAGATTGTAAAGATGCTGAACAGAAGGGTTACTGTTACATGAGTAATGAGTACATTTCTTGTCCAACATTGTTACCTCCTCCTTTGTTTGTCTACTACTTATCTCCAATTAACCAACAGAAAACCAGAAAGTGAGGCTGTAGTTCAAGTGGCAGAGCCCTAGCCTTGAACAAAAGGAGCTCAGAGACAGTGGCCAGGCCCAGAATTCAAGCCTCACCAGACTCTCCCCCTCCCCCCAAATAAAATCCTTCTGTTTATCTCAGGTATTTTGTCTTGGTGAGGGAAAGCTGAGTAACACAAAGTGTTACTACCCAGACTGCTTGCTGGTCAGTGCAAGTCCTTGGTTTTTTCTTTGTTTCTATTGCTCCTGGGGCAATTGAGATCTGTCAGCTCCCCTGGCTTCCCTGGTGGCCAGGGAAGGCCATGCGGAATCTACATGTCTGCATCTGGGGAAGTGGTAGACGCAGTGGAACCCTCCTGGTATGGGGTTAGGTCAATGTGGGGGAAGGACAATAGAGTGAAAATAAAACTGTTCTTCTGAGCCTTCTCATTAGCTTTTTTTGTTTTTTGTTTCAGTGGCCCAAAGGGGAGCAATTAATCTTATTCTCCCGTTCTGAGGTCTTCACAAAGACTTTCTGGCCAGTGGATAGATGATGGTTGGTATTTTTTTAAAGAGTGACCAGAGGTGGGACCCTCTTATCTTACTGCCTTGTTGATATCACCATCTTTTTTATTCCTTTTTTTTGGGGGGGGCTGGTCGTGGGGCCTGAACTCTTGGCCTGGGTGCTGTCCCTCAGCTCTTCAGCTCAAGGCTAGAGCTCTACCACTTGAGCCACAGTGCCACTTCTGGCTTTTTTTCTTTTTGCTTATGTGGTGCTGAGGAATCGAACCAAGGCAAGCAAGGCAAGTGCTCTACCACTGAGCCACCTTCCCACCCCTTTTATTCCTTTTTTAAGGGGTGACCTTTTGGGTTTGGTGAAGTGATGTTGTATTGCTATTTATGGCAGTGTTATCAGTGGTTTTTCCGTTGCTATAACAAACTGCCAGAGTTTGTGTGTTAAGAAGGCTGAAAGTCCAAGGCTTGAGTGGAGGCCCTGTTTGCTTGGCCTCTGGTGAAGGTCTCATGATGGAGGCCTCATGAGATTCTTGAGTAGAAGTACATGCAAGAGGAAAGACTGCATGGTCAAGGAAACAAGGGAGTAGTGAATGGCCAGAATTGTTCTTTTATAACAACCTTCTCTTGCAGACACTAACTGGGAGTCCATGAGATCTATGCTAATCCCTTCCAATGGCAGTGTCCCATTGCTATCCTGGCCTTGTACCTCTCCAACTTTCTACTGTCCCTTCAAGTTTCTACCGTCCTGTCACAGGATGGAGCAAACTCTCAGTTCATAAACCTTTGGAACACACATTCAAACCATATTGGCAGTGATAGAAGTTTCCATTGAAGTCACATTCAAGTTGAGTTAGTTGACTTAGAGATAAAAATATAAGGAAAGTTGTTACCTTGGATTTGTGTTTTGCTTTATAATGAACACTTCTTGCTTGCAACCCAGAACTGGAAATAATGTTTCAGGAGGCATCTGACTGATGAAGATGTTACTGTAAACAACTCAGTCCTGAAAGATGTATTTCCTCCATCATCTAAAAGGTATCTGTTTCTTTGCAAATCCCATTATACTTTTTGTTTGGTATTGGACTTGAAGTCAACTAAAATAACTAAAATCCCCAGGTGATTTTTTTTTTTTTTTAACAAGAACTGCTGCCAAGCAGGGTTTCTCTGTAAGACATCAGTACAATTGATTAAAAGAACCCCAGGATAGAAAATGTCAAACTTACTGTTAAATTTTGTCTTGATTTCTACCTACCAACAATCTCACCTATTTAGATTTCTTTGGGGATTTTTATTTCCTTTTTTGTTTACTAGCTATTTTCTCAGGCCTGCGCTGAACATTTGTTAAGAATATGAGCTATATTTTTATTCCAAGAATTGATTTTTAAAAGTTAAAGTAGCAGACTGCTGTTTTCCTAGCGCTGTTGCTGAAAATGTAAACACGTAGGCAGTGTTTTTATTCAAATAATTGATTTTAAGAAGTTAAACAGGAAAGACCCAAGGGTTAAAATCTGCTGTATCTCAGAGATTATGTTTAAACTTACTTCAAACTTTTGGACTAGATGAAACTCTCAACTTTACAGGTGAAGAAAATAATAATCCATGTTTTTGAGTTCAGTTGTCTAAGTTTCTATAGCAAATAAATTCTGGAATGTTTTCTCATAGGCTCCAGGCCATCTTGTATGGAAGTCTAACTTTGTCATTTTGGATTATTGAAAATTAATTTTAGTAGAAATTTTACTTAGGTCACATTTACCCCCATGTTAGCCATAAAGTCATATAACATGTCATTTTTAAAATTTCAGCAAACCAATAAAAAGCTCAAAGTGCAGATGTGATTTAGGTGGTAGAGTGTAAGTCTTTTTGTGAAAAAGTCAATAAAAAATGTGAGGTACTGGGTTCAAGTACAAGCATGCATGCATGTGTACATACATAATACTAACATGAAATCAACCCTGTTAATTAATTTTGAAACATATAGTACAAATAGCACAATATTATTAGCTATATATATGTTGATATAGCACAATTTTTAATTAATTAATAAGTTAAATCAATCAATTAATAAATCATCACTCTAGATATGTCTTTTGAACTTTTCTGCCCAGGCTTGCCTCCAACAGTGAACCTTCTGCTCTCAGCCTCTTAAGTAGCTAGAATATGTATAGAGTAGTTAGAATGATAGGCATGAGCTATAAGCCTGGCTGAACTTTTAAAATAGTCTCAAAGCTACATCTCCATTTCAATAAGAAGAAACTTATACAGAATTGGTATGTAGGTTGTTCAAGATTACTCAGGGCTTACTTCAGCTATGTTGACTCTAGTACTTATACTTTCTTTTCTTTCTTTCTTACTTTTTTTTTTTGTCGGTCATGGGGCCTGAACTCTGGGCCTGGGCCCTCAGCTCTTCAGCTCAAGGCTAACGCTCTACCACTTGAGCCACAGTGCCACTTCCGCCTTTTTCTACTTATGTGGTGCTGAGGAATCGAACCCAGGGTCTCATGCATGCAAGATAAGCACTCTACCACTGAGCCACCTTCCCAGTCCCACTTATACTTTCTTTACTGTAATACTATAACAAAGTTTATCATTAAAGAAAGCAGAGTCCCCTTTCTTTAGAAATATGGTGGCCAGGACTCCTTTGAGACACATATTTGGTTGGAAAACAATCTGGGTAAAAACTTCTAAGTAGACCCAATTTCAGTATCATAGAAAATATCATATATAGAAAATGACACATGAAGGCCAATAATATTTAATATCATAAAAATGTTCTATAGCACAAGGCATAGAGCTTGTTACTATGAAATTTAACCTCTCTGGGTGTTGGTGGCTCATGTCTATAAACCTAGCTACTCAGGAGGCTGAGATCTGAGGATCACAGTTCAAAGCTTGCCTGGGAAGGATAGTCGGTGAGACTTTTATCTCCAATTACCTACCCCAAAAGCCAGAAGTGGAGCTATGGCTCAAATGATAGAGCGTTAGCCTTGGGCAAAAGAAGGTCAGGGACAGGTCCTGAGTTCAAGCCCCAAATTTTGTGGGATGGACAAAAAAAAAAAAAGAAAAAAGAAATCTAATTTTCAAGGTAATTAGAAAGATTTAGTGCAGATTAGAGATTTCACATCCAGCATTGTTTATCCCTTGTATACACAGATTATCCCTTGGTTTTTAAATGAGGACATCAAAAACTGGAGTGTTTATCTGGGCTATTTCAAATTCCGTAAGTGATGAGGATTGGAATTCGGGCATGGATGGAGCTCATTCTAAAATGGAAATCAGAATGACTCACAAGCCTCCCCAGGATGAAAGCATGGCTCTCTACTGCCGTTTCTATTCCCAGAATCATAACATAGTGAGAAATTTCAGATTTCAGGAACAAAACCTCACTTTTTCTCATCTTCTCAATAGTGTGTCTCTTTCTCTTACTAAAAGAAAAGATACAAAAGACATTAAGCTAGATATTGTCTACTATGAATTGTCTTAGAATTTCTTCTTTGGAAGAGAAAATTGGGGTATTGTGTGAATACTTGATGAATTGGAGTTGTTGCTCTTAGATAATTTCTGTTTTGCTGTTTGATATTTGTCCCTGACATTAGTTTTTGACCTTCTGGATCTTGTTATGACTAGAATGTTGACATTTATTTTTCTCTGGCTTATATAATTTCCAATGACTCTTGAAAACATGTGTTAAAAAAGAATTGTGATTATTTCACAGTAGTAAAACAAGACTTTGAGAATCTTAAAAATAAATTTAATTAAAAAGTTGTAAATGAAACAAAAATGTCTTTATTCAATAAATACGTATTGCTAATAAAAAAAATCTCTTGGCTGGAGATGTAGCTCAAGAGGTAGAGTGCTTTCCTAACAAGCACCAAGTCCTGAGTTGAAACTCCAGTTCCACCAAAGAAAAGGTCTCCTGGAGTCTGATGTGATGTCTGTAATCTCAGCACTCAGGAGGCTATGGCAGGAAAGGTCAACACCATCCTTGTCTATATAATGAGTTCAGGGTGAGCTTGGGGAAAAAAAGTGCAAAGGAGACAAGAAGAGACATCTCACTGAAAAGAATGTAAGAGAGCAAATATGCAAAAAGATTTTCAGATAAAGACAAGTTTTGACAAGAATGTGGAGAAACGGAATTACTTGCACACACTGTTTGTGGAGATGTAAAATGTTGCATGCACTGCAGCGAATACTGTGGAGTTCTGGATATCCAAAAGAATGGAAATAAGGATCTAAAGGAGCTGTTCAAGTATCTGTGGTTATTGCAGTTGTATTCATAATAGACAAGATGTGAGAAATACTTAAATGCTCATCAACAGATGAGTGGCTAGAAAATGTGGTTTCTACAACATAATACTTTACAAAGGTAAATGAAGTCACATAGAGATACTTTTTGTCATAAATTCCACCCTCTATAAATGAAACCATTTATTCATGAACAGATATTTATCGAGATCTTATTGCTTTCTAGTTCAAGAGTAGAGAATAAATCAAGTCTCAACTTTCACAGAACTTGCATTGTAGTGAATGGAGAAGAAAAAAAATTAAAAATACATAATATGTAGATGGTAATTTGTCTATAGAGAAACAAATCAGGATAAAGAGAATAGAAAGTATGGATTTGCTAAAGTGTAGATATATATGTTTGTTGGGGATTAGCAAGGAGACCAATGTAATTTAGATAGAGTAATAAAAAAAAAGAGAACAGGAAGTGGGTAGAAGGTCAGAGGGTGAGTAAATTCTTTGACACTGCAGGCCATCATATATCCTTTTGCTTTTACTGTGAATGAGAAAGGAGGGCGTAGAAAGCTATGAGCAAAAACTGACATCATCTTCCATATGTTTTAAAAGGATTGTCTGGTTGCTTGGTTGAGAATACAGTGTAGGGTATAAAAGCTGAAGCAAAGAGACTACCTAGGATGGCTTCTACTGTAAAACGTAAATGAGAGATAGAAATGGACCAGAATGGGGGAGTTGAGCAGTGGGCACACTAGGAAAGAGGATCCTGCAAGTCATTTGAAAACAAGGATCATAGGATTTACCACTTAAAGAAAAAGATATAAAGAAAAGTCTTTAAACCAGGTGGGGAACTCATGTCTGTAATTTCAGTTATGCCAGAGGCAGAAACAGGAGGATCATAGTCCAAGGCGGGCCTGGGCAAAAAACCCCATAAGACCCTATCTGAACAATAACTAAAGACAGAAGGGCTGTGATGTGGCTTATGTGGTAGAATGCTTGCAAGTATTCCTTGGCTCATGTTTGTAGACTTGATGGATGTATTTATACTTTTTTTTGGCCAATTGTCACTAATATGAAGTATTTTAATCTATGTACATTTTAATTTATGAAGGGAAAGTCTTAGCTACTGCTTCAATAAGACATGCACACCAGTGATAGAGTGAGAATTTAAATATTACAAGCTCAAACCCAAACACTGAAGACAGGATGATTTATATGCCTGTCATTTTGTAATTAGGTTTTATATCATTGGATGAGAAGCTTTATATGACTGCTTAACTGGTCCATTATTCTTTTTTTTCCTCTTTTGGCCATATTCTTGTCTAAGTCTACCTCTAAGAATATCTTAGGTTATCAAAGTCTTTCTTACCTTTCAGACCAGTGGAAAGAAAAACTTGATTTTAAACAAACAAGCACATTTTATCTTTCAGTATTTCCAGTAAAATGTAATTTGCACATTATTTCTTAAGATGAATGAGTATCATCTTTTTAAAATTGGAAGGATCTTAGGATTGTAGCTGTTGACTTTGAGATTTTTGATTAATCCAGGGCACACTTTGAAATTTGAATTTTCATAACAACTTGCTGCTTTTTTTTCATGCTTGTTCAATCAGAAAAATCTATGTAGGAAAAACACTGTGATCAATCTTATGAAACCTCATGAATACTGGGATACAATATGAGACTTGGATTTTGGACTTAATGAGAGAAGGAATATAAATATAGTTCCAGAAGAATAAGAGAAAAATAACGTTTGTATTTTCTAGGTAAGTAATTGGAAGAAACTAAGTTAAACCTAGTCATATATCATGACCATACCAATGTATAAGCATTAGCTTAGGTTCTTAGATTGGTCTTCAGAATCAGTGAGTAGAGTAGTAAGTAGAACTCTAACAAAGCCTTGATGAATCCATTGTAGATCAGGGACAATATTTGAGAAAGGCTGAGAAGATGATATGAGTGACCCCTTAAATGATGGAAATCTTACCCTATAAAAATCATCTACCTTATTCTAGTCCCTCTATATTTTGAGACCACATGTTTCTCTCTCTCTCTCTCTCTCTCTCTCTCTCTCTCTCTCTCTCTCTCTCTCTCTTTCTCTTCCTCCCTCCCCCTCTCTTTCTCTCCCTCCCCCCAAGTGCTAGGTAAAAATTCTGAGCTACAACCTCAACCCTACGTATTCCTTATTTTAAATTACTGTTTGCATTAGTAGTAATTATGAGGATTATTTTAAAATTCTGGATCCTCATTTCCAGAAAATCTTGATCCATTTTTCCTGAAAAACCAAACCAAATCAGATACACAAAGGACAGAATTAAAGACAATACTATAGGGGATATATTCTTGGGAATTAGGTTTTCTGGGAGAGAATTCTAAGTTTACCACTTGGTGTTTGATTCTGGGCAAAATTTCCAGTGCTGTGTGCTTAAGTTCTCTCATCTATACAATGGAGTTTCTACTTGTGTATACTTCACGGGGTTGTTGTGAAGAATAAATATAAAAGTGCACATACATTATTTGGTTCAATAAATGTTAGAGCCAGGAATTGGTGGCTCACACCTGTAATCTTAGCTACTTAGGAGTCTGAGCTCTGAGGATCACAGTTTGAACCCAGACTGGCAGGAAAGTCCATGAGACCCTTGCCTCCAATTAATCACAGAACAAACAAATAAACAAAAGGCAGAAGTGGAAGTGTGGCTCAAGTGGTACAATGCCAGCCTACAGCAAAAAACCCTAAGGAACAGGAAGGGCCCAGGCCCTGAGTTAAACCCCAGTACTAGCACAAACACAGAAAAATATGTCAGCATATACTAACAGGATGATTAATTAGCCTACTAAGAAATACCTTTCCACTTGCTGAAAATAATAAAGATAAAGAAATCTCTGTGGAGTTTAATAGGCACTGATAGATAGTACTTATTCCCAAATTTGCTGTTTTAAACAAAAGAATTGCCTTTTTAAAGGTGGTAATTTATCTTGTGGTTGCAACTTATAACTTTTGCTCTAAAAATATTGGAACTACTAGTCTTACTTAGACTTGCATGGGTTTTTTTTCATTTTCTTTTTTAAAATAATTTTTTATGGAGATTAAGTGATTATGTAAGTTTCACAAATTTCACAGTATTGTAGGATAGTGATACTTCGTTAAAGCTGTAAACGCATTTTAACCTTCACAAGGCAAAATGTCACTATCTTGATCTATAAAGTTTGTGAATTCTATAAGCTTTGACAGTACAACTATTTTTTCCACGTTGGGTGATATGTACATTTCTTTTGTTTTACATAGTGTTAGCTGTTCCCTCTTTCCCTCTGCTTCCCTCCCTCCCATCATTGCCCTTGGAGATACTTTGTGTGTCTTATTGGTTTTATAGCATAGATGTTAAAATATTCGGGAACAAGATATTATTCCTAATAATGCTTAAAACTGAAAGCCAGAATAAGCATTTCACATTCAAAAGAAAAAAAAAGCTAGGAATGAGTTGTTGGTTGGTGCTAGAAGCTTCTAGCATGACAATTACGGGTGTGGAAATAAAAGTTTGTTAGATGACTGTCAGAGCACAGGGATCAGAGCACTGTCTCTTTGTCTGTCTGTCTCTCAGGCTGGTGCAGATTTGGGTTGCTCTCCTGGACGGCTTGGGCTTGAGTTTGCATTCTGACAGCAATTCACCCCTACAGCGTGCTGAGATTCAACCTTCCACGGATGATGCTCTGTTTCACCTATGCGGTCAGCTTAGGGAAAAAAGGAAAGGTGTTCTATGAACTCAGAGTTAGACAGCCAGGCACAAATTGAAGACCATGCTTTGAATTCCACTACTGCTCTGGCCTTTCATGACCTGGCAATCTCTACAGAGGCTTTCCCCCCCACCTATGTGCATTGATTTTATTAAAAGTAAGAAGGCAAACAGAAGCAAAACAAATATATTAGAGGGAAAAAACACATAAAATAAGCAAAAAAGAACACAAATGGTATCCAGAAACTCACCCACTCACACATAACATTTGTTAATATCTTAAAATGCCAGCAGAAGCATTTATTTTGCATGTGTCATTTCCCCTACTATTAAAGTGTAAATGTTAAAAGCCAGGTAGCTCAGCTTCCTTACTAACCACCAGAATTCATTTTCTCTTAATCCCATCTAGGATATGTTTCAAAGCTTTCATTCACACAAATCATACCCAATTTTAATTCAGAAACACATTTTCTTTTAGCTCATTTCATTTCTATGGGAATTTTTTTGCCCATAGGAAATGGGATACTGGACAGAATGAAGATCCTAGTCTCTTAAATGGAAGATGAGGGGCTGGGAAGGTGGCTCAGTGGTAGAGCACTTGCCTTGCATACATGAAGTCCTGGGTTCGATTCCTCAGCACCACATAAGCAGAAAAAGCCAGAAGTGGTAGAACGCTAGCCTTGAGGTGAAGAGCTGAGGGACAGTGCCCAGGCCCACAGTTCAGTCCCACAACTGGACCCCCCCTCAAAAAAAAAGGAAAATGAGGTTTTAGACATGAGCAACAAGTAGGCACCTAACTAGTTATGCCAAGTCTCATCATTTTCTGCATCATGATTTGCACCTTTGTATGTGCACATTCAGGATTGGAAGGACACGTGTGCAATGTTTTGCCTCCATAAGGCGAACAGCTCCTAAGTTCACACTAAAATCTGCACTGCTGGACTAGACAGCAGATTCCATAGTCCATCAGAAGATAGAGAAATTAGGATTCTGTAATCACCTATGGGTAAGTGTAGCCAATCCCAATACCCCTGTCATCCTGACTGCCCTACTGCCACCACCACTGCCATCAGCTCAGGTGACTCTTTGTGTTTCCTGTCCCACAAGAAGCAGCCTAGGACCAGGCATAAAGCTTAGGCCTTAGATAATACAGATGAAATAAAACAGGCTTCTAAATTGGGGCACGAGGGAGTGGGGGGGGGGATGGGGAGGGTTGCAATCTACAGCTCACTTGGTAAAATGTTACAAAGTCAGCCTCAACCTTGTTAGTAAGACTATTTCTGAGGTCAGGTAGGTCCACATATTTATTGCTTTATTGTATATTTGTCTCCCTGGAAGTTATACCTGAAGGAGATGCCACTTGGAATTTGGAGAGAGCAGAGAAGGATCACACTACTGTACAGCCCTGCCAACAGTGTCTTCTGCCATTTCTACCTCAGAGACATTTTCAGTGGTGTGTCATCCCAGATGTCAAGCACCCATCGAATGTCAGGGTCTCTGCCCCCTCGCGTGCCCCTTTCCTCTCCCTGTCTCACATTTCTTGGTGACTCACATCTGAATTCCCTATTTTATTTAAGGAGAGTTCAGTGATCTCTGTATATTTGTCTCTGTTCAGTCCAGATGGCCTTGTCCTAGTAATCAAACACATTTTGGAGGGAGATTTCCCATATTGCAGTGAGGACTTTTACATTTAAGGGCTTAGCATGACCAAATTATACCTCCACACATACTTTAGCTCCTTTTTGCAGCACAAGGAAGACGTTAGGATCGCTGTTCAAGAAAACTTAAGCCTGATGACAGCCCCAGTCAATAATGGAGACTTTGGAACTCCCCATGCACACAGTGGGTGCTCGATAAATATTGCTGATTGATTCTGGCTTCCATGATCCAGAGAGCTGACAGAGAATCAACCAGGCTGATGGGGAAGGGAGGAGGAAAGTGTTTGCGTTTCAGGCTAATAAGAGCCAGGCAAGAAGATCAAATGAGGGAAAACTTATTCTAGGATGATTGAATGTAGTTTCATTAAAAAAAATTTAATCTTCAAACATGTTTTGTTCTGGGCTGAATTGTGTCTCTTCCCAGATTCCTGTGTCCCCCTTCTCTGCCATATCTCAGAAGGAGACTATTTGGAGACAGATTCTTTAAAGAAATAATTGGTTAAAATGAGGGGATTAGGAGCTGGGCTCTAGTGACTCACAACACCTGTCATCCTAGCTACTCAGGAGAATGAGATTTGAGGACTGCAGTTCAAAGCCAGCCTGGGCAGAAAAGCCCCTAAGACTCTTATCTGAAATTAACCCCCCCCCACATCCCCCCCCACACGTGGTGCTGTGGCTCAAGTGATAGAGAGCTAGCCTTGAGCACAATAGCTCAGGGTTAGCACCTAAGTCCTGAGTTCAAGCCCTGCACAACAACAACAACAAAAAGAGTGGGGTACGATGGCCCTGATCCAGTATGACTGGCATTGTCTTAAAAAGACCTTTTGTTTTGTACACACTTCTATACAGAGGGGATTGTGTATGAGGGCACAGGCAGCTGATGGCCAAGGAAAAGAATCAATCAGTACCTTGAGCTCAGAATACTAGTCTCTTGAATTGTGAGGAAAAAAAATGTCTTTGAGCCACTCATTCTGTGACATTCGTTATAGTACCATTACCAAAACCTTCTAGGAAACAGGACTCTTCCCAGGAGGAGAAATCAGAGAACTCTATAAAAACCTGGTAACAAGTGTCCAGATCTCTTTCCGTTAAATATGGTCAAATATTTGTGTTGAATTTCAAGGGACTCATGGACACTTTAGGTCCCAGAACTTTGTTTACGATTCCTCATGTTTAGGACCAAATATCCCCAAAGGATACATGTGAAAAAAAATTCCCAACAAGCACTAGAAGATCATTAGTGCTTTACTCACATCTTGGGTAATTGCTATTAAAAAGTGCTGTTCTCAACTTTTGCAATTCAGGAATAAATACTATATAGTGTCTGTGGGGCAGAGGCTGGGGAGGGAAGTTGACTCCAGGACTCCCCTGGGAGAGCAAAATCTATAGGCACTAAAGTTTCTTACATAAAATGGCATACAAAAAAGCCCAGGAGGAGAGTGGGAAAGTGGCTCAGTGGTAGAGTGCCTGCCTTGCATGCATGAGGCCCTGGGTTCGATTCCTCAGCACCACATAAGCAGAAAAAGCCAGAGTGGTGCTATGGCTCAAGTGGTAGAGCACTAGCCTTGAGCTGAAGAGCTGAGGGACAGCGCCCAGGCCCAGAGTTCAGGCCCCACGACTGACCAAAAAAAAAAAAAAAAAAAAAAAAAAGCCTAAGAGACTCTCAAAGGTTACTATATATACTGGGAGGTTTCCAGAAAACAGATGCCAACACTCAATAAAAGAGCATTTATGATGGTGTAGACTGGATTGACTGGAAGCTACAAGGCAGTGCAGCTTCTGAGGGTGAATGTTAGTGGGAGCAAGGGGCTTAAAACTAGAGTTTTAGGCCCAAAGCCCCAATCTTGTTGTACTACACTTAAGATCTGGTTACTTGCCCCAGTATGCCAAATAAAGAGATAAGGAATGGTGAAGGTCAGAGAAAAGATTTTTTAATTAGTGTGACACAAGTATGCCAAGGGGAGGAGTAAAGTGTTTATTTAAGCTTCATCTTGTCTTCCTTGTACAAACATGTGCTTTAAGTTTACACAGAGGAAGAGTTGGGAAGAGACAGAGAGAGGCATGTATACTTATTAAATGCTCTCAGTCACAAGGATGGTCCAGTGGTCAGAGGTGTGTGTGTGTGTGGGGGGGGGGGTTGTAGGTGGTCTGGTTGCTCTTGTTGTGGCACAATAAGAAAGTCATCAGAGTCTGTCAGGAGCAGCAGCCTTGTCTCCTGTCACAGGGCAGGGTGTTTAATCCATCAGTCCTCTCCCTGGCTTCAGAGATGGCTGCAGGAAAGAATGGCTCAGAGCAAAGGACACAGATACAAAATGGTGGTTGGGACGTCAAGCTTGTATCCTGTCTTTAGCTAATTAATGGGCCCAAATAAGGAGCCAGTGTATTTTTAGTGAGAGCAATTTAAGTCTCTGTTTTCAGGGAGACAATGAATCCTGATCTGGTCAAAGTGATGTTTAGAAAGGATCCCACATTGGCTTTGGGGAGAAAGACACAGACCAATAGCGAGGACCGTGGGGTGCCTCAACCCAAACTCCTGTTCTCTTGGTGTCTCATGTCTTTCAAAACTCATAGGAGCCAGAGGAATCTGCTACAGTCAACACCAATTAGTTTCCCAGGAAGACCAGGGAGCGGGAGACAGACGAGCATCTAGAGAGCAAATAAGAAAGGTAAGAAAAAGGTGTCCGTAACAATGCTCGATAGGAAATGTACTCATTACCTTACTCATGTGACTGTAACCCCTCTGTACAGTATCTTTACAATAAAAATATCTATTAAAAAAGGAAAAGACATCCATATTATTTTTTAAGGGTTTCAAGCATTATCCAAATAACAAGTAGTCTTTTATCTTCGGGAGAGTCCAGGCTATCTTGTTCAGCACTGCTAAATGCTATTTCCTCCAACAAGCCTAGACAGAGGGAGCTCTGTTGTCTTTTGAACAAAATGAGTCATAAAGCTGACATGATATGTGGATGATTGCTCCTCTTGTTCCGAACGTTCTTATCGATCTTTGTTTTCTGCCTTAGCAATTACTCTATTATCATCTGGTTTTTCCTCCAATCTAACTCCTTTTTTCCTCATTACTTTTTACCTTAGGCTTCTTGGTCTAGTAATTTGCTTGCTGGCTGTCAGCACCAACAGCCCAATTTCCTTTTGGTCCTTCAAATGCATCTTGTTATAGGTGTCCGCCATACTTGCTTTTTGTGTTTGTTTTTAACTCGCCCTGGGTAATTAGGAAGTTGGAGTTTCTCTGAGATGTGGGTAAAGATCTTAACAGAACTAAAAAGAAACTGCTTAGTGAAAGCATATTTCCAAGTTTTGTGTGAGGGTATTTTAATTTTAGGGCCAGTAAACAGTATTTAAAAATTTCCTTATTTTTTTCCTTTTAAAATTTATGAGTATAGGCTCTTGCATATTTTGGGTCTTAATTATGCTCTCAAGAAAATTAATTATCTCTCCAAACTATATTCATCTATTAAGTATTTTTAAGCATATAGTAAAATATCTTCATCCAAAATGTCAAAGTAGGAAGCTTTCTTATGATTGAATTTGATCTATTAATCAATACTCCTTGGTCTTCATTTTTCATCTAGGTATGAATTTAATCAGTTATAAATTATCTAAGTCACATTTCTCCCTGAAAGTTTTAAGCATTAGTAAAAGCTAGAAATGATTCACTGAAGCTCAAATACAATCTCTCATGCCAATCTAGTGATGAGAAAACATTAACTTAACTTGCATGATTTACTCTTCACAAGATGTCTTCACACTGGCTGTTAGTAGTTAATATTTATAAATGTTCACACATCCTATTAAAACTTGGTTCAAGCCAGGCACCAGTGGCTTATGCCTCTAATCCTCATCAGAAGGCAAATTCTGAGGATTGTGGTTCAAAACCAGCTGGGGCAGGAAAGTCTGCGAGACTCGTATCTGCTCAAGACTCTTGTTATTGGTTAATGCATGCCTTAAAAATTTCTAATTTCTAGGATGTATACTTGGATGATACATTTGTTAATTTTTAATTTTCTGCCATTTCTTGTATCCACTTCAAAGTTGTCAATACTGATATTTGTCCTACCTTGCACCTGAAAACCTTTTAGAATTCAGAAATAAAATCCATTCTGGTTTTGAGCTACTTGAAATTCAAACAAAAATTCCTAACTAATCAGAGAGGATTTTTTTTTTCTATTCTCACATCACCAAGTTTGGCTTTAGTGTTAGTTCAAAAAAGCTTATTCTAGACTTTCAACTAGAAAAGAAGTGTAAGACAAAAATCAGCATTAAGAAAACCCCAAAACACGTTAGAAACAACTGTCTTTAAATGGTCAATCTACTGGTGATGAATGGTGAAAGACTCAGGAATAGAATTACTTTTCTCTTGACTTCTGGGATTCCCATGGCATTTGGTTGGTCTTGTAATGTTTATTCTACTCATTTTTATGTTTATGCAGCTTTTTAGTGCTTTTAAATGTTTTCTAAGTGTCAAATAATATTTATTTTTTCTCCCTGATATTGTTCTAAGAGGCTGGGCCTGAGAAATAAAACATTAGCAGAGAGCGATTTCTTGAGTCTGCTTACCCAATATTTGCCTGATTGGAGAATCTCATCAGAGCATCTCTTCCTGGTCATAGAATTAGATATTTAACGTAGCCTTCCAACCCAATACTTGACTTATATGTTTTCCTCCTGGTTGGCTATAATAAAACATAATTTTTTTTCAACCATGGCACAAAGAAAAAAATATGTGCTTGGAACGGTTATATGAAATTTCTACATTTGTGTTTTGAGTGTACATTCCAAGTTTGGATCTTAGGATCTCAGTTAATTTTTGTAAACATTTATTTTGGTGTCTTAATCCAGTAGAGCTGGGCTTTCATTAAAGAAGCTGGAGGAGAATTGCTGCATAGTATTTAATAATTTCACCTGCTAATATATATATATACAGTTATTGGAAACTTTTTCGTATCCAACTAAGGAATGAGAAGAACTTTAATAATGTAACTGTAGAAAAATCTTACAGACATAGGATGGTGTTTGCTTATTGTCCTTTTTGCTGCTGAAAGACAAAAAAGAACTGATATTAAATGACACAAGGACTGAAATACAGTTTGAAGGAAATTTCTCAACAATGAGAGTGAAATATTAAAAGGAAATTCTGCCTACCTTTGGGATGTAGGGTAAAGAGAGAAGATAAAACTGGGGTCACTGAAAAGTTAGATCTGGAACATAAAATTAGATTCTGTAATTCCCAGAAGTTTTCACAATATGATAGATTGAAAGAGAGGTTACACTTTCTCTGGGTATCCAAGAGTCATATTGAAGGGAGATGCAATAGAAAATTGTATATTAAGATCTTGGATAATATTTTATCTTGTGATTATTCTTTTAAAAATTCAGTTTCAATTTTGCTTTGTTACAAAATTCATGCATCCCTGAAATGAACACATGCACACACACACATAATTATATGTGGAAGGCTATTTTTGTGCTAGTCCTGAGGCTTCAACTCAGGACCTTGCTCTAATGCTTGAGCCACAGCTCCCCTTCGAGCTTTTTGGTGGTTAATTGAAGATAAGAGTCACACAGATCTTCCTGCCCAGGCTGGCTGGCTTTGAACCATGATCCTCAAATCATAGCCTCCTAAATAGCTAGGATTATAGATGTGAACTACCAGAAAGTAGCAAAATCTGTATTTTTAAATTGGAGTTTAGAAATTGAGATGTGTATTCTTAAAATTGAGATTGGGGATTACAAGATTTGACAACCTTCTTCCTTGATACCAAAGTCCCAGCCCCTTCCTGCCTCATTGTTTTATATGAATCATTGTAGCACTGGATGGGGGTGGTCTCCATGTCATCAAGTACCATCTGAAAATTTCCAGATGATCTGGCCAACTAATATCACTCTGAAACCAAGAGAGAAGGGCCTCCTTAGGTATTGCTGTGCATTACATTGTTGTCCCTCCAATTGCATGTGTTAAAACTCTAATTTTGTGTATCTCAAAACTGGACTGCATGTAGAGATAGAGAGTTTAACTAAGATGAAATGAGGTCATGAGGGAATGCCATAATCCAGTAAGATGGATGTCACAAACAGAGAATGACCATTAATGGACACAGTGAGAGAGCCGCTGCAGGTGGATCAAGAAGAGAGGCTTCAGAGGAAAGAAAGTATGTCAACACCTGGACCTTGAATTTCTATTTTGAGAAAATAGATTTCGGGAATGTTTAAGCATCACAGTCTCTGTATTTTGTTGCTAAGCACAGGAAACTAACACATGTAACATGTCTCATTATGGCTACCCTTCAGCCATTTTTCTTCATAAAGGACCCACTTCTGAAGACAGGCCATGTGAGAGGTAAGCCCATTTGGTATCTGTGCCTCCCTGTAAATCATGTTCTGTGGGCCTGGACCCTGATATTCTGTAATTAAATCACTCTTGAGTATTCTTTCAGGGCACCAGTGGGTTTCTTATCCTGATCAGTCCTAGTGAGAGTAGACATACTCACCAGTGGGTACACTACCCCTAGGCTATAGCTTTGTAAGAAGGACATATTGGCTGGACTGTCCACACACAGATGTGCCACATTCTTTATTGGGCAAGAATGTACCAGAGATGGAAAAAGAAGGGGTGATAAGAGGAAGAGGCAGGCAGGAAAAGGGGAATCGTTTCCTTAGTAGGTCTAAGTTCTGTTGTGGAATTCTGAGATTTCACCTGTCCTTCTATATTTGAGTAAGAATATGTTTTTGAGAATAGTAGGTCAAGATGTATTTTATTTGAGGATTTATAAACCCGATACATATTTTACATATGAAGTCGCATATTTTGAAGACCAACATATACATATATCTTATTAAAAAATTATCTTTAGGCAGGGAATGTGGCTTAGTGGTAGAGTGCTTGCCTAGAATGCATGAGGCCCTGGGTTCAATTCCTTGATATCACATAAACAATAAATACAGTTAATAAAAGGAAAAATCCATTAAAATATTAAAAATTATCTAACTTATTAAAATTATCTTTAAGTAGTTGTACAACAAGGCAGTTTATAAATATAATATATCTTGATCAATGTCACCCTTTCATCCATTCTTCTCCTATCAACCTCTTCCATCACTTCTTAATTTTATAAGATATACATTGAATTCTTGACTTCATTCTCCCTTCACTTCTTCATTTGTCTACCCCTTTCCCCCTGATGCCACCCTACCCCTTTCAAGTACCCACCTCCTGAGCCAACAATTACATATTTTTTCTTTTTTATTGTTAAGGTGATGTACAGAGAGGTTTCAGTTACATAAGTAAGGTAATGAGTACATTTTTTGTCAAACTTGTTTCCCCTTCCCTCAATTTTCTCCTACTTTCTGTCTTCCAACAGTTATATATACACATATATGTATATATATTTCACTGTTGTGCATTCAGATAATTGTAAATCAGTTTTTAAATTTTTTATTGTGAAAATACCATACAGAGGGGTTACAATTACATGGGCAAGATAACGAGTACATTTCTTATCAAGCATTGTTGCCTCCTCCTTTGTTTCCCCTTCCCATTCCTTCCCATACTCCCCCTCCTATCCTATCCTCCCCCCCCCCCCACCAAAGTTGTAAGGTTCATTTTTCTACATAACGACTTGTACATCTCATTGTTGCAATGGGTCCACCTGTATCCCTATCCAACATTTATATATATATATTATATATATATATATATATATATATTTTTTTTTTTTTTTGGTCCGGTTGTGGGGCCTGAACTCTGGGCCTGAGCACTGTCCCTCAGCTCTTCAGCTCAAGGCCAGTGCTCTACCACTTGAGCCACAGCGCCACTTCCGGCTTTTTTCTTTTTGCTTATGTGGTGCTGAGGAATCGAACCCAGGGCCTCAGGCATGCAAGGCAAGCGCTCTACCACTGAGCCAACTTCCCAGCCCCCCAACATTTATATTTTTAATCCCACATTTCACATGTTAGGAGTAGGTCTGGTAGTTTTGAATTTTTAAATTATAATTCCCTTTTTCCCATACTTCTATGGAAAGCAGTATAACAAACTGAATTTGTGGTCAACATTAACAGTATGATAACACATTGTTTCATGTGGGTTTGAAGAGGGATATTAAAAGTTTGGTCAGGGACACATTTGGGGGAGGGGGCCAGATGTTTGATGAATTGTAACATCAGCATTCCTGGATGGTGATGCGTCAATTCATGTCCTTTGGGAAGCAGATGTGAAGACAGCTAGATGTGAGATTTATTGGCAGTATTGGTTCAAGCTAGTGGGCAGGGAAACAATTTATAGAAAATGCTGCTTGCTGGTCAAGGAGGAGAAAGTAAGAAAGGAGGACAAGGCAGGAAGAGATCTGAGAAAATCTCACCCAACCTAATGGAGTTCAGAGTTGAGATTACTCATCAAGGAAAGTGACTGGTACCCTTACCATACCTGGCCATGGCTGGCAACCACTCAGCTCAGATGCTGCAAAGGATGCTGGGAAGGTACCCAGCCGAGTTACTCCTCAGGGCGATTTCTCTCATGCGCTGCCACTGTCTTACTTTCTGTGATTACATAATTCATTATAATTCAGGTGTATCAGGAAAGCTTTCTCAAATGCAAACAGAGTTTACATTCACAGAAAGTAAAAGTGATTCACAATTCTATTTTGAAGTCAAGGAGTCACTTCCTTTATGCATAGATTCATAACTTAATATAATCTAAAAAGTTACATTCCTATTGTATACATACACATTTGTCAATCCAAATTGGGCATCGTATGTTACCAATTTCTGCATGCTACTAAAATTTACATTTCAGCACAGTTTCACAGTGGTACAATAAGGGATTTTATGACTATAATTTATGAATCTATTATCTTATTTTTGAGCATTGAGTTTTCTAATTTTCTGTATTAGACATAATGGGAGGAGCATTCTGGTACATAAGTAATTTTCTTGGCATAATGGGCAAGACATATTTTCTTGGGAAAAGGAATATTATGTTCATGGGCTTTAGGTCAGTGCTGCCTGATATCTTTTGGGAAGCTTGCAAACCTTTATGTTTTTTTTCCTGAATTACAGGAGAGTGTTTCTTGCCTCTTACTCAGCTCATCTGTGGTGCATCACCTAGTCATGGTTTTTAGCCTAGAAAAGTGAAAAAAAATCAAGTTTTGAACTCAATAGGACTTTCCTATGACCTCTACACCCTTTATACTGAACTTCACTTGTAGATTGAGCAGATCATTTTAGTGGTCATGCATTTCAAAATGACTGAGTATTGGATTGAGAATAAATGAGTAAACTGAGGCCCGACATACTCAGGATGCTCTGGCTGGTTCATGGGGACTGCCGGAGTCTAAGAGCTCCCAAATGTATTGTCAGTAAATATTCTCTGCTCTAACAGTTCATGTTTAAGCAATATTTAGTATCTAATTATGTTTTAAGGCACTCTAAAGTATCTTAGAAATAGTTAACTCCATTATTCCTTATAGTAAACCTGTGAAATGCTCTGCTAGAAGTTTTGCTCAATAGATAGGAAACAGGCACAGGGGGTTAGGTAAGTGATAAAGCAGAATGGAACTCAGGCAGCGGTGCCCATTCTAGAGTCTTCAAATCACTGCATGCAGAAAAGAAAGGTGATTTCTTGGCACATTTTATCTTTCAACTTAAAATGTGATCTTTGAGGGTGCCCACTCAGTCATGTTTATTGCTAGGTCCAAAAGATGTGGACTGGGCTGGGAAGGTGGCTCAGTGGTACAGCACTTGCCTTGCATGCATGAGGCCCTGGGTTCGATTCCTCAGCACCACATAAGCAAAAAAGAAAAAAAGCCGGAAGTGGCGCTGTGGCTCAAGTGGTAGAGCGCTAGCCTTGAGCTGAAGAGCCAAGGGACAGCGCCCAGGCCCAGAGTTCAGGCCCCATGACCGGCCCCCCGGCCCCTCCCACCCCTCTGCAAAAAAAAAAAAAAAGATGTGGACTTAGGACTGTTACATTTGATCCAGATATTGCTTAGCATTTTTTTTTGGTGGGGGGAGGAGGGTAGGTTATCCATCTGATCCAGGTCCATCAGGATAGGGAATGGATTCGTCTTAATCATAGCTGTAAACAGTGCCCAAGCCATAAAGGGCAACACAAAGCTTTAGGCCCGTGGATGTGTGTTTAGCAGAGTCTCATTTGATGACAGGCCTGTAATTGAAACTTAAATGGATAAAGAGAAGAGTCTTACAACTCTCTCCGTATAGAATGCTTTAGGAGAAGGAAGAATACACTGTAAGTGTAAACACCCTGGTTAGGAACATGCTTGACACATTTGCAGAACATAAAATATACTCCACCAAGAGAAGCAGGTAGTTTTAGCTTACACAGCCTGCAGGCTGGCCACAGGCAGTAGTGTAGATTTGTATAATGAATAGGAAGACTTAGGGTGATTCTAAGTAGAATCCTACCACCACCGGATAGATTACTTCACTGGCTCAGGAAAAGAGGAAGAATTTCTTTCAAGGTTGGCCAGAGAAACTAAAAAAAAAAAAAAAAAAATCAGTCTAGCTCATTAATGTCAGGTGCAAGAATCTGCTGTCTAATTGTGTCATGATTTTATTTGCATAAAACTGATCTCAGAGTGGTTCTTAAACTTATTTTGGATCTGCAACAAGGTGTCCTAAAAATTATTTCCACAATCCCATTATCCTACTAAAAACTCATTGTTATCCAGGCTTATCACTTAATTCCCAAATCTTTATTTTTCCAAGTACATTCTGAATCTACAGTTTTGTTTTTCCCTAAGTACGTTTTTTAATGTCTTTTGGCTGGAAACATTAGCATAAGTCACTGTGTTTCTGTATAAAACAAATAGGATGTCTTTAAATTTTCTTGATATATCTATATAGGTACAGTTACATAGATTTCCTTGGGATATCTATTTGAAATGTATTAAGAAATTGTGTCAATATAATTGGGCAGTCCTGAATTGAGTAAATTGAATATGAATACATTTAATAAATAAATTTGATACCTTAAGTACATAAAGATATTATGTATTTTATGTACCTTTTCCATTTGGGAAAAGAGGTTTATTTAATAAAGAAATAAATTTATGATCTATCTTTTTGTATGCCCCCAGTGGAGATAAAATAAGCTTATACAATCTGATTCTGCTTATTTTTTGTTACATTGTTTTATATTATTGTACTTTGTTCTTGTATTATTAATATAAAAAGTATTATAGAACTCATATTTTACTCATTTCCTCAGATAATAGTTGAATATGAAGAACTAATGACACTGTTCTTTATCAAATTGTTCCTTGTGATTAGAATTTTGGTTATGTGCATAAAACACACTAATTACAGTTATCTTACTATATCTAAATCTATGTTTTGTTTGGTTTAAATGGCTTACAGTATTGAAATGTCTCTTAAGGGCCAACTCAATGGATTTGAATGATAACTTTCTTTTAACCTTAGAAACAGTTTTTTTTTTTTTTTTTTGGTGTTAGTCCTAGATCTTTTTCTTTTTTTTTTTTTTAGGTCCGGTCATGGGGCCTGAACTCTGGGCCTGGGCACTGTCCCTGAGCTCTTCAGCTCAAAGCTAGTGCTCAACAACTTGAGCCATGGCACCACTTCCGGCTTTTTGCTTATGTGGTGCTGAGGAGTCGGAGCCAGGGCCTCAGGCATGCAAGGCAAGCGCTCTACCACTGAGCCACCTTCCCAGCCCCTAGTCCTGGGTCTTGAATTCAGGGCCTGGGCAATGTCCCTGGGCTCTACTACTTGAGCCACAGTGCCACTTGTGGCTTTTTGGTGGTTAATTGGAGATAAGAGTATTAGGAACTTTCCTGCCCAAGCTGACTTCAAACCATGATCATCAGATTTCAGCCTCCTGGGTAGGCAAGAATTACAGCTGTGAGCCACCAGTGCCTACCTGAATGATAACTTTTAAGATACATTTTTACTTTTTTTTCAATAATAGTTTTTTAGAGAAGGTCACCTAAAGATCAAGATAAAAGGTACCAGTCATCAATAGAGGTATGAAATGAAAGCCTTGAGGGAAACGGACTCCTTGGGGATTGAGGACATGCTTGGAAACAAGACTCAGTGAAGACACGTAGATGCTACCACAGAGTCAAAGAAGAGGTTTGACTTTTGGGCTGTCAAATTGATATGTGACAAGTGTCTACTTGTTCTCCAATCGTCTGAAAAATAAATTTATTTTTTTCAAAAAGAAACATGCTTGAGACATCTGAGAAAGATTCGCTTCTGTTGATATTTTCAATGAATTTAGAAGACATGAGGATGACTAGGGTCCAGTGAATCTATGGGATTCACACAAAACCTAACAGAGCTCTTAGTCATAAACCTGCTGAGGGTAAACCTGGTTCATGTTCAGAATACAACAGCATTTGTCTAACATTGTGATATATACCAAACAGAATGATTTCTTTTTGGGTGCTCGCTAGCTGTGAGAAGGTACAAGGTAAGAATGATAATTTTCACTCAATATGATTTTCTGGAACATTACCTATCTTCTGATAATTGCTCAATATTTTCAGAGTATATAAAACAAATCACCACAAAATATTACATACCATAAAAATTAACCTACATATAAATCTAGGGAAAGCCTCATACAGTTACCAGTCAAATAACTATTTAGGGTCTATTCAATTTGAAGCAGTGTCAGATGGTGCAAATACAACCGAGAGAAGTTCCTAGGGGTCAGGTGCTGGTGGCTCACATTTGTAATCTTAGGTACCCAGGAGACTGGGATCTGGGGATCACTATTTGAAGCCAGCCCTGGCAGGAAAGTCTGTGAGACTCTTCTCTCCAATTCATTATCAGAAAACCAGAAGTAGAGCTGTGGCTCCTTGGTAGAGCACTAGTCTTGAACACGAAAGCTCAGAGACAGCAACCAGGCCCTGAGTTCAAGCCCCAGGAAGTTCTTGGATTTGTGAAATTTATATTGTAATGGGAGGAAATAGATAAAAACAATAAAATAGCAAATAAATTACCCCAGAATGATAAATGATCTGGCAAAACAGAACCAACCAAGGAGGTGATTAGATTGTCATGGGAGGTGAGAAGATTCGAGTTTACATGAGGTAGTCTGATGCCATCCCATTAATGAGGTGACATGGGAACAAAAATTTAAAAGGAAATGAGAGGATGTGACCAAGAGGGAGAAGGGAAAAGATGACCCTGAATACAAAACTACGGGAGAGACAGGAAGTCCAGGGGGATAAGTGTGGTTTACTAGGAGTGCATGGAAAGGAGAATGAAGGAATGAATGGGGGAATGAAAGCAGGGATGAAGAAGGAAGGTTGCACACATTCTTGAGGAATCTTGTAAACAGCATACCAGATGCTAAGACTAGCTGGGCAGTACTTGTAAGAACTCACCCAAGAGTAGAGTTCACTGCCAGAGAAAGATTGGCATGCAGTTTGACACTTTAAGGTAATTTATAGAGTTGTGTAGTTATGATCATCGATTCTTAAAACTTTGGACTCATTCCCCATATATCCTCTGATCTTATTTGCAATCATTTTCAGTTCCAGTGTCCCTTTTATTCTCAGGATATTCTTTGTCTTTAAATTTGCCTTTTCTGGATATGTCATCTAGTTAGTTAACGAAAGTTGATAAATATGTGTGCTACACACCTACTATTCCCAAGAAATATGTACAGGTTACAAAAGAAATTCTTGTATTTTATGTTTTGCACATAAACAGATTTTTTTCCAATTTAGGGGCAAAGGGAGAATGAGGAGCGAGGATGCAGAGTTATGGTAGCCAGAAGTGTGCAATTATCTTGGGACATATCTACATATCCTATTCTTGTTCTACATACTGCCTGATTTATTCTGCTGGGTCAGATCAACTTTACACACAGTTCTGAGTCCTCTTGTTCTGGTTGTGTCTGAATAAGCTTTTTTTTTTTTTTGGTGCACAATTCAGAGATATACACTTATATTCCTTTCTCTCTTCATACCTCACTTAAAAAATCGATGAATTCCTCTTCACCTTTTTCTTCACAGTGATTGAAAACTGACAATGTAAAAGCCATAGTTCAAAGCTATGGGGAAAAACTGCCATTTGTTGGAAAGTGTTGAGTTCTTCTGTGAAAGCAAAATGAGTCCTCTTTGGAGATTATTCATGGGTTAGCACACAATTGAAAGGAACAATGGAACCAACCAATCAATGAATCAAGCAACTGACCAACCAACCAATCAACCAATCAACCAGACAACCAAATGAACAAAAATCCAGAGAACTTCTTAAGGATCTAGCAAAGTGGGGAAATTATTTTTCTGTCAATGGCCATTTGGATATTTATAATATCATTCCTGGGCCTAGACTGACTGAATTCACCTTGAAAAAAGTAGCTAGATTTATTGAATTTTGAGTCTGCCTGCAGTTGCATTGGCAAAGCCAGACTGAATATGGCCAATGGGTGGGATGTTCTCTATCCTGGGCTGACTTTAGAAAACATTTACATTTAATACTGCAAAGAGAATATGACCTAGTGAGAATAGTTTGTACTTTCAACATCATTGACTATGTTATTATATCACCTCAGCAAGACTTGGTGCTTTTTATTTATTAAATGCCTGTAATTGTTAGGATGTTTTGAAGTACAAATATATTGCTCACGTATTTTATAAAGTATAATGAGTACAATCATTTTCTAATTCATGTAAATAAAGGGATTTTTGTTTATGGTTTACAAAGACTTCAACTTGCTCAGAAATTGACTTTCATAAATCACAATTAACATTTTCATCTTTCACCGCAAAACATTTTTATGTTTTTTATTGTGAAAATACTGTACAGAGGGGTTACAGTTAACATGAGCATGGTAATGAGTATATTTCTTATCAAGTATTGTTGCCTCCTCCTTTGTTTTTCCCCTACCATCCCTTCCCTCCCACCTCCACACCTACACTCCCCGCCCCCCTCCCCCACCTAAAATGTAAAGTTCATTGTTCAATAGTGTCTTGTACATCTCATTGTTACAATGGGTCAACTTATATCCCTATTTAATTTTTTAAAAAATTAGTATCTAATGTTACTATAAAGACATAGGCTAGTCTTCCTTCCTTCCTTCCTTCTTTCCTTCCTTCCTCTTCCCTCCCCCTTCTTTCCTTCCTTCCTTCCTTCCTTCCTTCCTTCCTTCCTTCCTTCCTTCCTTCCTTCCTTCCCTCCCTCCCTCCCTCCCTCCCTTCTTTCTTTCTTTCTTTCTTTCTTTCTTTCTTTCTTTCTTTCTTTCTTTCTTTCTTTCTTTCTTTCTTTCTTTCTTTCTTTTTCTCTCTCTCTCTCTTTCTTTCTTTCTTTCTTTTTCTTTCTTTCTTTCTTTCTTTCTTTCTCTCTCCATCTTTCTTTGTATGATTACTTTGTTTCTTTTAGGATCAATTATGAGATCATTTGAAGAATTAGAACTTTTCAAATGTTTTCTGCAAATGCTGGTTGAAATACAGTCTATTCATCATTTTATCTAAACATCCACTTGAGTTTTATATGATTTGTTTAAGGGTAAATATAATAAATTAAGTTGCATATATAATAAATTAAGTAGTACAAAATACTCAATGGATGATTTAAATAGGTATTCCAAAATCATTTGCTAAATTGATGAATGATGGCCTCTTCAATCCAAATGTTTACATAGTGAAATATAAGGGAACAATAGTGTTTTTATTTGCATGGAATGAACTCTCTCTACAGATCTTTTACCTCAAGTCTGCTTTGGGGAAAGTCAAAGAATACCATTTATAATAAGCCTTCAGGTTAAAGGTCTTCTACACATAAAGCTTGCTTCTTGGTTGGGTGCTCTTGTCTGCAGGGTTGTCCAGGGATGCAAGTACTTTTTTACGTGTGAGTGTGTGTGTGTGTGTGTGTGTGTGTGTGTGTGTGTGTGTGTGTGTGTGTGTGTGTGTTGTGTTGTTGTTGTTGTTGGTTCCAACAGCTCTTAAAGCAGTACTTCTCAATAATTCTCAGGAAAATCACCTTTAAAATTTGTTAAAATACAAATTTTATGATTTGTTAACCAATTGTAAGCCTAGTCTAGCTCTTTAATTTGTCCCGGTACCTTGTTTTGCCATAATGCAGCATTGAGCCTGCTGAACTGTGCTAGTTCAATTTGTTTATTTAAAACATGAATAATCGATAAAGCATGAACAGTTACATTTATTTCTCTCAGATGCACAGCTCAATCCTTGCACTGATTGTGAAGCATTAAATTGTCTCGTTTGGATGCTGTGGGAGTAATTGAATGCCATTAGTGATTAGTGGATCTAGTGTGTGTGCCATCCTTTTATAGGTCCTGTTAGGCTTAGATGTGATCTTGATTTCCCTGAATGTTTTATTTATTAAACTAGGTTGTTTTCTTTCATAGTTCAAGGCATTAGTATTTTGTGGGTGTTGTCTTTGCCTTTGTAACAATCCTGTCTTTGTATACTTTGAGCTGACTCCTCAATGTATTATTTCATTGCCTCTGACATTTAAACTTTCAGCATCTGATAAATTATATATTTTCCCAGAGAAGAAAGGGAAATTAAACATGAACTACAGTGCACTTAGCAAAATGTTAATGAGTGAATAAGGTACATATTCAAGTCTCCAGGTACACTCTATTGAGAATTTTGTTGATTTAATTCCACATATTCTTTTTCTCCAACATTAGATATTTTTGAAAACCATATTGTCCACCATCAGATGCATCTTCTCTAGATAAATATTTTGTAATGGAATAGTGACTCATTTGTATGGAGGATTTAATAGCTGACCATGTCAATGACTGGGTGACAACTACCCATAAGTAATTGATTGATTATACTCACCTAGGCTCCCTGGCAAAAAGAACTTGTAGTTGACTATGCCTTATGTATTGTGTGTGGAGGGGGCTTCCACGATTGTCTTCAGGCCTCTGTTATATTTCTTCCTTTGCAGTAGATGTCCCATGAGTTTATTGTCTGAATACCATGATGTGCATATGGTTAAATCCATACAACTTCTTCAGGAAAAAAAATGCACACATAAATATGCTCAACCTTGAAAATGTAATTTTAGAGCATTTATAGAATAGCTGAGCTTGGGCGAGAAAGAGCTGTAAAAGAAGATTCAGGGAGAAAGAAAGAGAACACTGTCACTGATGAGAAACAAAACAAGGAAATAAAATAGTAAGACTTTATGTATACTGTGTTCTTTGGAATATCATCTGGCATAATTCATACTTCTGAAATGACTTATCAAAGATCAATGGCAAAGCGGAAAAGAAGGAGAAAGTTGATAACATACACCAAGGCAAATGTCAATGTTAAAATGTAAACTGGGTGGCTCATGCTTGTAATCCTAGCTACTCAGGAGGCTGAGGTTGGAGGATCATGGTTCAAAGCCAGCTGTGAGACTCTTATTTTATGAACCACCAGAAAACTGGAAGTGGAGCTATGGCTCAAAGTGATAGACTGATAGCCTTGAACAAAAGAGCTCAGAGATAGCACACAGACCCTGAGTTCAAGCCCATGACCAACAAAAAATATTAGAATGAGGTTTATGAATTATGGATTTTCATGAGGTCTTCTCTGTGAGTTTTCAGAGACCCTCTCCTCCCATGTAGGAATTCCAAGTCCACCTCTATTTTCTTGTTTCCTGAATCCCTTCACCTTCCCAGAGACCCAGGCTCAATTCCAATCATCTCCGTGGGGTCTTGCATGGGAAGGTCGCTCATCTTTTGACTTGAGCATCTGGCAGAGTTCAGGGCTGAGTCTAACCCAGCAGTGAGTCTTCTTGGCTGAAGCTTTGGAGCAGTTCATCTGTTGCACCTGCTGGATTTCCCTCAAAATTTTCAGACTCCAGTCTGAGTTATTGAAAGAACAGTGATCCTCCCTCAGATGTGGAGTGGTCTCCATTCTTCCCATTTGGATGAACATGTAGCACATCCATAGTTCTCTGCTCAACCCACTCCTTAAAATTTTTTTTTAACCTCTCCAACTTGGTTTTCCATTGAGAATTCTAAGAGTTCTAGATAAATATGCAGTTAAGTTTGACTTTTCCCTCTGGTATAGAGGATTAATCATGTTTTGATCCTGAATGGAATTCAACCTTAGCAAACATGTCACAGAAACTGAAGCTGATACCCAAAATGCAAATGCTGGCTGTCATGAGTGGTGAGATTCTGGATGCTTCTCCTGAATTTGTATTTATTTTCC
Organism: Dipodomys merriami; assembly: GCF_024711535.1. Classification (NCBI taxonomy): domain Eukaryota; kingdom Metazoa; phylum Chordata; class Mammalia; order Rodentia; family Heteromyidae; genus Dipodomys; species Dipodomys merriami. The sequence continues at coordinate 20,509,868 of NW_027202826.1, forward strand.
CACTTTGCCCTGAATCTATCACTTTTATAACAAAATATATCATTCAGCAGGAACACAGTTTTACATTTTTGGTTTTAAAATCTCTCAGTGGATCACTGGCTTTATAGATATGTAGTTACTGACATTTTTGCTACTTGTTCAACTTCTGAATATCTTTCCCAAATTCATACTGTAAGTGAAAGGATTGTGCATGAATATCATGTTTTCTAATATGAAAGATTAGATAATGGAAACAGAATTTTCTTTAGCATGTTTGTGTATAATAAAGGCCTTTCATGTGAGAAGCAACTATTGCTGGATTTATTGAACATTTTAGAAAGTATGTAATCCTTAGTATGACATTTAAAGTGTTTTGTACTATGTTTTATCTGGGCCCTAGGCTAAAGGTCAGGACTTGACCATTCATCCTAGGAAGAGTCCTGGTTTGGGAGATATTGCTAGAGATGAGATGGAACCATAGATTCTAATCTACCCGTAGGTAGAACCTTTTGAATAAGATGAGTGTTCAGTATCTATTCTATTATCAGTGAAAGTCTGGGATGAAGCAGTTCTAGGAACCAAAAGGGGAAGGGGTAGCCAGGGGGCAGTGGTTCATGTGTGTAAATATATGAAAATAGACATGACACTTTTTTGATCAAGAATCATTCAGTGATCGATTACAGGAAACTGGTGAGGAGTGACATTGATCAAGTTGTATTTTACCCATAAATGGATATATTGAATAAAGATGCCTTCATATAACTACCCAACGATCATTTAAAAAAAAATCAGAAAATCAGTAGATAATTCTGCATTGCTGGTTTTTGCTGGAAAATACTCATTTCAAAATTTATAAGGTATTTCTATATTACTTAAAATATTCTAATTGTACCATGGATAATATTATTGACAAGCATTAAGAGTGAAAACACTTGAATTGCTATAGCAAGATGTACTCTTCATATTAAGATGTAAGACTTCAGGACATGATTGTGCTAATGAAACTATATTAAAATTTCAGCCTGTGCTGTAGTATTCAAAACAGGTGCCCCTGACTGATAGCAGGGTCTCTATCTTCTGCAGCTTAGGTGTGATTATTTTCTGACAAAAATCCCAAATGCAAACTAGTCCTCTCCAAAAAAAATCACAGAGCCATGTTTCAGCATAAGACCATCAATCCCATTTCCATGATATAGATATAGCCTCCTGCCTAAAAGAATTTAAAGTATGGACAACACTTAAAAAACAACGCCCACATTGGACAATACCAACAGAAGAGTAATCTCCTAGGGAAGAGAAATATATGATATGAAGCTTTGATTCTCCAGTTTGTTACAGGCTGCAGGATGGGTATGAAGAAACTCTTCCAGAACATGCACAATCTCTGAGCCAAGAAAAGAGTCAAGCCATTGCAATGTCAAAGCAGCTAGAATTCACACACTAGACTAATAGGGCTGAAAGTAGCACAGGGATTCAGCTAGTTATTCTTCTTGCTTAGACAGTTCAGTGCTGTGCAGAGCTTATGTGTGGGAAAATTACTCTACATTGGAAAAGACCTAGTATAACAATCCCTGGTAGTTGTAGAGAGTTGGGAATAGATTGGGTCCCTCCTGTCAGACTGGAACAAACATGGCCACTAGAGAACTCAGAAGGGTAAGGCCTCATTGGCAGAGCAAAACTAGCCGTGGATCTAAGGCTGTTCTGTTTGCACCTAAAATAACTTGAAAGTAAGCCTAAAAGGGTTAAAAGAGTTAACTAACTAAACTGTTTCACAGGACAAAGCTCAAGAATAGTTAATGACAACAAAACTCTCAATGACTAGCTTATAAAGAGGCAGGAACCGTATCTTATAAGAAGGTGAAAAATTAACCTACTAAAACAAACCTATAAATGACACAGATCATAAAATTAGTAGATAAGCACATTAAAACACTATTCAGACTATATCCTAAATGTTGATAAAAGGAGAGGAAAATAGGAGTCAAGAAAAGTAAGAATGTGCAAGACATTATGTTGAAAATGAACTTTATAAATTTGGGTGGGGGAGGGGAGGCAGACACTGGGGAGGTGGAGAGGGAAGGGATGGTGGGGGGGGGGAAGAAGGAGGAGGCAACAATGCTCAATAGGAAATGTACTCATTACCTTACTCATGTGACTGTAACCCTCTGTATAGTATTTTTACAATAAAAATATATACCAAAAAAACTACAAGAAGAGGAAGAGGAGAGGAAGCAGTTTTGCCCATATCGTCCATCATTTAGAACTCAAAAAAAAAAAAAGCAAGAAAACAAATAGATTTAAAAATTTCCCATTGGGGCTGGGAAGGCAGCTCAGTGGTAGAGTGCTTGACTTGCATGCTTGAGGCCCTGGGTTCGATTCCTCAGCACCACATAAGCAGAAAAAAAAGCTGGAAGTAGCGCTGTGGCTCAAGTGGTAGAGTGTTAGCCTTGAGCTGAAGAGCTGAGGGACAGCGCCCAGGCCCAGAGTTCAGGCCCCACGACTGGACCAAAAAAAAAAAAAAATTCCCATTGGCTGAGATCTGAGGATTGTAGTGTGAAGCCAGCTCTGGCAGCACAAACTTTTATCTCATATTAACCAGCAAAAGACTGGAAGTCGAGCTATGGCTCAGGTCTAGAGCTTCAATCTAAAGGGAAAATGCTCAGGCTCCAAATACAAACCTCAATTTGCACACATACAAAATAGTTCCCAGTAAAATCTCTAGAGATACAAAATACAAGATCTAAAATGAATACATTGGATTAACAGCAGGTTAGACATGCATAAAAATGGTTATTGGCAATATAGGGCCTTAAATTTAATTGATTTTTTTATTTTTGAGTTAAAATTCATTTCATTCTAGGTGTTTTATTGTGTACATGATTCACCATATTCCTTTTCCTTCCCTCCCTCCTACCCACTTTTTAAAAACAGTATTTAGAGGATTTCATTATACATAACCTCCTTTGATCTTCATTCCTCAGTGTCCCTCTTTACATCCTCCCTCACTCTAACTGACCTCCTTCTAGACAATCCACCTTTTATATTTGTGTCCCATATTATTATTATCATCATCATCTCATACTATCATCATAATAATCACCATCATCATCATCACAATCCCATCATTATCATTATCATCACTGCCATCATTACCATCATCACCATCACCATTATCACCATCATCATCGCCACCATTGTTTTTGCTGTGTGTGATTATGAGTTAAAGGCGCTGTTTTTTGCCAGGCAGGTGCTCCTTGAGCCACATCTCTAGACCTTCTTACTTTAGGTATTTTTTCAAGTACAGTGTTGCATTTATACCTGCACCAGCCTGAACCACAATCCTCGTTATGCTTCTTGCATAGCTAGGATGTCAGGGGCATGTTGCTGCATCAGGCTTGAGATGGAGATTGTTCAAAAGTGTTTGCTTGGCTTGCTTTGGACTGTGGTCATCTTCATCTCTACCTCTCAACTTGCTAGAATTACAGGTATGAGCTACTGTGCCCAGCCTACAAGTCTTTTTTTTTTTTTTTTAATGTGATACATATTATTCAGTTGGATAGATGAGTCTAACACTCATGAGAAAAAAAGTATTTGGAGATATAAATTTGGAAGTTATTTAAAGTATGAAACATGAATAAAGATCTAGTGGAAAAACAAATGGTATTTTAACAGAGGAGATTTATTTTACACAATTGGAGGCTATATAAGAAGATTGAAACCATCAGGATATTCTAGAGATTATTGCTAACACCTCGTAGGATTTGGAGTATCAAGAGGGAGAGGTAAACTTCCAGAATTAGGGTGTGAGAATGTCTAGATGGTTACTAGTTTTTCACAGGACTCTGTTTCTCTGATTTTACATGACAAAAGCCAGAAGTTTCCTCCAAATCAAGGTTTTACTATTTTCTGTCTCACGTTATTCGGCTTCAGTCCCATTGTCTGCTCCAAGGAGGAGAAAGCAAAACAGAACTTGGAGGGGAAATAAATCATCAATCATGAGTCAACATCGAACTTCCAAAAGAATCCTGTGAGATATGTATATTAAAATAACTTGATCAACTAAATGGAGAAAGCATACAGCAGCACACATATTGTCTAGTTTCTTATTTTTATTTTAAAATATGACTGTCACACAAAACAGTCTACAGTTTCACATGGAGCTTCATCTCATTATTAAAACAGCACTTAAATTGAGATGAAGTAGCAATACAAGTGATTTAGTTTTGTGAGTAAATTTGGCTGTTCAAGTATAATTTTCATACATTAGAGGGACAGGAAATTTTCATTTACTTGTGATTTATATACCATTTGCTGCTAATAAAATCATGTGATAGGAATTTCAATAAAAATGCAGCTTTATCTAGTCACAAGATAAACCACTTTCCATCTGTTTCTGTAAGCCAGAGTGAATTAGAAAATTTCAACAACAGAAAGATAGGATAGATTTCTAAATTATGTGATGATAATTTATAAATCCCAGTATTTACCTACATCAGTCATAAAACTGGAACCAAAATCTTTTGCAGATATTTTGTTAATATAAAAGCTTCCAACTAAATCTGCAGGGTGTTGTTCATAATCAATTGGGAAAATAAAACTGAGTTCTCTACAACTTCAGCTAACACATTCTTTGCTGGTAATGAGTGGACAGGAATTGCCACTGGAGGATTTATGGTTTATGTGCTCCTCCCTGGAATTTAATTTGTTTAGATTTATTAAGTTTCTGACATTTAAGATTTAAAACTATCAAAAGGAAAACTAACCCAGGCCCTGGTGGTTCACTCCTGTCATCCTAGCTACTCAGAAGACTGGTTCAAAGCCAACCTGAGTAGAAAAGACTGTTAATATAAATAATTTTTTAATCTTTAAGATAATAAAAAGGATGGACTAGAGATATGGCTCAAGTGGTAGAGAACCAGCCAAGTAAGCAAAGTGACCACAGTTCTATAAAAAAATCAATTTATGGCTTTACTTTGTCCTACCTATCAGAATAAATTCTAGAGGTACTAAAAATAAATGTTAAAAAGTGATACAAAGAATAGGAAAGTATTAATGAGTATTTATATGATGAGGAAGGACTTTCTATATGAAAGAAACTTTCTATATGAAAGAAAATATGGTTCAGAGACCTATATACTGACCACTTTTATTTTTGTTTTGTCTTTTCTTTTTTGGTACTGGGAATCGAACCCAAGAAGTTGCACTTGCTAGGCAGTGCTTTGCCTCTGAGCCACATCCCAGCCCTTGACCATGATTTTGTTTGCAGTATTTGAATAATTTTTCATAAGTAAGATCAAAACATGAATTACAAATCCTGAAGAATATTTGTAGTAAATATGCTATTTAAATATGAACACTCATTCTGTTCTTGTTGGGATCTGTTCTTCAGGAGGGAGGGGTTTGGGGGAAGCTTGATCTTGTGTCTTCGTCAATAAACTCATTTACACACACACACATACACAAAGGAATATGATGTGTTAGGGATTTAGCAATTCTTTAGAATTTTTTTCAACTTTGCTTTTCATACTTTTTCTCTTTCTTGTTTTCTTCTGCCCCTGTAAGTATGTGCTTTCTTTTGCTTACTTTAAATTTGTTCTTGCTTCTTACCCCCAGTACCAGGATTTGAATTCAAGAGCTTACTGCTTGCTTGGCTGATGTTCTACCACTTGAGTCATATCTCCACATGGCTTTTTGCTGGTTATTTTGGAGATGGATGACTGGTTTCAAACCTTGATTGTCTAGATCTCAGCATCTTGAAGTGTTAGGATTAGAGGCATGAGTCACTAATGCCTAGCTAAATATGTTCATATTCCTCTTGCATCTTAGGGAGAAAATTCAATCACTAATGTAAACTTTATCACTATAAATGTGGCTTTGAACTCCAAATGTTTCTGCTTCAGCTTCTCAGGTGCTGGGATTTTATATAGACATTTAAAGGCATTAATGCTACTATGACTGCTTTAGATATCTACATTGTACAAAATTCAAAATATTACATTTTTTCATTCAGTTTTAAGTATCCTATTCTTTGTGATTTCTTCCTAGAACTATGATTTGTTGCATTTATTTCTAAAAACTTGACAAAGCTCAGATTTTATGTTGATTTAAATTTATTTTTATAGTCAAAATATACTTAATATGTAAGTAATTTAAAATATTTTAAAATTGTTTCTTCAGAATATATTCCCACTCTCCAAACTAGGTAATCTTTTTCTAGGATACTGTATTACTTTGTGGACATCAATCACTCTTGAAAGTTTTGTTTTCTGGCAGTATATAAAATAAGAGGAAGAATACAAGTGGGAAAAAATAAGCTCAGCTCGCAATGGGCTGACACTGGCTCCAATGGCACCTTGGAGCAAGCTTCTGAGCCAACACAGAATCTGTCAGCTGACCTGCCGCCCATCTGTAATTTGCTCATGAGAAGGGTTGAATTTTGTTTTAGGCCTCTGAGTTTTGAGGTGATTTATTCCTCAGGAGTGCCTAATTAATTTAAATTGCTATCTTAAATTTCTCATGAAATTTTTATATGAAGAGCATGGGGGGAAATGAACCATGGGGGTATGAAGCAGTGGCCATTATTTTTAAATACATGCTGGTTTATCCATGAAAGATCTGATCTGAGATGTGCAGGGTAGTTCTACTGGTTTAAGGAAATGGTTGATCTTCCTGATAGAAAACTAAGTCATTGACCTAATGAAAAGCAAGAACCAAGGTAGGGAAAATACTGGACTCTCACTCAGGAAGGTAAGTCATCTATAGGTAATTCTATTGCATTTTCTGCTACCTAAATTCTTTAGATAACCAGTTACACAGCATCATTGTTTAACCTTTGCCCTTATATTTAAACATTTTGGATTACCAACGTGTACCAAACACTAGTTATATGTTAGACACTCTGTCCAACATTGAACACATACAAATGAATGTCATGACTCTCTTTGGAGAGTTACCAGAAGGTGAGAAGAGCTATGTAGACAGATGGTTACAACATGATGCATAACTATCACAATAACGAAAGGAGTGACCATATACATACAAAGAGGAAGGAGTTGGGGATGTGGGTGGGAGGTTGGAGAAGACTTCCTATAAGACAACTTGAGTGTGGGCAGGGAACATTCTCCCAGAGAACAATGAGTGTGGCTAAGTGTGAAGCTGTAGTTCATCCCCTTTGTGTGGCATGTGCTATGTAGGCAACTGATGATGGTCTCATAGCTGTCACCTTTCAACCACAGTGACTATGGAATTGGAACCAAGGATGCGACAGCAGCACATGAAGTCTGTGCTTCTCTGCTCCTGGTGAGATGACTTGAGGTTAGTCTTCAAGCTGAGACTGTCTCCTACCTTAGCCTCCTAGTCCCACTCTAGCCTCTTTTGTTAGACCTGCTAACCTCCATCAGTAAATTATTGTACTTTGCCTGAGACTCTGCTTCCAACCTTGATCTGAGCCGTGCTCTCTTGCACAACTTTGAGGTTATTTTATATATATATATATATATATATATATATATATATATATATATATATATATATATATATATATATATAAACAGCACAGGATAAAAATAAGGGAATGCTGGCTAGGAGTGTGATTCAGGTGGTAGGTAGATCATTTGCCTAGTAAACATGAGGCCTTGAATACAAGCTCCAGCATTGTTCTTTTCCTCCCCCAGCCCCAAAAGGAAAAAAAAAAAGGAATCTTCCCCCTATACTGCTGGGTTTTTTTTTCTGGGTCAAGAATAATTCTTGTGGTTTCTTCCATGAATGTATTTTGAACATCTGTTTTGCAAGATGTCTGATATTTATAGGGATAGAACATACAAAATTACTTTCTTTTTAAAATTCATTTTGTTAATGTGGAACCACACCAGGAAGAAATTACAATAAAAACTTTGCTTTATCTTGTCGAGACACTAGGATCAATTATCTAGAAGACTGGCACTGTCCTGAATCTGTGTCTCTACACATTGAGCTAGAAAATGGAAATTTAGACTTCTATACTTAAATTGTTCAAATGAATAGAACACTGAATTTTGATATAAAATGGCTCAATGTTTTGTAATTTTTGGAAAATATTTGGATTATTTAATATATACATACAACATATTTATTACTATAGTAAAGCTAATTAACATCCATTCTTCACATAATACAATTGTGTGTGTGTGTGTGTGTGTGTGTGTGTGTGTGTGTGTGTTAGAATCAGTTTTTTTTTAGATTCTCCCCATGTTTGCTTCTACTTGTTTTGCTTTCACCAGGGCTGTAATTTATCTGAGTGGATTTTTTCCTCAGTTCTTCTCCTTATTCTTTGCTCAGGGAACTTTTACATTCTGCTCATTTGTTTCTCTTTCTTCCTTTACTATGTACAGTGCAAGAGATTATCTGGCTGTCCAGATAAATTGTTCATTTCCCAGCATTCCTTGTAGCCAAGCAAGGCCTTGTGGCTGAGCTTGTGAGAAGCAGTTACGTGTGCAGCTCTGCTCAATGCTGATATACAGCACTCTTCTCCTTGTGTCTGCCTGAAATCTAGACATAGGAGTTAGAAATTTCATCTGAGACAACCAAATAAATGTTGACTATGAAAAGCAACAGAAGAAACCTGGGTTCCTAATCCATGAAGCTAAAAGATCAGATTTGGATTGAATATGATTATATTATTATGCAACTGAAATGATATGAGTTTAAGATATTAATATTTCCACCCTTGTTTTAGTCAAACCTTATCTTATTTCCCTTTTGGTATGGCCAGTAAGCTACTTGTCTCTTGTATGTGTGGACATACATACAGATTAATGTATAATGCTGGATATCTATCTATCTATCTACTTACGAATTTTTTCACCTTATCCATTATCTAGAGGTTGTCTCTTTGTTGACTATTTCTTCTACTGTGCCAAAGATTTTAGATTGTTTATAATCTCATTCTTTTTTTTCTTAAGATTATGTCTCTGCCTGATTCATTTTTTTTGAAAAAATATTTTTGATTTTTACTCTTAGGTCTGTGTTTCATAACATTACTACCACTCCTGTTTAGGAAAAGAAAAATATGTGAGAACTAGGGATTGACTGACTTCTCTGCTTCTTACTTCCTAGTCTGCAACCTAGGGCACAGGCTGAGCTTTCTAATGATCTACTCCTGGCTTTCTGTTGCATTTCTGGCTGGCACACAGAATGAAAAGAGGTTAAGCAGACAGCAGGCTACCTCTGAAACAGGTGCTCACCAACACAAGCTTCTCATTTCCATTCAGAAATGAACTGTCATTTGTGGCTCCCGAGGACTAGGATTATGTAAAGAAAAATCACAATGTATTTTATTTTCTTTGAGTTTTAAATATAAGACTGGATTCTGTTCACAGCAGTATCATTCTTAAGAGTCAAAATGAAATGCATGCAATTTAGCAAATTGTGACTAAGCCACAGAGTGAACAGTACGACCACTGTAACTCTGGCTTAGTCCCAGATGTTTCTAGATGTTTCTAATCACATCCTTACGCCTTTTAGAAAGTTGACTACTATATACATTTTTTGACTTTTGGGCATGAGGTACTATCTTTGGGAAGTCCCACTGAAGTTTTCTGTAGTGATCACTTTCTCTTAAAATAGCCACTGAGCTCCCTCAATCACACTTGCTGTGACCATGTGTGTGTGTGTGTGTGTGTGTGTGTGTGCGTGCGCGCGTGCACACGTGTGTGTGTGTGTGCGTGCATGTGTGTGTGTGAAAACTAGGGAGGATGGCAAGCTCTGTCTTCCCATTAGCACTGTGACCAATGCCTAGAATAGCAAAGCCATAAATATAATGATATGTTTTAAATGTGCCCATCCTGGGACTTGCACTCAAAATCTGGGCACTGTCCCTGAGTGCCTTTCCTTCCTTCCTTCCTTCCTTCCTTCCTTCCTTCCTTCCTTCCTTCCTTCCTTTCTTCCTTCCTCCCTCCCTCCCTCCCTCCCTTCCTTCCTCCCTTCCTCCCTTCTTCCCTTCCTTTCTTCCTTCCTTCCTTCCTTCCTTCCTTCCTTCCTTCCTTCCTTCCTTCCTTCCTTCCTTCCTTCCTTCCTTCTTTCCTGCCTTCCTTACTGCCTTCCTTCCTTCCCTCTCTCTATCTTTCCTTCCTTCCCTCTCTTTCTTTCCTTCCTTCCTTCCTTCCTTCCTTCCTTCCTTCCTTCCTTCCTTCCTTCCTTCCTTCTCTTTCTTTCTTTCTTTCTTTCTTTCTTTCTTTCTTTCTTTCTTTCTTTCTTTCTTTCTTTCTTTCTTTCTTTCATTCTTTCTTTTTCTCTTTCCTTCTTACTCCATTCTTTTCTCTTTTTTTTTTTTTTGCTAGCACTTGAACCACTTTCAGCTTTTTGGTGGGCCATTGGAGATAAGTCACATGGATTTTCCTGCTCCAGCTGGCTTTGAACCACAATCCTCAGATCTTAGGTTCCTGAGTGGCTAGGATTACAGCCATGAGCCACCAGCACCTGGCTATTTGAGAAAGAAAATTAAAGTTATTTCTTGGATCACTTAATCATTTCCAAAATGATAGGCAAAGAATGGAAATACTTCTCAAGAGCCATAGACCATAATAGTCACATCTACTAGTCTAGGAAAGCTGTGTGTGGAATTCTGTCAGCATAGCATAAACTCTTGTAGCGCTTTAGTTTTTGAAGTTTTCTTTCCAAATGATTACTAGATGCCAGACATTAACATTTCACTGAACAAAATTGAGTATGAAAAGAAAAAAAGCCATAATAATCTCTTTTATGTGCATTTCTTTTGGAAATTGCTTCTGCACAGATTAATTTTTATATCCAAGCTTAGAGGTAAAAAGCAGGCGAGTAATATAATTGTTCTTTGTCTGGCTGGGTTATATAGCCTACTTCAGGAAGTTCATTCAAATGTGAGCACTTCAAAATTTCTGGGAGAAAATTAAAAAAATTTTTTTTCTCTCCAGTCCCACAAATAATGCCACTCCAGTGCCTCTTTATTAATCTTGGCTTTGTGAAATGAAGCTTTCGAGTCTACTAAGTAGTCTCTAATTCAAATAATTGCTCTAGTATGAAGAGACAACAGTTTTATTACTAAATTGCCACATGTCTATACATACAATCTACTTTCAGGTTCTTTGTCATTACTTCATTGGTAGAATGCTTGCACTTCAGAGACAAATGAGTCCAATTTTATTTATTATTATTTTTTATTTTTAAAATTTATTGTAAAAGTGATGAACAGAGGGGTTGCAGTTACATAAGTAAGGTAATGAGTACATTTCCTTTTAAACACTGTTACCCCTCTGTCATCCCAGCCCCCCCACCCCCCTCCCCGCTTACCATGCCCACCTCTCCCCCACCAAGTTGTAAAGTTTCTAGTGAGTATCATTGTTGCATTAGATCATACTTTGTCCTGCTGTTTCTGTGGTTCCCTTTCCCTTCTATGAATGAGATAAGCTTACATACAAGACAAAATGTACAGAAAACTAAAACAGAAATAAATAAATAGAAATAACTGCATACAGGGCATAATAAGAACCTCTTGTTTCCAATTCTTGGAGTTCATTTTGATGCTTCATTATATATGATCCTATGTACTTAGAAATTGGGCTGCTGTGATCCCCTGCTAAGAATATCCTAGACATATTTTAGTTGTTACAAATTAAGGGAAACTATGAAACCTATATTTCCTTGAGTCCAATTTTATATCTGTCTTCCAATCACTCCTCTGAATGGAGCTAGTGACCAGCTGTCTGAGAATCTATGATTGATAGTTGGCTTCTGCAAGGCTCAAGACATCTTCTTCCTAATGCTGAGTAAGTCTACAATACTCTTTATGGAGTCTTCTAATCCTTTTCTTATTCCCTGTCATTAAGCAGTCAGGCACCTGCTGGTTACTGGAAGGCAAATTTCCCTCACATCTTTTGCACAACTGTTTTTTCTATTTAATGTCACAGATGGTATGACATAAGTAAGAAGGTCACATAGACTGTGATAAAATGTGGTCTCTGGTTTCAACTGAGGTTTCTGTTCTTTCCCTTTTGGAGCCTCTGTGCATCATTGTTACCTTTAAAAGTTTTTCCTGAAAAAAAATCTGTTACTCTGCGGAGACACAGATCTTTCATGTTGTTCTATATGCACTACATTGTCCTGGGGACTTTAAGAGATAGCACCAGACAATAAGATAGGAATTTTCCCCCCTCTTCTGAAGACACAGTAGGCATTTCCCCCTCATCTCCAGTATTTGAACCTCTTTCAGTCATATGTATCTGTCTTTCATCAGGATTTTCCTCTCCCAATTCCCTTGCATTTAGGCCTGGCTTTTGACCAGTTCCTTTGCACTTATAGTGGGTACCACCTAACTGCACAGTGGTAGAAAAGAGGCACTGACAATAGGCAGCAGTGACGAGCCAGGGGCTGGCATTGTGGGACCTGGAGCTCTCTCAGGTGTCTGCCCCATAGGAGTCGCAGTGATGTCATCACGAGCTGGTTCTGGGATACCAGTGTGTGGACATTTTCTTGGTGGAAATGTCTCTGTGACTAATTGCCAGGACCTTCTGTAGATTCTGTGAGATATGCCAAAGAAGAAAGCGAGCATTATTATTATTTTTTATTGCTGATAGCTGATTGATAAGAGGCTTAAAATGTAAAAATAAATGTAATGAGCAATAAAACAAGGAAAATAAAAATGTTGCAGCAGATATGAATGTGGTATGAGAGAGAGAGACACCAGGCTCAAGAGGGAGGAATGATTCAAAGAAGTAGATGCTGGGTGCTGTAGGCTTAATTTATTCAAATGAGTTCTTAAGAGATAGCTGATATGGTACTAGGTGCCTGAAAAAAAATGAGCATGAATGACAATGCTGATGCTACAAAGCTTACAATAAAAAGAAAAGGTAGAAGCTAAACAAGGCATTACAGCTGTTCTGATAAGTCTGTTGGGGGAAAATAAGAGAGTACAGTGTGAACTCAGGTAAGGGAATCATGTATTCAAGACAATCAGGATGGCTTCTAGGAAGAGTAACTTTAAGACATGTGAATGATGTATAAAATAAAGAGATTGGATGGAAGATGACCATCAGGCAAAGAGGATCTAGGTAAAAGTATCATTATTACTTTGCAATGACAAAACATGATCCATTGGAGAAATGCAAACATTTTCTGTGTGATCAAAGAATAGAGTATGGAAATGGTGAGAGAGTGAAGCAATGATCTGGAGAAGGACCAGTCTAAAGTCAGTATTGATGCTTTGTTAGAGTACACAGAACTGGTGCAAATGAATGAAAAGATCAACCTTGAGAATAATATGCTATGTTATGGTAGCAGTAGTATTTTTGCAAATAAAGGTGATTACTATACTGGTTTTTACATTTACCATATAAAGTTCTGGTATCCTATATAGTCCTGATACACCTCTTTCTATGGGCTTATTCCTGGGTCATGAATTGATTGGACTTCCCAAAGGAGATGAATCATTTTAAAGAAACAACTCTGAGTCAAAATAGTAGAGACCTGTGCAAGCACCTATTCTTAAAGAATCGATAGACTGACTACAGCAAAGTCTAGGGAATGTAATTTTTCTTGAACCAGAATAGTTGGGTATGTATGCTAGTTCCCTGATGGCAGAGTGGACCACCATACAGATAGAAGTAGTGATGAAAGGAACAAAGAGAGATAAACACACTTGAGATATATTCAGGAAGGTTTGGTCATGGAAGAGGATAAATGGAAAGGAAAATGGGACACAATCTAGACACTACTTATTTGAAAGGAACAATCTTATGGCTCCTAAGCAGTCTCTCTGTCCACCTCTGGTTAGCTAGTTGTCATTAATCATATAAAAAGTATGCTTATCATGCTATTACTTAATTTTAAAGGTGCAAATACCTTTACAAACAGCAACGTTCATACTCTTCTTTGACTAGCAAAATGGTAAACCTGAGACAAATTATTTCTTTCATTCTAATGGCGGTGGCAAATCAGACATATTCTTAGACAATAATGGGTTTGAATAACATTTTCATTTATGATTTATTATTAATCACATACTTAGGAGAAATAATAATTTCCATGGATACGGCACCATTTATTTATTTATTTACTTTCTTATTGTCGGTCATGGGGCCTGAACTCTGTCCCTAGGCGCTGTCCCTCAGCTCTTCAGCTCAAGGCTAGTGCTCTACCACTTGAGCCAAAGCACCACTTCCGGCTTTTTCTGCTTATGTGGTGCTGAGGAATTGAACCCAGGGCTTCATGCATGCAAGGTAGGCACTCTACCACTGAGCCACCTTCCTGGCCCCCCTTTTGTTTCTTTTTAAGAACTTCACAGTTTTGTTCTATGTCCATGGAAACAGTGTAAAAGGAAAATTTATCCCTATTGTATGGATTAGATCTTGTTCAGTGGCAATTAGAAAAATTAAACATTTTATTCTTATGTTGGGTCTTAGTTTTCAGGAATTCTGGAATAAACACTGCATCAATAGAGAATTAAGGATTTACGAGCTTCTGACAAAGTCACCCATCAGTTAATAATGATCTGGAAGGTGCTGAGGATTTTCCCCAATTGAATAACAGACTCTATTCAAGTACAGTGAAACAGACTGTTGGTCTTATAGGCAATAGTCTAGGTTCTTTTGCTAAGGGTAATTTTTAATTTAAAAAAAAATTCAGACTGCACTGCTTCTTTGGTCTGGAATTGTTTTTTATGCTTGAAGATAGACAATTTCTATTGCTTTCCTGAAGAGCTTGTACAATCCACAGTCAATTGCACTCCAAACTCTTAGGAGCTCAAAGATGCAAATGCATAAAAAATGTCTTTCAACATCCAGCTAATGTTTAGAAACTAACTTATCGAGAAAATGCTTCTGACAATGACATGGCATTACTTAGCTCGATGAGGTGCTAGTTGGACAGCAATAATGGCATTGCTTAAGGGGTGATGTAGACCACAGATATTCCAGAGATGGACAATTACAAATAGCTCTGGGTTTGAACTTCTGTAAAATATCTACTTACAAAGATCTCCTGGTTGGCCTACTTATATATCTACAAACTGAAAATAAACACAACAGTGAACCTTAAACAGGATAGTTAGTTACTAATGACTATAGTTTACTTCTTTATTTTTTCATGTTTAATCAGTTGGAAGAGTAAATTAGTAATGCCCTGAACAAGATGGGAAATATAGTTCTATACACAAATGATGCTTACTTTGTTTTCCAAATAACAGAATTACTATGGTCAGTCAAATAGAATTTATAAGTTAAAACAACAACAACACACAGATGTGCCTTATATATGAATATTACTATAGTTCCTGATGATCATGGGAGCCAAAACCCATGTGGAGATCCCTAGCGTGGTTGTACTGTAGTCTAATTATGAGTGAAAATGGAAGAGGGTTGGTGAGGAGACAGAAAATGGAGTGTGAATAAGGAAACCATGAGACCTATGTTTCTTTGGGCCTGGCTTACTTCACTTGATATAGTTTTTCCAAGTCTTTCCATTTCCTAACAAATGGGGTGGTGTCATTCTTTCTGATGGAGGCATAAAGACACCTAAGACAAGCAGAAAAAGTCAAAAGCTATGTACATATGACCATATTAGATGATGCTAGAGGCTGGAAAAGTGGCTCAGTGGTAGAGTGCTTGCCTTTGATGCATTAGGCCCTGGGTTCGATTCCTCAGCACCACATAAACAGAAAAGGCTACAAGTGGCAAAATGGCTCAAGGGGTAGAGCTCTAGCCTTGAGCTGAAGAGCCCAGGGACAGAGCCCAGACCTAGAGTTCAAGCCCCACGACCAACCAAAAAAAAAAAAAAAGATGATGCTAAGCGAAATGAACCCCAAGATAAGGACACAGGGGTTTTTATCTTGTTTGCTGTTGTTTTTAATGTACTTATAATGTACTATATGGTTTTTTGGTTTCTTTTGTATGTTCTTCTTTCATGGTATAACCCTTGTTTTCACTATTTGATTCCGGTGCCCTACATCTTGTATATACATTTTCCTAATTTGGGGAGGGGAAGGAAAATAATAAAATGCTGAAACAAGGACACAGGTTGACCCATTATAACAATGGGATGTACAAGACACTATGTTGAAAACGAACTTTACAATTTGGAGCAGGGAGGGAGGAGTTTTGGAGGTGGGGAGGAAAGGGATGGTAGGGGAAAAACAAAGGAGGGGATAACAATGCTTGATAGGAAAGGTACTCATTACCTTACTCATGTAACTGTAACCTCTCTGTACAGTATCTTTACAATAAAAATATATATTAAAATGGAGTGTGAGGCTCGGATATTGGTGTTGGTATTCTGCAATATTATGAACTGGTTTATAATGTTGAGGGAAGCTATTTTAGGAGAAGACAGTCTTGTTTTCCTGAAGGGGACATTTTAGGAGTAGTGCATGTTATGGTTGTACCAATAGAAGAGACTCAAGTGGTAGGCTAGCCAGTGAGCAAAAGCATCAGGTAGTGAGTTTGAGTCCCAGTTTCTTGGACCAAAAAATAAAAATAGAAAATAATAGAAATCTCTTGTTTAGCACTGGAAGTTTCCATGTATCACCAAAAGTCAAGGAAAAATTCCTTGACTTAGTGAGTCATGAGTCGGAAACACATTACTAAAAAATGATTAAACCAGAGGAAGGAGACTGTCAGCTTATTAGATGGTTGAACTACTATAAATACTATCTTGGAAGGCCATAATAGGAAAAGATAAAAGCCCTTGGTCTGGGTTTTAGGACTGTTTTGATTCAAAACTAATTTACCTGAGTGAATATTAAGAAATTCCTTCCAACAATTTCAGAAGGAACGAAATGGAGAGAAAGAAAATCAATCATCAAATGAAGGGCAGATGGTGAGATTAAAAACAAACGAATACAAGGTATTAGTTCTCCTAGAGAAGGCATAGAGGTTGTAGAAAGGAGATACGAAAGAAACAGTGACTCCAATTTTTGTTTTTAATGTATTACTTAATTAATTTTTGATGGTCCTGGGGTTTGAACTCAGGGTTTTTGTGCTTGCTTGGTAAACACTCTAGCATTTGAGTTATTCCTACAGCCACTTTTCCTTTAAGTTATTTTTTCGGATAGGTCTGTCTTGGCAGCCTTTGACTGCAATCCCAGTTGGGATTACAGTCATGTACCACCATACTTTGCCTTATTCATTGTAAAATGGAGTAATGATATCTGGTGGTAGATGTGCTCATTTAAAAACACTGTGTAATAACCACCAAGGAACACATCCTTCAGTTTGCAAACATTTGTTTATTCATGAGGCATTTTCCCTTCAAACAACCTTGGTACTTCTTTGCCTCATTCTAATCTAGAGGTCCTGATATATTTTGTATCACCCAACCTAAGCTTAACAAAATTATTCTTAATTGCCTATCAGTTGAACAACACTGGACAATCAAAGAAATGATAATTTCAAAATTCATTTGCAATGATAATTTTTATTCCCATTTAGAGCATTTGCTGAGAAGATGGAGCTGCTGTTGTTGTTTTTTTTAAAAATTTTCCCAAGAGTAAATTGACAGAGTATAAGTGCCTTCTGAATATTCTGTTGGACTGAAGGCAGTGGTGACAGCTGTAGCTGCTTTTATGGTTCAAGACTCAACATCTGTATTCAGCTTCTTGAATCATCTGGTAATTGCTACTCTGTCAAAATACAAGACAGCATTAGGCCGCCCACAGGTTCCCCTGGATCTAATATCAGCTTGCCCTGGCTCATGAGTTCCCAGTTCCTTTAGTAGCTGATTTCCCCACAAGGCCTTCATTCAAAGCAGTTCTAAAAGTATTGAGATGAATGAGCATAAAGTAATGTATTTTTTGTCTCATAATTTTTGTCTCATAATTTTCTGCAAGCAAATACTAGTATATATATATTTTTTTCCCAGCATCTTTTTATTATAATTACCATTAAATAATTTATAAAGGGATTTCAATTCCATGTGTCAGTTTAGATCAGTGCTTTCATAATTCTCTTTCATAATTCTCCTCCATTTCCAGCATTTTATTAAAAACAAAGACTTCTTTTTTTGAAAGAAAAATAACCCAGCTCTTGCAAGTTTTATTAAGAAAAATTATGCATTATTTACTTTTCTCATTTGTTTGGGCATGATTCTAACTATATCAGAATAATCTGGATCAATGATAATCAGTGTGCATACTGTGTAGTATTTCCCACATGCTGTGTCCAGTTCAATATTACTGCCATTGTAGTGATGGATACCAGCTTTGGCCAATGAAGCACACAGTATTCTACTACAGATTTCCTCAAGGCTGGGCAGCTGTTGGCAAGGATGTTGACAAATGCCCTTTTGCCCTCTGTGATCATCTTCAGAGTCTGCTTGTGCCCCAGCACATACTTTCCACTTTTCATAACTAGTTAGAGCCTAGAGTTGATGACTCCAGAGACATTTTTGGCTTCTTGGTGGCTACCATCTTCCTGCCTTAGGTGAGGGAGGGCTCCCAACCGAAAACAGCTGACAAGATGGCCTGATAGCCAGAAAGGCCAAAAATTGCTTTAATAGACCTATTTGCTTTTTAATAAAATGGGACTTTTCTAATGAATCACTAAACCCAAACTGAAATTTATAACTCAGAATATTCTAAATATACAAAATAGATATCTAAGATGGTAGGAATGAAAGATAACATGGATAACATGATTGTTCTTCCTCTGTGAGGCAGAGTAGATAGATGAGAAGATGCGTTAATTATTTTCACAAGGATCAAAAGAGCCAGGCACAGAAGTTTAAACCAGGAACCGACTGAAACAAAGAAACAAACCAAAGAACTCAGCTAAACTTGTTTCTCATCATGCCTGCTACTGGATGTTAAATTACAAGACCAGAAGATATAGAATGGTCTATCTAAATCTACCTTCTTTGAAACAGTAGAAATCTGGGAACTCTTCAAAAATAAGTCCTAAAGGTTTACCTGTGTTTTGGGTGGGCCTCTCTCATCCTTCCCACCTGGAACCATTCTAAGGATTAGGAGCTGCTAGAAGATCACCACCATGAGTATCACCCATCTCAGTCCAAAAGCTTCAGTTGGGAGCCACCATTTTGGATTTTTTGAATCCATTTCCTGCTCCCCCTAGGCAGGAAAGGCTTGTCTCTTTCTTTTTTGTATTTCTCTCTACTTTGATCCCATTAGATTAAACTAAATATTTGCCAAAACTTATACCTTGTGAGACCCCTGAAATAATTTTTCTGAGTGGATCTCAAGTACCTATGATTTTTGTGGAAACTGGGAAGCTGGCGGAAGCCTTCATCCACCCCCTGCATGCATTTATTTTTATTACTGCCCTGTGCCCAAATCTCTCACCTGGTTTTCTAATTCTAGTGAAGGTATTTTTGCCTGTGTATAGTTGTTCAAGCGAATGCTTTAGCAAGTGGATGAGCACTGAAAGTTCCTATTCTGGAGACAGCTATGCTAGTGCCCTTTGAGTAACCTCTGGTTGCATTTCTGTAGTCTTTAAACGATCTTGGTAAGGAATGCATTAAAAGGCTAAACCTTCTGTTTAAGGTGTTGGGTTTAAATGACAAGAAGAACACAAGAGGATATCAACATGGCAAAGACCAAATGTTGGTTGTTAACAAACTTGGGGTGTCAGAAAGTAATTGTTAAGTGGAAAGAGCTTTGGTCAAAAGATCTATTACAAGAACCCTGATCCTGGTTTTAGGTCATAAGTATGCAGATGACTTCGGGAATTTAAGCTACATTCTCTGCTGACCAGTCTGGCCTGTTCAACAGACAGATTTGAAAAACTGGCTTGAGAAAGCAGCCTCTGCTTTCATTCAGAAAGACACTCAGAATCAATGATTATCTGACAAAGCCTCAATTAACATGATTAATCCCCTGATCGTGGCTGATCCTTCCATATTTTATGAAACATAATTTTATTAAATTGAAGACACTAGTGGTTCTAAGACAGTACTAATGTGTAAGAAAAATATGATTTACAGCTAGGAGTTCAATGTTTTGGAAAGCTATGATGTATAGTACTGGGTTCATTTGAAACTCTTCCTTGCATACTCTTATTTCTTTTTGTGAAGAGATGCTCTTCCTTCTCTTTTGCTGAAGAGTTAGTTCTGGCTGAATAAATGAAGGAAGAAAGATCCATGATGAGGTTTTCACTAGAGAAGAAAAAAAGAAGATGATGAAGGTTGCCCAGTGTAAGAATTTCACCTTTGCTGTCTTAATTATGCCATACAAAAACTATTATATCCCTGGTCCAGGCAAAGATGAGAAGATGGAGATTTGATCCAGAAAAGTTTCCTTTTTTTAGGACTATGCTATGGTCCTTTATTATCTGACTTAAAGAAAGTTCAAACATGCAGGTGACTCCCAATAAGCTTTGGATAAATTTCTTTCCTTCCACTAAACTTCTATCTCTCAGTTTTTCAGTAGAACAGTAAACAGTATGAACCTTACTTAGATTTTGACAGAAGTATTTGCCTTTCAGAGTAGATGTACATAGGAGAAAGATAATATTTCTAACCTCCTCCTCTGCTTGTGCTAGTCTTTCTGTAATGGGGAGGTCCAAAGATCATCAAAGTCCCAGATGTAAATTTTGTCAACTTGTGTGATAGTACTTCTGCATGTCTTTCATCTCATTTTAAAGTACTGGCTAGGATATCAGTTTCTCATGAAACATAACCACATTGTAGTCATTCCTCACAATTAATGGGAGCTGTTCAATTGAATTAGTAATTTCTGATATCACAACACTTTTCTACCTTTAACAAATCTTACATGATAAGCATTAAAGTCAAGCCTACATGTGGATGTTTGGTGGTTTTAAAATTCTTTTCTACTTTTAAATATGTGAATGTATATTGTCTGTTTTTATATGTTATGAAAATTGCTCTAATTTTTAGAAAAATACAGTATCGAATCCAATGCTTTAAAATGCTATGGTCCTTTATTATCTAACCTAAAGAATGTTGAAACATGTAGGTGACTCCCAAGAAATATTTTTGCAATAGTTTTACTGTTGTTTGACAATAAAAGCTTAGTCCCAGTCCTTCAAGTCAAAGCAAATATTCTGAGCTAAACATGAAAATAATAAAATATTATCTTTGTAATCAGAAACAACTTAAGTAAAAACATTAGAGCTCATTCATGTATATAATTGATCAATATAAGAATGAGAAAGGAAAGAAGTTATCAATGGAATAAAAATTTTATAGCCTTAATTATGTGCCTCTAAGACTGTAAAGGTCATCCATTAGCCCTTAATTAAATTGCAGTTTGAGAACAGAATTGCTTGTGTTCATTAGAATTCTTAACATTGCATGGAATTAGCATTTTAAAATTAATTTCTAACATTCTTCTTACTAGTTCCATCTGTGCTGAAAATTTTCCTTCTATTTTCCTGCTTAGTAGCTTTAACTACTCTTCTCTTGGTGAATATAAACAGTAGAAGTGGAGGGACAAAAATGTCTTAACTATATTGAACATGAAATATTATGTGGAGCTAATAGTTTAAACAGTATTTGGTCTTTGACAATACAGGATTTTTTTTTTTACCAGAGAGGAAATAAAACATATATATAGGACCAGAGGATACATAGTTTATCCTTTTTGGGCCATATGGTCTCTGTTGCAATAACTCAAGTGTTATTAAAACTCCACGGCAGCTACAGAGAATCTGTAATGATGGGTTTCATTCCAGCATGACTTGGCCTTCCAGCTGGTTCCTGTCTCCTAGACACACAACTGGTTACCATGGGAGCACATCTGGCTTCACGGCACAATGCGATGTGCCATCCTCATCTTCCAACTTCCACATCCCAGACATCACAATGGTCCTTTCTTCAAAAAAGATCTAGCTTATTTTTGTAGGAAATGGTATTTAATTTTAAAAAATGGGGGCAGGGTACTAGTAGCTCATACCTATAGTCCTAGTTACTTAGGAGGCTGAGATCTGAGGATTATGGTCTGAAGTCAGCCTGGGCAGACAGATCCCATGAGACTCTTGTCTCCAATTTTCCAGCAAAAATGCCAGTAGTTGTGGTGTAGCACCAGCCATGAGCAACAAAGCCAAGTAAGATCTTGAGCCCAGAGTTCAAACCTTAGTACTGGCACACAAAAATCTGAGTTTTCATTAATACAATCAGTCATTCTAGTATTATTTTGTTATAGAGGTGTTGTAATGTGTTTTAACGTTTTAGAGTTTAGTTTTAATATTTAGAGTTAGTCTCCTTTACATTAAGAATATATTGATCATATATATGTATATATATGTATGTATATATATATATATATATATATAAAATTAGGAGTGGGTAGTGAGTCAGGTTGACACAGAAAGTTGATCATCATATTGTCGTTCACCTGAGGGACCTTTTCAAGCATGATGATTTGATAGAGCCTGTGTGTGCAAGTCCTTCATGACAAGAAACTTGAACTGCATTTTCTTAAAGCTATGGCCAGTTCAGTAATTGGTACCTTGCATTTATTTTTTGCTGTTCCCTGTTTATTTCTGTTGTATCCATACTGTCTTGGAATTGAATGACCCAATAAAGAATTAATAGAATAGCTTTGCCTAGTGCTCTCTTTCCTGGGTCATTCATTCAGCCAATATTTATTGAGTGAAAATTATTATTATATGATACTATTATTAGTTTATATGTATTTCTGTGTTTAAAGTGCTTGGGATATGTGCTGCCTTTACATACTCATTTTCTAGTAGAGAGGGATAAAAAAAACAAATAATAAACATAACAGAGATTTTTAAAGGTTAAAAAAATGGCAGGGAAGAACATAGTCATATTTACCTTAGAGCTTCTTTTCTAGCAATCTTTTCCCTTCTTCCATCTTTCACAGTTCTGTAAATAATTTTTCCAAAATGTAAACATGAAATGTCATTTCTCCCAACCTCTGCCAGTGATACCAATTACACTGTTTCTGTCTCCTTAAGTCCCTTACCACCCAACTATTGTCTTCATCTCCCTGATTAAATATAATATTCTGTCTTCTGCACAAGACTAATCTTAATTGGCCTTGACCCTTAACTCTATGGTCCTATTTGGTTTCTAGAAGTGATCAGATTTTTCAGTTCATTAAGGCTCCATGTTTCTTGACAAATCAGCAGATTTTTCTCTTGAGCTGCATAGATAGCAGTCCTAAATAACTATAATAGTAGCCAATGTACATTATCCCTTTGTTGTCTGAAATCACTCTCCACTATGTATATGGCTCATTGTTCTTCAGCCTCTGCAATTGGAATCTTCACTAGCCAACATTCAACTGCCCAGCTAATTGATATGCATTGGAAGATGAAGGAAACATCTCATTTCAAAGGACCAATTGTAGCAAAAAAAATGAATGTGCAAACCTTGGCGATGTGATATGCTATTTCTCACTCACCTCTTGGTGTAGTTGAATGTAAGCGTGGTAATTTAAGAGATCTGTATTATTTCTTAAGAGATGCCATCTTCAGCTTATGGCATATACAGAATGAATATGGAAAATTACATGTGAGCAGTTTTTAACTTTAATCATTCTGTCTATAATATCTGTATTAAAGCAGTCTAAAATAATGTATATTTGGCTACTTTCTAGTGAGAAGAGGCTATTCTGGCTAGTAAATTTTTTTTATTTTTATAAGCAAACATATTAAAATTGTAAATATTTATAGAATAAAAAGTGATGTTGTATGTTCACACTAAGTGGACTAAGTAAACCAAGATTATTATTTTGGACTCTATCACTTAATATATTTTTAGTAGTGAGAACATATACATTTCACTTTCTTAGAAAATTTGAACTGTAACTATATATTATCATTCTCTACAGTCTTCATGCTATGTAAAAGATCTCAAAAAATCCTGATTCCTTCTTATATTTTTATATTCTTATATTCTTATATTTTCTCTTCCTTTTTGTGTTTTTTATATTTTATATTCTTATATTTTCTCTTCCTTTTTTGTGTTTTTTTCTTCACTTGTTCCAAAATTCCTGGAAGAAACATTATATCACTTCATAGAAAAGATAAAACATTACCACAGAATAACTTTCCTCAGAAACAAAAAGTTGTAACATTTTGTAATAAATTAAGTATTAGTACTAAACTACCCAGAATGGTATAACCAGAAATACTTTTGAGTATATGAGCACTTTACAGATAAAGTTGTTCATATCATTTTTAGGACCCCACATGCTGGCCTATGTCTAATCTCAGGCTCTATTGGATAGATATGAAAAATGATATAATTTATATATATATTAAAATATTTATAAAAATGATATAAATGTAAACAACTGTTTTGGCTGAAACAGTTGTTCTTGTTATTTTTTTGCCTTTGTGGACTGGTGAAGTTTAACTACTTATCTGCCAAGTGTATTCTTGAATCCTTTGTTGTTGATCTTTCCCAAAGAGAAAGTTTACATTTGAGTCAACAAAGTCTTCATTTTAATTAAAAAGCTTTCAATGTTCATCTTGTTCTTAGCACACTTCAGATATGTGTGTTCTGAACTTACACCACACATGTGAGTGCGTGCACATGTGCACACACACACTCACACTCACACCATTATTTGTGGAGAAGGAGGGAAGCCAAGTGTAAAGAAATGTAATAAGCAAATTAGCATTTAAATGAAAAGTTACAGGTGTGGAAGAATTGTTTTATTTTTGAATTTTAAGAAATGCATCCTCTTTTAAAAAATAATTGCTTTTCAAGCCAAGATACAAAACAGTATATCCCTATTCAATGACACTAGACATAAATTCACATGTAGGCAGGTTCTGGACAAATTCTGTAGTTTTTTGTATGGGTCAATGTAGACATTGTCCTTCATGGCTTATTACTTACTGCAGCCAGTATCTCTGAAGCAGAATATGATCTGATGTATTGTTTGTTTTTGTAAAACCTGAAGTAATCAAGTTTTCTTATGAAAACAGGTAAAACTAAAGCTATTGCTTTAGTTTATCCCTCTCTCATATATAAATATATATATATATATATATATATATATATAATACAGACACACATATATACACACATATTCATATGCATATATATGTATATATAAATATATTAACATTGGGTTAATAGGATGGATTACTTTTTAAAAATAATACCAATTTTATCTGAATAATATGAAGGTCAGATTAGTGTAAACTGGTAAATGTAAGAATAAATACTAAATTCCATAATGGATCATTTGACTATAAATTTAGCTCTATGATGGCCACATCAAATTTCTTGTGTATATATTTACACATGTGAGACTGGAAGTATGGAACATGGAACTGATTTTCTGTGGGTAGTTTCACAATAGGATATTCACAAATGAATGAAGTAGTGTTGGCAGAATATGCCTACCATACCCAGAATGTTTTAGCAACTGGCATCCACATCTGGTTCACAGCTTTAGTTTTTCTTGCAGCAATGAAAATGTCTTCCACATGCACTAGCATGCATTTGATTTGTATTAGGAAGCTTATATATCAGCAGTTTTGTACTTGTTTTTTAAGTTAAAATCCCTTTGGAGAGTCTGATCTGATGAAAGGTAGTTCCTCCTCAGTTATATATATATATATATATATATATATATATATATATATATATATATATATATTACATATTCACATATACATAGATTCACAGAATTTCTTATAGGTCTTATCCCCTTTATAGGTTCAATGTTAGGAAACTTTCAGTCACAATCATTGTCTTTCTGGTCTTTTAGGATGGCCCCTAAGTCGGGAAACTCTACTCTGTATCTATCGTGTTTTAGTGGTTTATCTCTTGGCTTCTTTTTGAAGATCTGGGTGTGTCATGGCTTCAGAGTGAGTAGTGACTTACACTGCAATGTGTAGCAGATGGTATGGTGCGAGAGAACTACTGACTGAGGCTGCCTTTCTCTCTGGAATAAGAAGAGAAAAATCGTTTGTTCATCCATGGAATGATGGGCACTTTTGGAGGAGGGGAAGGAAGGCTAGATGTAAGGTCTACACAGGGACACCTCTCTCCTTCTTGGCTAAGTTTCTGCCTAGTATCTGTTACCTAGGTAACTAGCAGACCTGGAAGCAGTCACCTTCCCTTCCTGCTAGGTCAAGTCTTGGGCCACCTCTGGTCACATGCCTCCCATCTGACGTTAGGAGTGTCCCAGAGCCTGAGGTCATGTCCAGATCCACTGTGGCCACACCTCCCCACCTGGCCACACCTCTTCCTGTCCCTGTCCTAGATAAGTCCTGGCCCAGAGGTGGATAGCTCCCTTCCTTTTCAGCCATGCCTCTCCACCATGCAGGGCATGGGCGAGGGGCCTGGTGGGGGGTGTGGGGTGGGGCACAGCAGTTTGGTAAATAATACTTTTCCTGCCTGAATAGTGCATGATGTTCTCCTCATCGGCTACTTAATGAAACCTATCTATTTAATATACTTTACAGTATATAATTTACATGATGACTAAATCACTTTATTAAATGATTAATTGAACAATGATTGATTTATTTAATGTTTAACATTATTAATTTATTAAAAAAGAGATTCCAAAAGGATACTAATAAGATGTGATTACATTAGTTACATCAATATTTAATCAATGGTATGTCTATGTCAAATTCAGAAGAAATGTCCTGTAAATTGTAAAGTATCCTCTCAATGTTATTTTTATTTTCACCTTTATGATGGGAAACCTAAAACAGTGAGTCAGGAGTCATAGATTTTCATATCAGAAACAAGACAAAGTGTCTGAAATAGTCTCAGAGATTGTCCATAGAATTGTTACCTATAAGAAGTAATGCATAGTTTCTGAGTTGAAGTGTAAATTAATATTTACTGTACATGTGGTTGAATAGAAAGCTTGAAAAAGATAGTAATAATAAAATAGTTAAAATATAATTTTGTTGTATAATATAGGGTTTGTACTGTCACAGGAAATGATTTAAAAATGATTTTAAAAAAATCAGTGAGAAATAGGTCACGGCTTCTCAGAACTTTCCCACATACCAATGTGTTATGATAGGTTTTCTAAGAATAATGTTAAAGACCTCACCTTGATAACTGCCAGAAAACCAACACAAAGTACATTCAAGTTAATTGCAGAAAATATTAAAAATGATAGTTTATTGTCTTTAAGTAGTTGCAGAAAAGAGTTTCCATTCAGTTTATGAATACAATGCATCTTGATCAATGTCACCTGAAATACACATTTTTATTTGTATGGTTTCCTTAGGGCTATCATAGACATCACCATGATCTTGTCTTAAAATGATAGAAATGTGCTCTAGAAAGGTTCTGGAGACTAGATATCTGGAGCAAGGGGTTGGCAGGGTCATGCTCCTGCCAAAGACTTTAGGCAAGGTTTCTGATTGCTTATCCCTAGCATCTGAAGTTTCCTAGCATTAGTGATGGTCCATGGCTCATGGTTGCATTACTCTTCTCTGCTTATATCTTCATGTGAACTTCCCTTTTGGATCTTTCTGTTTCTGTTTTGCGTTCAATAGAACTCATGCACCGGAGTTAATAGCCCATCCTGATCTATACTATGTGCTGGTGTGATTGAAAGTCTAGTGAGATGTCTAGACTCTAGACTCTCTACTTTTTGCCTTGGGTCTGTACCCACAGAACAAAATAACACCAAGCGAGCCATGCTGGAATCTCAGTAAATAGCATTGGACATATTTAATGTTGAATGTTGTGAATATTCTGTATTGATAATGAACTTTCAAATATGTCTCTAAAGAATCCAATATTTTTGGGAGGACCCTGAACTCAATATCTGTGCTTCCTGATGCTTAGGCATGATTTTTTTTTTTTTTTTTTACAGAAGCCTTTCTTCTGGTACATTAAAAAAAGTATCAGAGGTATTACTGTTATAAGTGGATTACCTATGACATTTAGAAATGTCAAAGTTAATTTTGGCTGTGGTAACAATGGTCAAACATCTCACTTCTACAAAACATTGTTTATTGTGGGCTTCTGTGTTCTGGCACTGCTAGGCATCTTCTTTTGTTTTATTTCCGCAAATAAGTTTTGACATTGAAGTAAGTAATGCACTCTTTACAAAGCAATTATCATTAGAAAATGTCAGTGCATAAACTATAGGATAAAAGAAGCAGAGAGATCTGATTAGTGGCTGATTTAGGAGAGGAGAGGAGGCTGATTTAGAGAGAGGTAGAGATGATCATTAAGAATCAAGAACTCACACCATGTTGATGTAGTCTGTTTGATATAACCTTATTGAAGAAAAGTATTTGGAGGGTTACTAGGATTTTCCAAAATTTCAGAGATTCTCAATAGTAAGGAAAATGTAACATCTATTTAAATACAGTGAGTACCTGGTATATCTTGTTTATGTACAATTCTAATAAATTTTGAAGGGGCTGGGAAGGTGGCTCAGTGGTAGAGCGCTTGCCTTGTATGCCTGAGGCCCTCGGTTCGATTCCTCAGCACCACATAAGCAAAAAAAAAAAAAAAAAAGAAAAAAGCCGGAAGTGGAGCTGTGGCTCAAGTGGTAGAGCGCTAGCCTTGAGCTGAAGAACTGAGGGACAGTGCCCAGGCCCAGAGTTCAGGCCCCGCAACTGGACCCCCCCCCCAAAAAAAAAAAGAATACAATCGGGCTGGGAAGGTGGCTCAGTGGTAGAGCGCTTGCCTTGCATGTCTGAGGCCCTGAGTTCGATTCCTCAGCACCACATAAGCAAAAAGAAAAAATCTGGAAGTGGTGCTGTGGCTCAAGTGGTAGAGCACTAGCCTTGAGCTGAAGAGCTGAGGGACAGCGCCCAGGCTCAGAGTTCAGGCCCCATGACCGGACCCCCGCCCCCCCCCCCAAAAAAGATGCCTTTATGTACTCATAATCTGCCCTATCAAATTGGGACCTCCTTGTATAACTACTAAGTAATAAAAAAAATAAAAAAATTGAAAATATTATATGCAGCATTATATATTATATATAATGTACACATCATAAAATGCACACATATATTCAGTATGTATGTTGAATTAATTAGTAACTAATATTTATAGGTCATTGCTAACTCCTTTACAAATATGGTACAGTATTATTTAATACTCCTAAAAGTCAAAAACATATACACATATACACATGTCCACACATACACAATAATCACTTTCATTTTATGAATATGGAATTCTGAGGCAAGTTTTATAAGTTTCTAAAATTTTCCCTACTGAAGTGGAAATGAAATTCATATTCAGATCTATTGGACTTAGGTTGTCATATGTTGAGTGATCTTGCCCAATTTAAAAAAAACCCTTCAACCCTATTATTATAAATATATAAATATTTATAATAAAATATGTAATTAAATATAAATATATAAATAAGAATAATAAGGGAAATTCTTTAAATTTTTTTTAAAATTATTTATTTTAATATTATCTTTAAGTAGTTGTACAAAGGGATTTCAATTCAACAAATCAGTTTTAAACAATTCCTGATATAAACCATAATGATAAATTTTGCTTTTGTATATTCCAAGAGGTACACTGTTGGCTGAATTTTGGGTTGTTTTCTCAAGATCTCCTGATCTTTGGGTCAATTCTGCACATTTCAAAGAGAGAGGAGATGAATTTGAGTGCTCCTCTGGAAGTATATTAAAATTCCATTTGAGTTAGGGTTGTCAGATTTAACAAATAAGAAATGCAGTATATCTTTGAAGTGTTCATCTAAAAGTTGAATTTAATTGGGCATCTTTTATCTGTCAACCCTTAATTGGAGTTACTCCAGTATGAACCTCTTTGCTTTGTTCTTTGTCAGTTCCATTTCCCTTCCTTGACAGTGGTTTGTTACTGTCTGTAACTTTCAGACCAGTCCTTCAAGTGAGCTGTCCCTCTTTATCTATGGCTTCAAGATTATGTAGGTTGACTTCAGTCAACTCTTCTTCTTGATTTCTTGTTTCAAGTTTTATACCTGCCTTATGCTTTGTATTGAAGTTTTCTATGTCAGGCATGATCTATTTCATTGTACCTACCCTTGCAAAACCATCCACAAGTCAAGAAAGGAAGAGCACAGTGACAGGAATTAGGTGTAAAGCTTCCTACTGACATATAAAAGCTTGATAGTTTAATGGAACCAGATGTGATCTTGCAAGTGAAATCGGGTGTTGGAGAAGCCTTGGAGCACTAGAGAAACAGGTGGATGATTCAGATGATGAGCCAGTCCTGTAACCAGAGACAGGCTTGATCCTGGTGGAGAGATTTGGATAGATCATGAGTGGCAGGGTTTTCAGGAACTTCTTTAATCGAGATGATAGTCACTTATTTTAAAAGTAAGATATTCACTAGAAGAACATAGTACTCTGCTAGAATAGTATACAACCACCAGAGCAAAGCTCCATTTTTCTATCTCCCAGTATATATTCAATCAAGTATTGTTCCTGTTAGCAAAGACCCTGTGAACTTATTTGATGAAATATTTATTGAAAATGTATTATTCTGTGGTAAACATAGACCACAATCTATTTGATACATATCCACCTGCAAGCCCACCAAAGGCAGGAACTTCACATAGTATCACTTGGCCTTGATCCATGAAGAATAAAACAGTGAGAATATAGTGTTTGCTCCAATTGCATGTCTGTGTGTCTCACACACAGATACACCCACACTGATAGCTCCCGGTTTTTATCCATAAATGACAATCCTAGAGACACATGTGAATTTTTATTGATTTCCCCACTTATTGTGATTAACTCTCATGTACACCCTATTTCTATGCTGCCAACTCTCCCCAAGTCCTCCTTCTATTTATATTCTCATTCTAGCTTTTCATAATAAACGTGTGTCTCTAGTCTCTTTGCTTCTTGATTTTACTTCATTCTCAAGAGATTTTTATATCCTAGGTGTTCATTCATCAAATTGTGGCAGATAATTTTGGGGACATTATGTATAACAAGAAAGCTCATAAACTCAGTACTAGAAGTCAGATTATCAAAGGGTCATTTGTATGGAAATTCTGATGGTAAAATTTTCATTATCGCTAACAAATAAAATTACAAAAATGTAAAGAATTATTTTTAAAAAATCAGAACAATCCCATCAGTAGGTAAGTAATTTCCCATTATTAGTCCTTTAATTTCCTTATATGAGCATGCCATAAATTCATTGAAGAATAAGAAAATACTGTATAATTCAGTTTGAAAGTCAATCACTAGAAAATTAAATACAACTTAGTTGGCTTAGTCACTGTGACAGAATTTAATACTTTTTGTGAATTATACAGCAAATTCATAGAGAGAACATTGGAATACAAATGTTCATGTTGATACTAACTGCAGCTAGAGCAGATGAGAGAGTGTCAAGTCCAGGTCTCAGCAGCATGGAAAAAAAATGGAAAATCATGGCCTTTTCATGCAAAAACTTCTATCACATGACTTAAAAGTCTGCTATGTGATTCCTATGTATCTCTGTATCTTCCTCTTTCAACTTACTTCCCCTTTACACTTCATTTATCATTTCCTGAATCACAGGCATTCTGCTATTTTGGTCTTAATACAATCTATTTCTCTGATAAACATTGTTTCCTACCTCATTTAAAGCTTATTTAAGTTTCACCTTGCTTTGTGCTCCCTCTGCTCCTATCCCTATAGTAGGAATTATCTCACAATATGATAGTTGCTTCTTGCATATCTTCTATATTTGTCCCCAATTGTCTTTTGAAAGGAAATGCCTCTTATTCTTCATTGTAGCTAAAGCACATAGGAAATTGCCCAGCTCTCAGTAGTAATTAAAAATGTTGAAATAATAGGGCCAGGAAAGATGGGCAGAACAGCTGCAGCTGCTTGGAGTATGTCCAGATGGTAGAAAGGCCACACTGATCTAAGGATATACTCATATAATTCAACCATGGTGACGTGCTGGCCTCGGATGCTTTCCCATAAAATCTTACAACAGAACTAAGCACATTCTCCTATATTACACACACACACACACACACACACACACACACACACACACACACACACACACACACACACACAACTAGAAATACCTCTGATGGTCATGGATTGGAAGAATTAATACTGATAGTTTCCACACTACCTAAAGTGATCCATAAATCCAATACAATTGCTTATCAAAATATTACTGATACTTTTTACTAAAAAAAAGATAGTGACTTAGAATTCATCTAGAATCACAAAACCCTACAAATAGGCAAAGCAATCTTAAATAAACTAACTTGGAGATATGATACTGTCTGATCTGAAGGCATGCTATATGGCTATACTAACCAAAATGGCATTGGACTAGTACAACCACCTTCTTCCTAAAAATAATGTTCACAGGAAATGATATATAAAAACCTATTCCATCTCTAAAGCTACTCTTATTGGTGTAAGTGAACAAGAAGATGAGTGGAATTCTATTTGAAATTGCAGCTAATTTTCGTAAGGAGGAAAAGAAACTCAGAGTTGTTATATTCTGATTAAAATCTCCCTTCAAGTCACTAAATACTTGGATCAGGTATTTTGTACCTCTCTTTGGTCCAGTCCCATTGAAACATAATATGAATAGGTCTGTGGAGAAGAAAGGGATGATGGGAGCATATGGACTTCAGTAGTGAGTGCAGTACTTGTGGTGAGAGGCTGCCTCTTTCCATTTTGGAAGCAGAGAGAATGGGCTGATGGCCTAAGAGAAAAATAGATTGGGAATTTATGCAAGAGAAGAGTTTGCTAGTTTGTCTGCTGGCAATATCTCCTATGGTTGGAGAACTTGACCTTTCTTGTTTGTATACATATTGTATATAAACATATATACACATAATGTATAAACATATACATGTTGTATATAAACATACACACATATACATATTGTAGAAAGGCAGAGCGGGATTGACAAAGATGTGAGAGAGAATTCTCCAGCTGATTCAAGTTTGCTGAACAAAAATCACCCCAAGCATGCACTTCCAGGTGCATATTTGGGTTTGGTACTGAGAAATAATGGAAGAAGCATATCTAGAACCAGACTGTAAATATTATAGAAGCACATTGTGTGGAAGTATGAAAAGAGCACAATGAAATCCTCCAAAGACTATTAAAAGGAGTGAGGAGAAGGGAAGATGACTAAGAAAGAGTAATTAGTGACTTTTTTTTGTTTTGTAATTTTTAATAGCTTTCATTATGCTCTTTTCATGCATGGGTGAGATGTACTTTGACCATTCTAACATCCCCCCATTCCTGCATATCATCTTATTTCTCTTCTGTTTGGTGATTCCTCCTCCTACATGGTGCCTTTTATACTCAAGAAGAAGGGTTCTTTCGAAGTCTGGGTTGGAATAGCAATAGGAAATATAGGAAATAGTGGGAAAGAAATCACTGTTAGCATCAGCCCAGGGTACCTACAATTTACAGGCAGAGTTTTATAACCTTACCCAGGTAAGTACAGAAGGTTTGAAAATTTCCCAGAATTCTGTCTGCCTCAACAATGAAGTATTAGAACCTAGAAATGAGGAGGAGCATGACCTAAGAGTAGAGCACATTCTCCTTCCAAAATAGCCCATGCAGGCCAACACCTATCATCACAGTAGAAGAGAGCTTGGGTTTGGGCACGATATTCGAATTTCTTTTGTAAAATTAGAAAAAAATTAGTGCTGTTGGGGTTTGAACTCATGGCCTTGTAATTTCAAGGCAGATATTCTACTGCTTGTCTTTTGTACTTTAGTTACTTATTTTTGTCGATCATGGGGCTTGAACTTTGGGCCTGGGCACTGTCCCTTAGTTCTTCAGCTCAAGGTAAACCTTCTACCACTTGAGCCACAGTGCCACTTGAGCCACAGCACCACTTCTGGTTTTCTGGTGGTTAATTAGAGATATGAGTCTCATGGACTTTCCTGCCTGAGCTGGCTTTGAACTGGGATCCTCAGGTCTCAGCCTCCTAAGTAGTTAGGATTACAGGTGTAAGCCACCGGCACCTGGCTTACTTTAGTTACTTTTAAGAGAGACTCAGGTTTTTGCCTTGGACCATGATTCTCCTAAATGAGGCTGCATTGTAGTTGGTATTATAGGTTTGTTGGTAGAGATGGTGTCTCACCAACTTTTTTCCAGGCTTAACTTACAAATATCATCCTTCAGATATCTGCCTCTAGAGTATGAGATTAAAGATAAGAGGCCTATACTTGATCCCAAGTTATAGATCTCAAATGTATTGAATTAAATTTGTATAAGTACAAGAATCCAAAGAAGTGTGCAATACTTAAAATGTTGTTCAGCCACTCTGGAAAACAGTATGGAGCTTCCTCAAAGAAACAAAGGTCTCATGGTTTCCCTTATCTACAATAACTAGTATATATTAGAGACAAGCAGAAAAGGTCAGATAAGATGATGTTAAACGAAATGAACCCCAAGATAAGGACACAAGTGTTTTTTTTCTTTCTTGCTATTGTTTCTAACATATTTATAAGGTACCATGTGATTCTTTTTTGTTGCTTTGTATGTATAACCCCTGTTTTCAATGTATTTGATGTGGGTATAATTTGGGGAGCGGAAGGGAAAAAACAAATTGTTTAAATAGGGATACAGGTTGACCCATTGCAACAATGAAATGTACAAGATGCTATGTTGAAAACCAAACTTTACAATTTTGGGGCAGATGTAGTTATGGAGGTGGGAGGGAAGGGATGGTAGGGGAAAAACAAAGGAGGAGGCAGCAATGCTTGATAAGAAATGTACTCATTACCTTGCTCATGTGATTGTAACCCCTCTATACAGTATTTTCACAATAAAAAACTTATTAAAAAAAAGAGTACATGTAGAGCTTCCCTATGACCTAGCAATCCAACTTCTGGGCATTTACCCAAATGACCACAAACAAGGCCATACTAAAGCTACCAACAAAACTATGTTTATCACAGCATTATTCACCATAGCTAAGATATGGAACCAACCCAGATGCCCCTCGGTAGATGAATGGATCAAGAAAATGTGAAATGCACACACACATACACACACACACACACACACACACACACACACACACACACACAGGAATTCTATGCTTCCATCAGAAAGAATGACACTGCCCCATTTGTTAGGAAATGGAAGGACTTGGAAAAAATCATAGTAAGTGAAGTTACAGACTCACAGAAACATGGGTCCCATGGTTTCCCTTATTTGTGCCTAGGACAATCTTAGCAGATGAACAGAATAGCTCAATAGCTATGCAGTATGACCATACAAGATGATGCTAAGCGAAATTAACTCCAAGAACTGGATAGAAGAGGTTTATACTTTGTTGTTGTTCTCAATGTACTATGTGATTTTTTTTTCTTTTGTGTTTTTCCCCACTATGGTTTATTCCCTGTTGTCAGTACATTATATTTTGGAACCCTAGGTATGGTACATATGTTTATCTGAACTAAGGGAGGGAAAGGGAACAACAAAATGGTGAGACAAAGGACAAAGGGGAACCAATGCAGCAGCAATGCTCACAAGACAATATGTTGGAAATGATCTGTACAACTTGGGGGAATGGGGGGAGGGAAAGTGGGAGAAAAATGAGGGAGAGGGTAAAAAGTTAGACAAGAAATGTAATCACGATCTTACTTATGTAACTATAACCCCTCTGTACATCACCTTGCCAATAAAAAAAGAGAAAAGAAAAAGGACTTTGCCTTAAAAAAAGAATAGGAGAAATCTGGCAAATAATAACCAATCTGAAACTGGAAAAAAGTCATTTTATGTATACATCTCAGAGTTAAGAAACAATAAGTAGTTGCATACACCATGTCTTGCTTTGATCCTTCCCTGTTTCAGCACCGTTCTACAGGCCTGCTTTATAGCCAAAGCTATGGATGGGGTGATTACTGCACTTGGTGGCTTGGGGCATGGTGGCATTAGTCTCTATGAGCTGTGATGGAATCTAGGAGGGATGTTCTAACCCCTGCTCTACCTTACCTCACTTCAGAAACCCATGTCACCACAATTCTACCCAAAGCTGTAATGAGAAAAGCTGGCAGATACATCTGACAAGTAGGAACGATTTACTGCTATGTTCTAAACTTCACCCTATGCCTACTCTTGGCCATTCCAATTACTCCATGTATAACTTATTTCTTCTCAGTCTGTGCAAGCTATGCTTTGTGTCCAAAATACGATGACAGACAATGACTTAATGATGTTGTCTTCTAGTTCTCTTAAAGCCCTGAACGATCATTTGCTTACCCAGAAGTCTGGCCTTTATTTGAGGGAGCTGAATGTTATCTTGCAATATTTTTTTTGTTCCTGGCTTTGATTTCTGCATGCCAGTAGGCATTATACGCTGTCTTCATGATCTTTCTTATTCACACAGAAAACAGGATGAAAAGGAGATGTTTTGCATTTCCACTGCCATTCCTCAGCAGGACACCATTTGTCCCGAGAGCAGGCATATTCATCCCTTGTTCTTTTCTCGTTTCTGAGGGCACTGAAAAGCTTTGTTTTTGTGGCCTTGCTCTGTCAATGTTCTTAATAGCTCCAGCCTTCCTGTCATCATTTTTTTTTAAGTGTGACATCTTTTGATATGCTCCTTGTTTATTTTTTATGTACAAAGACTTGAAATCATGAATATATTGGAATGCTTCTTGTATAGCTACCCTGTCTGTTAAAGACAATTTTACCTATGCCTAATTAACCATTATATCATGATTTCTTATTAAATAGCTTCCTAAGACAAGCTAAGTATGCAGTCCCGAGGCAGTCTAAACACACACACAGGTCACAGCACAGCGTCAGAATTTTGAAAGTTACTCTTTTTTGTAAATTGACAAATTATTTCATATGCTGCTGATTTTTTTTTTGGTGGGGGGGTCGGTCATGGGGCTTGAACTCTGGGCCTGGGCGCTGTCCCTCAGCTCTTCAGCTCAAGGCTAGTACTCTACCACTTGAGCCACAGCGTTGCTTCCGGCCTTTTCTGTTTATGTGGTGCTGAGAAATCGAACCCAGGGCCTCCTGTATGCGAGGCAAACACTACCACTGAGCCACCTTCCCAGCCCTGATTTTTGTTTTTTTTTTTAATAAAAAGAACATAGAAATTTGAAAAGAAAATATTTCTTGTTGGGTGTCTGTGATAACTAACCCCCCCTTCTCTGAATGTGTGTGTGTGTGTGTGTGTGTGTGTGTGTGTGCTGACACTGAGGCTTAAACTCAGTGCTGGTGCTCTTGCTTAGCTTGCTTGTTTATTTCTTGTGTGCTACCACTTGAGCCACATCTCCAGTCTGGGATTTTACTGGTCAGTTGGAGATAGATTCTTGCAGACTTTTCTGCCTGGGCTGACTTTGAACCATTAACTTTTAGGTTTCAGCCTCCTGAGTAGCTAGCATTACAGGTGTTGTGAGCCACCAGCACCCAGCTTGTGATTTCTATTCTTGACTTCAACTTGATTGAATTGACAGATGCACAGGAGATTGGAAAAGTGCACCTGTGGGTGTGCTGTGAGGATAGTTTCAAAGATAATAAATTGAAGGAAGGCCTGTTATGATTGTGCGTAGCATTTTATTCCATCAGCAGGGGACCAGATGGACTTAAAGGGGAAAAGGAGAAAGCCAGCTAGCACAGGCGTTCTCTCTAAGTTCTTACTGCGAGGATGGTGAGCTTCTCTGATCTGCTATGTCCCCTAAACCATACTGTACTGAACCCTAAACCTTAAGCACACAAATAAATTGTTCCTTCCTGAAAATTGTTTCTCTTAAGTATTGGTCACAGCAACGAAAAGGTCCACACAGTGCTTAACCTCCTTGGATTGAATTTACTTTTAGAGTCGCAGATTGACCAAATTTGCCTTGCCTATCTCTCGTGAAACGAGCATGATTTCTGGCAAATTAGCATATCAAGAAAAGGTTGATGGATAGCATGCAATTCAATTTTGCAACTCTGCAGAGTCTGCAGATTTGTATTTGTCATTATGTCCTGTTTCCTCATCCACACACCTCTATCTCATAGTGTCTGATCTCTGGGCGGAGAGGAAACCTCACTCACACTTCACAGGACTAAGGCAGGCAAATCTGTGCAGGAGGCAAAGAAAGCTGTGGAAATTGAAGGACTGAGAGTGGACTGCAGATATATAAATGAGTAAATCATGTTCTTTTTTTTTCTTTTTAAGTAAATAAGTTTATTTAAAAGTGAAGGGAAAGCCAAGAAAGTAGCGAGAATCTCCATTTGGAGGGGGGCCCTAAGGAGGAGTCTCATAAAGGGCCATTATTAGCTCCTTCCATAACTCTTCCCCAGGGCTTTGTGCTGATTGCTTAGTGGCTTGTGCATGCCCCGCCCCAACTCTTTTCTTTAATTGGGCACTCAGGGCATTTATAGGAAGAAAAAACCTTTTGAGCGGGAACCCAAGGAACTATGAAATGCCATCATGTAAGGAGGTAAAAAATAATGTTAAAATATTTTTGAGGAAGGTTGTATCAGCAGTTTGGAACATGATCAGCTGTAAATGGGAAATGAGCGGGTGATGGGTGTGGAGAGACTCGCCACCTGGAAGAGTTCTGACAGCCAGAGCTGAGGGATATAGGGAAACTTGGAATGGAAGACCCAGAAAAGGGTGAGGAGAATTGAAGAGGCATGTTTATGTAAATAACGACGGAATTAACAGGAAGTATACACTGTCAAAGACCAACACGAGATTTGTGATGTATGTATGAGCAGTTCACTGAGAAGTCAGTTATTTTATTCCAATCCCTCCTCCAATCCTGCCTTTGAGATGTATTAACCCGGCATGTTACAACACTTCATCCAATCTCCACCCAGTATTATCTCTTTTCGTGATGGGAAGTACTTTCCAATCCTACCTAAATAAATAGCATACTTTCAACATCCATGACAGAACACATCAGAAACATGTGAAAGGAAAGAAATGAGACAGGTAATTAAATTTAAAAAAAAAGCAGAAGCAAGAATGATGTATAATCCAATACTTGAAAAGATCAAAGAAAAGGAAGTAGAAGAAGATTTTAATCTGATGCTGTTATGGTAATGCAAATTAGGAATATTGAATTATAAACTGTACTGTGAAATAATCTTTATATGAAAGAATGCTGGAAAGACTAATAAAGTTATAACTAATTGAATCAGCAGAATTAAAACTGAGGTTTTGCTTACACTGTGGTCAGTTTAATACAATGTCATTACAAACAAATATCAATGAGGACTATAAATACCAATAAGTAAAAAAGAATGTGTTGTAATATTTCTGATATCTATTAGGACATGTATTATAGTAGTGGAGTATGATAAACTGTGAAAACATGCTC
This sequence comes from Dipodomys merriami, assembly GCF_024711535.1. NCBI lineage: Eukaryota > Metazoa > Chordata > Mammalia > Rodentia > Heteromyidae > Dipodomys > Dipodomys merriami. The sequence continues at coordinate 20,549,016 of NW_027202826.1, forward strand.
ACAGTTAACATAAAACACTTTACATTTTTATTATATAGGTATATGTATTTATATAGTACTTCTATTTATTCAAACATATCTATTTAAATCCTCTATTCTTTTTCATTAGCAAGTTATAAGTCAAATAAATAAGGCCTCCCTAGACAAAGAGATCCAGAAAAATTGTTTATCTCCACAAGAACTCTTCAGTTCAAATCACAGATTCTATCCTGCTTTCTTAAGATGATTATTAAATAAGCAGATTACATGATTTATCAAGGGTTCATTGAATCAGATTTTGGAGCTTGAGACTAGTAATCTGCATCTTTATTAAGTGCTTTAGACAGTCAGTCCCCATATTTGAGGGGCTTTGTCCTAGATATCTATACTGTCAAACATAAGCAACAAATCAACACACACAAATAAACATAAACTAGTGAGTAAAAATACTTTGAAGCTAACAAACCATTTTTATGACATTCATAGCTTAGTCCATGGGTGAATTCACACTAGATGTTTAATTTTTTTTTTTTTGAGTCCGGTTGTGGGGCCAGAACTCTGGGCTTGGGCGCTGTCCCTCAGCTCTTCAGCTCAAGGCTAGCGCTCTACCACCTGAGCCACAGCACCACTTCCGGCTTTTTTTCTTTTTGCTTATGTGGTGCTGAGAAATCGAACCCAGGGCCTCATGCATGCAAAGCAAGCGCTCTACCACTGAGCCACCTTCCCAGCCCTAGATGTTTAATATTTTTAATAAATTAGCTTATAGACTAGAATATTGAATTACCACATCAACCTAGGCATTTGGAATATTCAAAGCAATATCTTTAGTTTTACTCTCAAAGAATGACAGCAGATTTTGGGGTGTGTGTTGTTGGGCATTGAATTTGTGGCCTTACGTGTGCTTAGCATGAACTACCTATAACCCCTCCTCCCTTCCCAGAGGCTACATTTTACTCATCTTTAAAATGTGCCACAAGCTTGTTTGTTTTTCACAATTTCAAAATGATGGAAAATAAAACATTGAAAGGTCTTATGAGACTAAAGAGAATCCCCAAACAGGTCCTAAGCTATGTGCAAGATTGACTTCTAAAAAAAGAGAATTCATAACTATCACAAGTTTTTTTACCCTGTGTTCATGGACATACCTTTAATCTCACAAAATACTTTGCCCAGTGGAAAAGGGAGGGCAGCAGATGTAATAAATAATCCATTTATTGTTTAGTTGAAACTCTGCAGATCCTACTCTGACAAAATGAAATAAAGATTGATCCCATTTGTTAAGGGTTAATGGTTATTAGGAATACATTCAGCTGAAAACAGAGGCTTAATCAAATAGGGTTTATTTTTCTCATGTAATAAGTCTCTAGATAAATAAAAGCTGATATTGAGCTAGCTTCTCCTGGCTGTTACCATCTTTTCTCTGTAGCTTTTCTACTATTCTCAGCATGGGTTTCCTTTAGATTTATTGTCACATGGGTTGAAGGTGGCTTCTACACCACCCGACTCTATAGCCATGTTCAGAAAGGGAGAAATGGGGAAAGGTAGCACTCTCTATTGCTTGTTCTCTGTCTTTTTCTCTATCTATCAGTATTTTTTTTCCATTGGCATATCTTAAATTGTACATTGTAATGGATCTTATCACAACATTTCATATCACAACATCACATACATGCATGTAATGTACTTAGATCATATTATTCCCTTCCATTAGTGTCTTTCTTATCTTTTCTTCTTTCTCTTCCATTTCCTTTCCCCTTCCAGCTCTCCAGTAGTTCCCCTTTTACTATTAGGATTCTATCCCTTCCCTTCCCTTCCCTTCCCTTCCATTCCCTTCCATGCCTTCCTTTTCTTTTTTTGGTTAAATAAAACCTTTGTGAGAAATTCTCCTAAATTCTGTTTATGACTCGTGGTTCTTTGACAATGAGACTTCAATACCAAAAGATAGGTCATTCAGGTAAAAAAACCAATGAAAGGATTAGATGACACAATAGACCAATTGGCCCTAACAGATAATCATAGAATCCAGTAGCTTCAAAATACGTGTTCTTCTTGCACCCCAGGGAACCTTCTCAAAAATATACCATATTCTAGGATATTAAAGTGCTAGCAAATATAAGAAAATTAAACGCAGGGCTGGGAAGGTGGCTCAGTGGTAGAGCACTTGCCTTGCATGCATGATGCCCTGGGTTTGATTTCTCAGCACCACATAAGCAAAAAAGAAAAAAGCCGGAAGTGGTACTGTGGCTCAAGTGGTAGAGCGCTAGCCTTGAGCTGAAGAGCTGAGGGACAGCGCCCAGGCCCAGAGTTCAGGCCCCACAACTGGACCCCCCCACCCAAAAAAAAAGAAAATTAAATTATCCCCTGTATCTTGTCAGACCATAACAGGATACATTTGTAGGTAAATAATAAAGGAAACTACAGAAAACATTCGAACTCATGGGACCTGTGCACCATCTTGTTGAATGATGTGTGGGACATTGAGAAAAAAAAGAGGAGAAATCCCTTGCATTTTTTCTTTTTAGCTCTCTAGTTATGGCATGAACTCTTCTCTGTTTTTCTTTTTTTCCCCTCAGTCTTCTTTTATGATTCTCAGTCTTTTCTTTCTTCAGTCATCTTTGCAACTGAATTTAACACTACCATCTTTTTGTTAAGCTATACATTTATGAGGCTATTTTATGGTACAGATAGCTAGGAGAAGCAAAATTGAACATTGACAGCTTCTTTTTAATTCTTACTTCTGCTTTACAATCTAATCCCCTTAAAACAAAGTAGATGCCTCCAACTGACTGGAGAATCTCACATTAGCAAAGAAGATTAAACAGTAATGCTTCAAGCTCTTATTTTTACTACATAATAGCCAGCCTTATGGACCACTGAGTTGGTGCCAGAACCTGGGAGCAGGGCTTGTAGAGGATTTCACTTACAAGTCAATATAGTGAGAGGGTTCTACCCCATTACCATCTGCCTTTAGCAGGTGAAGAGAGCTCCTCCTGGGCCAGTATGGAAGCTGAGACACAAACCCAAGAAGCTCACCCACCCGGCAGCATGCCCTGGTGTTGGCTGTGTTCTCCAGCATTTTCTTTATTAAGGGATTAACGTAATTACCAAAGTGTTTTCGGAAGATTAGTCTGACATCTGCACGAGAGCCTAGAGAGAGGATTATTTGTCTGGAGGTTATTTTAGTCTTTCAAAATGTCAAGTGCAACAGGCATAAGCTAGAGACTTGAGGTGTTCAGTCTCATGGAATAGGCTTGTATAATCAACAGGACAATGGACAATGAGCAATTCAGAAGTTCATAAGAAAACACACAGTTTCTGAGGTAGGGGTTTTTCCAAATCTCCCTTGACACAAAATCCCCTGAGATGCTTGCTAAAAACATACCCTCAGAATCTAACCAGTCTATGAGAAACAGATATTTTTTCTTTTTCTTTTTGTTTTTTGTGAACATACTGTACAGAGGGGTTACAATTACATGGGAAAGATAATGCGTACATTTCTTATCAAGCATTGCAGCCTCCTCCTTTGTTTACCCTTCACATCCCTTCCCAGCCTTCCCCCCCGCCCACCCCACCAAAGTTGTAAAGTTCGTTTTTGACAAGACAACTTGTACTTCTCACAGTTGCAACGGGTCCACTTGTATCCTTAAACGACTTGTTTTTCCCCATCTCCTCCACAAATTATACCGACATCAAATATAGTGAAAGCAGGGGTTATACTGTGGGGGAGGGACATACAAAGCAACAAAGAAATAATCTTATAAATGAGTTAGAAACAAATGCATGAAAGAAAAAACATTTAAATACATATCTAAGGGTTCATTTTCCTAACATCACATTATCTGACCTTTTCTGCTTGACTCATACATTTACTAGATATTGCAAATAAGGGAAACCATGGGACCTATGTTTCTTTGGGCTTGGCTTACTTCACTTAGTATAATTTTTTCCAAGCCTTTCCATTTCCTAACAAATGGGGCAATGTCATTCTTTCTGATGGAAGCATAGAATTCCATTGTGTATATATCTCATATGTTCTTGATCCATTCATCTACTGAGGGGCATCTGGGTTGGTTCCATATCTTAGCTATGGTAAATAATGCTGCAATAAACATAGTTGTGCTGATAGCTTTAGTGTGGTCTTGTTTGTAAACATTTGGGTAAATGCCCAAAAGTGGGATTGCTGGGTCATAGGGGAGCTCTATGTGAAGTTTTTTCAGGAACCTCCATACTACTTTCCAAAGTGGTTGAACAAGTTTACACTCCCACCAACAATGCAGTAAGGTTCCCTTCTGTCCACATCCCCTCCAGCATCTTTGTTGTTAGAGTTCTTGATTATAGCCATTCTAACTGGGGTGAGGTTGTATCTCAATGTAGTTTTGATTTGCATTTCTTTTATGGCTAGGGAGGTTGAGCATTTCTTCATGTGTCTATTGGCCTTCCTTCTTTCTTCTTCAGAGATGTTTCTCTTCAAGTCTTTAGCCCACTTATTTATTGGGCAGTTGTTTCTTTGAGGGTTTGTTGTTGGGGGATTTAATTTTTTGAGTTCCAAGTATATTTTAGATATGAGACCCTTGTCCGTTGTATGGCTAGTGAAGATCGTCTCCCAATCTGTGGGCTTTCTATTGATCTTGCTAGCTATGTCCTTTGCCATGCAGAAGCTCTGCAATCCCATTTGTCCAACCTTTCTTTGATTTGTTGTGAGAAACAGATTTTTATCTTAATTTTTTTATTATAAAAATACTGTACAGAGGGGTTACAGTTACATGAGCAAAGTAATGATTCCATTTCCTATTGAGCATTGTTACCTCCTCCTTTATTTTTCCCCTACCATCCCTTTCCTCCCCACCCCCCAACTCTTCTCTCTCCCCCCAAAAGTTGTAAAATTCGTTTTCAACATACTGTCTTGTAGATCTCATTGTTATAATGGTTCATCCTGTATCCTTATTTCAGAATTTTGTGAGAAACAGATTTTTCAAAGGGATTCTATTCTCCATGTTTTAAATGGTGTTCCTCGGTGATTCTTGTGATCAGGTGAATTTGCAGGAGACATTTTATGCTGTCTTTTATTTTTACCTCTCTGACGCTGTACTTGGCTTAATTACAGTGGTATATCTGAACTCACTGACAGTTTATATATTTATTTATCTTTATGGTTAATACCTGATGTTGTATAGAGTGGTTTAACATGTTAGGCCAAGTCTTAGACTTTGAGAATTTAGTCATGCAGGACTGAGGAAACATGGTAATGCCTTTTAAATTATTTAATGTTAGTAATGGCAAACAACAGAATAGCATGTGAATAACATGAAAAGTAATCTAAGTAATGATAACATGGACATACAAATCATACAATTTTTTTTGATGTAATAAAATTTTCACTGGTAGGTGTCCCTTGGCTATTTGAAACATTTACTGCCTAAAAAAAACATGGCCATTACAAGGTCTGTCCTGGCTATGAGAAGAGGGTGCCTGAACATTTCTCTTAAAATGAGAAACATCAGTAAGTACATGCTAGTTGATGCTAGGAGAACATGGAAATTGTGAGCACAAAGGCAATGTTCAAGATGGATTTGTGGCAATATCATAATCGGAAGAATTTCCCTCAAAATGAGTATTTCTATGGAAAAACATGGCAATAACCAAGCTAAGCTGAGAAAAAAGTGTAGATGATTGTTTCCATAAATAGGAGATAGAATGAATATGAATTAGTTGTTTGTTGATTGCTTTAAGAAATTCATAAAATTAGGGCCCCCCATACATTAGTCAGTATGTATGTAAGTTGGTTCATTACGCAGTAATGGAAGGCTTACAATCTTGTGTCCTTATCATAGGACTGTTAAGAGTTGAAAACAATTGGTTTTATGGGAAAGGAGAGATACTAAAAATCAATGAAAATTAATACTATGAAATAGAATATCAAGTTTTCTGTAAAATGAGAATATACTTATTGGTTAATTTCATGTAACCAATTTAGCTTTTGAAAAGAACAAAACAACAGCAAACAAATAAAAACCCAAATGGTACTTTAAATGTGAGCAACACTAAACATAGATAATCCTTTGATGGGGACTAATCACTGAAAATGAGAGGTAATCTTCAGATGCTACCAGGAAAGACCGGTTGTAAGGATTTCAAGCTAACAGTGTGTGATGAAGGGTCACTGAGGCTCTTCCCTTCTAGCCCAGCCCTCAGCCCGCTGTTTGCAGTGACATGAGCGAGCCATGTATGAAAAGCTACTTACCTGGTGAATATTTACAAAATGAAATTTAAAGCCAGTGTTTGACACAAATTTATGGTCATCATTTTGCCAACCATGAAACCTTTCTTCCTAGATACTGATTGCTATCTGGACATAAAGAATGTTTGTGAACTGCTGTTGATACAACTCAGTTGGAAAGTAATATGACACTTTATAGTAAGATGGAAAATGCATTTGTGTTATAATTCAGAAATCATCACTTATGTGTTTACCCTAACAGGACTGTTTTTCATTTGTACCTGTGTATAATTATTTGCATTGTGAAGTTGAAAATGAGTCAGTACAAAAATGTGTGCACTGGGGCTGGGGAGGTGGCTCAGTGGTAGAGTGCTTGCCTTGCATGCATGAGGCCCTGGGTTCGATTCCCCAGCACCACATAAGCAAAAAGAAAAAAGCCAGAAGTGGCACTGTGGCTCAAGTGGTAGAGCGCTAGCCTTGAGCTGAAGAGCTGAGGGACAGCGCCCAGGCCCAGAGTTCAGGCCCCATGACCGGACCCCCCACCCCAAAATAAAAATGTGTGCACTATTGAAACATCCACAGAGTTGGGATAGAGAATGTATTTTGGTGTATTTGGATAATGAAATAAAAAGATACATACATATACATTTTCTGGATATAAAAATACACCAGAAAGCCATGAGAAATAGAGGGGAATTGAAAATTTGCATGTTGATATTTATGATGGAAAAGGGAAGGAGACTAGATTCAGAAATGATAATGAGATCTTCAAAGATAACAGTTATGCTTTCTTCTTGATATTGACTTGTATGTTTAATGGTATTAATTATATTTCAGCTTTGTCATATTATTCATATTTTCAAGAAGTCCTTTTCTACTCAGTATTTCTTATGAAAAATGTGCATTGCTTTTGTTTGAGCTCCAGGAAGAATAATTATTCTACTTGTATTTTTAAAAAATATTTTGGAATGCTTATCTTCTTTGAATTCTGCCAAACTGATACTTCAATTTTAAATTGTGAAAAAAAAACAAGCAAAACCTTTTAAAAGGTACTTTTAACACTTAATAATTTTAACAATTTTAACAATTGTTTAAATGAGAATTTAGTCAACTAAAAAGCAATATATTATGGGATGTTAGAGTATATTTCAGAATTCTACCTATATTTATCATCTATCTGTCTATCTAGCTATTTAGCTAGCTAGCTAGCTATTTATCTATCTGCAACTTATCTTCCTACTTTAGGAATAGTTGTTTTTATGTACCAAATCAATAAACTCAATCAATGTAAAGTTCATTCATGTATGTTTGGTGCTTTAAAAAATGATACATATTGTAGCATACAGGAAAAACTTTATCCTTATCCCTTTACCCTGTCTCTTTTTTCCAGTGGTGACAACTTTTGAGGATTTGATTTTGAAGGCATTCACATTTTATTAGTAGAGAAATGGAACTAGAAAACCATTCATAATCCTATCACATTTTCTTTGGATCATTTGAACTGGAAGTAAATGGCAACAATGCCTGTTCTGTTCCATCTAAATAAAATTTCAAATACCAGTTTCAGAACTGTTCTGTGTAATAACCTAAGCTAATCTAATAGATTCTAAACATAGGGTACAAACTCAAATGTCCTCAAGGGCCAGGCGAGAGAGATGAGAGACTTGTTTGTTCAGTGTGAGGACTCTGCCTTGATTGCTAGCTCGATTTATAAAAAGCAGCTGTTTCCTGTCTTCAGTGAATGGTGATACATCCAAGATCAGTTTTATCAAATGGCCAGAGTTTTGAGAGAAAAGACAGAAACATCATGTCTTTGTTTCTAATGTCTAACTTTTGGCTAGTCCTTAAAATTGCAAACAGCATCTCCTAAGTTAAACTCAGCATATTAGTAGTAGAGAATGGGTTACTTCTTTATAAGCATGATTACATGAGGCAGCTACAGCTATATTTCTGCTTAGTGAGTTGAATCACCCTTTGGATGCACGGGTTTCTTCAACCTCATTTGTGTTGTGGAACTCTAGGTTTCCTGGCCCTAAAATGACCTGCATAACCTGGTACCATTCTACCATTCCAGTTTCTTTTTTTTTTTTTAAAACGTTCACAAGGCTGCATTTTATTTTATTTTATTTTATTTATTTATTTATTTTTTTTGTCGGTCATGGGGCTTGAACTCCGGGCCTGGGCGCTGTCCCTCAGCTCTTCAGCTCAAGGCCAGCGCTCTACCACTTGAGCTACAGCGCCACTTCCCTACCATTCCAGTTTCAACTCTGCCTCTCCAAACAAAGTAACGTCACTATAATCAAGAATGTGGGGGAAATGGACAGCGAGAAGGGTGGAGAGAGCCCTAGATGCTAGGGCCCCCAAGTTCTGAGTGCTCTACCCTGTCGTTTGCATCCTGAGCTCCCAAACACTAGTCAGGATCTGCTTGTGACAGAAAGCAGCTGCATATTTCTCTTTGTTAGCTTGTCTGTCTTTTTGGGAATGAGTGGAACACTCAGAACTTGGGGACCTAAAACAAAGTTGTGAGTGCTCTTGGCGTTTGCATCCTGAGTTCCCAAACACTCCGCAGCGTTCCTAGCCATATCATTTCTACAATGGCCAAATGATGAAATCAGCCTGGTGTCCATAATTAGATGTTGGGATGAAAATGTGTTAAATATCCACAATGAATTTTACTTAGCCATTAAGAAATATGAACTTATGTCATTTCCTGGAGAAATGAATGGAACTGGAGACCATCATGTTAAGTATTTCCTCTCAGGAGGAAACAAAACAAAATACAGTGAAACCAAACCAAACCAACCAAGGTCATGAGAGGAAAAGGGGGCTACTAGTGAGGTGAAAGGGGAGAGGAAAAAGGGGAAGAATGGCAGATAAAAAAGAGTAAACAGAGGGCAGAAATATAATGGAAGTTCATTACATGTTTATATGCCATGATCAAACCTCTTACTATGCATAATTTAATATATGCCCATTAAAAACATGGCCAGGCTAATTATCTCCGTAAGCAGATAACTGAATATGATACAGCCTTGAGATACTTTCAACTAAAATTCAAGGAAGTATTAGGAGACAATGTCAGTGAGGCTGATGGATCTTAGCGTCTGTTAACTTTGCTATTTTAGGATTTGATATTGGTTGCGATTATCTCTTGTTTTAAACATGTTGCATACCTTCAAATGTAACAAATTATTTTCAACCTTTAGCTTTTCAGGAGCAATTATTTACATAATATTTTCTCAGCTTAAGGATCTCAAAGCCTGCAATTATTGCTTTTCTATAACATTTTTTTCATTTTTGAGTCTTTTAGCTCAAAGCTATAATTTTTCTCACTCTGTTAAATATGAAGGTCATGTTATTGCACCATGTCCTACCTCATTGTTTATGATCATTTTAGCTGCCTCTCAGTCAAAGCTTTTGTTTGATGTTTCCTTGTGACTTATGACTTTTTGATTGTTGTATAGTGCCATCTTGCTGACAAGCTATTAAGTAAGCGCTGGTCTGTGTTTTCATTTGAGGTGTTAAAATAATATAAACTAGAATAGGTCTCTCTTAATATTCTGAAATGCTAGAGATTCTTTGCACCAAACATGCAAAAATTTTGAGAAAGCCAGATTTAGGACCAAGCAATGAAATACCCAGGGACATTCAGCATGGTGATACACTTAGGTCAGAAGTAGCATGTAGATCCACATAAACTTTGTGAAGCAAACAATTCATCAGTAGTCTCAAGCATGTACCTCCTGTATAAAACACTGGGAAACTTAGAAGGTTGGGAAAATAAATTATATTTCTTAACCCCTTCCTTTTGGTTGTGGTTTGCTGACATTTTTTTCATGCTCTTCCCATTAATAATCCATAGAATCTAGCACTAGCTATCAAAGATTTTCAGTGAGTGTTTGCTCAATCAATGAATCATTCAACAAATGCATACTATTCTCTAAACAACAGTCAATTGTCTCTAACCTCTGTTTCTATCATATCTATTAAAGATATGAGTGTTATCAATCTATGGAATTTCTATTTTTGTTAAATGTACATATGTTGGAATTATTTTATCTTAATTGGCAAAATGAGAAAATTTGAGAAAATATGGCCTTTATGTTCTATATTTTTGCAAAATATGTACATTACCTGGTTACCTCGAGACTTAACAGATTCTTTTTTTTTAATTCTGAAAATACTGTACAGAGGGGTTACAGTTACATGGGCAAGATAATGAGTACATTTCTTATCAAGCATTGTAGCCTCCTCCTTTGTTTCCCCTTCCCATCCCTTCCCATCCTTCCTCCGCCCCCCCAATTCTCCCCCTTCCCCCCCACCAAAGTTGTGAAGTTTGTTTTCGACATAACAATGTGTACATCTCATTGTTGCAATGGGTCCACCTGTATCCCTATTTAAATGATTTGGTTTTCCCCTTCCCCTCCACAAATTATACCAATATCAAATACAGTGAAAGCAGGGATTATACTGTGGGGGAGGGACATACAAAGCAACAAAGAAATAATCTTATAAATGTGTTAGAAACAATCGCATGAAAGAAAAAAACATTTGAATACATATCTTAGGGTTCATTTCCCTAACATCACATTATCTGACCTTTTTGCTTGACTCAGACATATACTAGATATTGCAAATAAGGGAAACCATGGGACCTATGTTTCTTTGGGCCTGGCTTACTTCACTTAATATAATTTTTTCCAAGCCTTTCCATTTCCTAACAAATGGGGCAATGTCATTCTTTCTGATGGAAGCATAGAATTCCATTGTGTATATATACCACATTTTCTTGACCCATTTATCTACTGAGGGGCATCTGGGTTGGTTTCATATCTTAGCTATAGTAAATAATGCTGAAGTAAACATAGTCGTGCTAGTAGCTTTAATGTGGTCTTGTTTGTAAACATTTAGGTAAATGCCCAAAAGTGGGATTGCTGGGTCATAGGGGAGCTCTATGTGGAGTCTTTTGAGGAACCTCCAAACTACTTTCCAAATTGGTTGAACAAGTTTACACTCCCACCAACAATGCAGTAAAGTTCCCTTCTGTCCACATCCCCTCCAGCATCTGTTGTTATTAGAGTTCTTGATTTTAGCCATTCTAACTGGAATGAGGTGGTATCTCAATGTTGTTTTGATTTGCATTTCTTTTATGGCTAGGGAGGTTGAGCATTTCTTCATGTGTCTATTGGCCATCCTTCTTTCCTTTTCAGAGAAGTTTCTCTTTCAAGACTTAACAGATTCTTAATGAAAGAGTATGCTCAAAGTAAAGAAAATTCACATCTCCAATATCCAGGCATTAGTTTGTGACTTGCTGGAAGGGAAAGACAAATAAAACAAAAGGCTGGCATCTATATGTAAAATAGATATGGAGCAGAGAATTTTCAGCAGCGAAGCCCAGAGACGATTGGAAATCAACATGATCAAATGGATGAACTCAGAAAAATTTGTGAGCCCTTTGGAATCAGAATGTATGAGTTAATGCCTGCTTTTATTACTTGCTTGCAACACACTAGTGATGTACAAACCTCTGTCCTAATTTCTTAATCAATATGGTGGGACTAACATTATGTACTGATTGTGAAGACTCAAGGAGCTTTTGATAAAGTACATACTATAGAATCCGGTACATACTAAGGATAACATTTTTTTTTTAATTGTAAAAGAGACTACATCTCAGTAGATTCCCGGCTTTTGTGAGATTTTCTTAAATCTTTTCTGATGAACTCACATCTGTCAGGCAAGATCATTGAGGAGATCATTGCATACTTTGCTATCAGATGAATTTACTCGATTGTAGTTTTCAAGATCACAAAGCTATCAAGCCTTAGCTAAAACTATTCCTTTCCCTTTTTCTTTTCTTTTTTTTTTGGGGGGGGGGGTTCTGGTCGTGGGGCCTGAACTCTGGGCCTGGGCGCTGTTCCTCAGCTCTTCAACTCAAGGCTAGCACTCTATCACTTGAGCCACAGTGCCACTTCTGGCTTTTTTATTTCTGCTTATGTGTTGCTGAGGAATCGAACCCAGGGCCTCAAGCATGCAAGGCAAGCGCTCTACCACTGAGCCACCTTCCCAGCCCCTCCTTTCCCTTTTTCATTCTTTTCCCTTCTCTCCCCTCTTTGTTCCTTTAACACTTGCATCTTAACATTGACTGCTTAAGAACTCTTGATTGCTCCCCACTCTATACCTCTTCTTCAAGCATCTCACTAACTGCTGTCACTATCTACCCACATATAGAAACTTCAAACCTAGAAGTCATTTGATTTTTTTCTTTTTTTCTTATTCTCCCTGATGGAATCCAGGGAATACATCATTCACTCTTACCCCCATCCTATTGGCTTGGTCTAAGTCATGATCATACCTTACCAGGACAATGTGAACTGAAATTAAGCAAAGATTTGTATAATTTCTAATTCATGTCCACATTGAACTCAGGGTAACCTCCAGTAAAGTATCTACCAGCTATTTGTCAATTCCTTGAGTGAAACACCTAGTTTGCTTCCCATTTTATGTGGAATAAAACCCAGAACCTCGTCTATCCGAACTCTTCATGATTCAGCCCTTAAATATCTTTGAAATCATCTCCTATAGTCCCTTTGGCCTCTCTACAGCCCAATCCATCTTGTCCTTTATATTCTTTGAATAAGCCAAATTCATTCCTAACACACAGTCACCTGTTATGCACCAAGGCCCTTTCCAGGTGCCTAACATATATCTTAAAGCAAAATGATAAAATTCTCTAACTTCTAAAGCTTACCTCTTAGTGGAACAATCAATAAACCACAAACATAATGAAAAATGAACTTCCTTGTGGAAGGAAGACCACGAGAGCTGTAAAAGAAAAGAGATTAGAGTAAGAAAGATAGAGACTGCCACAGAGGTAAAGGGCTTTGTACAAATTGTACCATAACACCATTCCCCAGCATTTCCCCAAATTGTTTGACTGTAGTATACGTATTATGATCTTAAGAATCTGCTCTTTCAAGGAAGACACTTCTATAAACTATGATCTAGTTGACTTAATTTGTCTCACAAAAAGGTATCTCCATAATTTTACAGAGCAGGGCCCTGAGCTCCAGAGAAACTAATTTTCTTGAAGTCACAAATCCTTCTAGAATGTTAAGATAAGACCCCTGCCTTACAGATTAGGAGAATTTTGATGAAAGAGGTAATCAGCTACACACTTGGCAAACTTACCACAGCAGCGTGTCTATCTGACAAATGCCTCTGTAACAGTTTCAAAAGAAAACAAAAGCCATGGATGGAAAAAAAATCACAAGATGGTAAAAAGGGTCTTGAGTTGGAGCATACAATCTTACAAACAGAAAAGAAAATCATCAATAAGTAGATATATGTTACAGCACAATATTGAGAAGAGTAATAGATTAGTACTGTTAAGTTGAATTAATATTCTATCTCTTTCCCCCTCCCACCTCTGTGTATTAGAGCTTGAACTGATGGCATGGGCACTGTCCCCAAACATTTTTATTCTAAGCTAGTACTCTCCTACTTGAGCCACAGTCACACTTTCAGCTTTATGGTGGTTAACTGGAGATAAGAGTCTCATGGATTTTCCTGCAGCAGGCTGGCTTTGTACTGCAATCCTTACCTCACATCTCAGTCTTCTGAGTAATTAGGATTACAGGTGTGAGTCACCCACAGCTGACTATTTTTTTCTTTTTTAAGAAAAATAGGTGGTCTTTTTAATACCCCAGTTGTTATAGATTGAATGTTTGTGTCCTATTAGATGTCAATATTTAGTTGAGGAAGCAATTAAGTTTAAAGAAAGTCAAGAATACAGTCTGAGCTGGTAGAATTTGTATCATTTTAATGAGAGACACACAGACACCATCTCTCTTCCTCTGTGTTGTGTGTGTGTGTGTGTGTGTGTGTGTGTGTGTGTGTGTGTGTGTGTGTGTGTGTCTTTGTCATCTTCCTGCTGAAGGCATACTCAAAGGAAAGGATATGAGGGCAGAGATCCACCCACTGCAAAGCGAGTCCTCATCACAAAACAAATAGGCTGAAACCTTCATTTGGGCCTCCCAGACTCCAGGACCATATAAAATATTTTTTTGTTCTTTTATTCACCAGGTACATTGCATTTTGTTATGGCAGACCAAAAAAGATTGACATTCTGATGTATCAGTATCTTAGAATAAAAGTGTAAGCCTGGCGCCGGTGGCTCATGCCTGTAATCCTAGTACTCAGGAGGCTGAGATCTGAGAATCATGGTTCAAAGCCAGCCCTGGCAGGAAAATCCATGAGACTCTTATCTCCAATAAACTACTAGAAAACTGGAAGTGGTACTGTAGCTCAAGTGGTAGAGTCATGCCTTGAGCTGAAGAGCTGAGGGACAGCACCCAAGCCCAGAGTTCAAGCCCCATGACGGATCAAAAAAAAGAAAGTGTAAATTATAGTTTCTGTGGCCTACAAGTTAGTCAATAGCTTTGTCAATTTTCATCTTTAATACATTAGTATTTCATAAACCATAGAATCATACTTGTCTATGAGTTTTACTTACAATGACTGAAGAACATTTTCTAATGTATTTAAGTTTCAAAGGTTTAATCACAAAGAATAGTAAATATCAATCTAGAAACACCACATGGTAAATGGAGGAAATGAATGAAAATCCTGTTATACACATATTCTAGAGATTTTAAAAGCAGATGACAACTTCAAGTGTTCATACAAGATAACAGAATTGAAATCATTCAAGTGCTGTATTTTATCCTTTTCATTTCTAGGCTGTCATGGTTTATTTTGACTTTAAGGAACAAGCAGTTCCACAGGAGTTGGAAAGAACACCCAAAGAGAGCTGGAATGTTTCAAAACCATTATCATTTGACTTATAATGAGAATGCACATGACTCAGAGGCCAACTGAGAATTCTTTGACTTATATTTACTTAGAATATGATGCTAATAAGTAATAAAAGGTGCCATTTTTTGTGACTCACATATATATTATTAAAACCCAACTGTCATCTTTATACTCATTTAGATTTTAGAGTAGCAAAAGTTTTGGGGTTCAACAAGTCTTTATCAGTGAAATTATTTACTGAAAATTTACTCACATTATTACTGAAAAAGTTGGATTATAGAAAGCAGATTAATTTTTTTGTCAAGGTTTTATTATATAGCCCAATCTGACCTTGACTTTGAGAACCTCTTGCCTCAGTTTCCTGGGTTCTGGGTTTGCAAATATGCATCACTGTTCTTGGTGAGAATAGTGGATTATATTTAAATCAATTTTTATCATTGCTGATAGATTTTCCATAGTTAAGGCATTTCTTTTTCTTGCTTCTCTGCTCTTGGAGAATACCTGGTATTGATAACAGCTAATGTTTATTAAAGCTCAGTTAATGCATGTTTAATTGATAGCATGAGTAAATACTGGAGTGGGAATACCCGAAAACACCTTTTCCAGCATGTTCCATTACGACTTCCTGTCTAGAGGGTTTGGAGACCAATGCTCAATTCCTCCTGGTATTGATGGGCAGAGTTGGGATTGTATATGATGGGATAGAGGAAAGCCTTCCTGGCTTGCTTCCTATTTCTACTTAATGACTAGGACCTGAAGCTCCATTGTGCTCTCTTCATAATAGTTGACCTAATATTGTTGGTTGGTGAAACCCTGTGGATTTTGTTGTTGTTTGTTCGGTTCTGTTTTCACTTTTTCAGTACTGGGCATTGAACTCAGGGCCTCATGTGTACAAAATATGTGCTCTACTACTAGAGCCACACTTCTAGCTAAAGCTGTCCAAATCAAAATATGTAACACCAGTAAAAGCAATCGATGTTTTCCCCCAGGTAAGTTATTATTATGAAGGTATATCTATGGTCTACTTTTAGCTTTTTGTAAATTAATCATTTGACGGTTTGTCTACTGTGAAATAGAAAAATAAAAATGATTTTCCTCTCAATACAAAAACAAAAAGGAAGTTCTTTTTATTTTTTTTTAATTTTCTACCTTTACTTTTATCCAGAAAAAGAAAGGCATTTAATCTCTTTTCCTAGTGTTCTGTTGTTTTATTTGCTAAATGCATAACCTTGGGGAAAGATTAGGCAATGTGATCGGTCCCTATGTCATATTACTTGAAGAAATCCTGCCAGTGAATGCTCCAGGACACCAATAAAGGCCCATATTTTTCAGCTTATTAACTTGTCTGCTCGATTGAGCTTCCTCAATCCTATGGGCCCCATCTGCAGTTTTAACAATATCGATGATTAATTCTGCAAAGAGTAGTTTAAACTGCAAAGCAAAATCTGAAACTGAGCTACAGAGAGACCATATGCTCAGAGACATCTCTACAACATGGAAAGAAATGTTTTGCTGAGGCTTTCTATTATGTTGTTGAAAGATATTGTCTGGCAGATCCTGCCCTAAGTGGTTCAGAAGGATTGTAGTAATAAGTTAGATGACTAAGTTTGTAATAAAAAAGACTCAGTTTACATTTGCATCATGATTGGATGTTAGATATTGGTACAGTAGAGTATTTCTCACTCTCAAAAGGAGATCTTTCTGCCTCCCATGTAAGTTTTTACTTTTTAATTTGAAGCTCCTCTGTTACAAGATTTACTGTGTGTGGGAACGTTATTTGCAAAATCTCAGGAATATAGAAGAGTCCAGATTTGTACTTATCATTTCTACCAATTTTGGGTCAGGTGATCTGGGAAATAACTTTTCCTTAGTTCTTTATAAAATCTGAGGAGAGTTGTCAGGATTGAGAAGACAGTGTGTTGGAAAAGGTCTGGCCCAATGCCTCAAAACCATATGAAATCTGAAGGGCAAGGTGGGGTTACAAGAATGTTCTATAGCAGTAGATGATCTGTTCCCACATTTACTGTTCTTGAATTGTTTGGTATCTTACAACGAGAGTGACAACTTACCAATTGAATAATAGAAGTCTTCAAGATAGAGGTGAATACATCTAGTTCAACTTTAAAACAAATTCTCTTCAATTAGCTAAAGCAAAATAATAACATTTCCATTGATTTAAAGACTAATTAGGACAGAAATCAGTTGTAGAAATTTAGAATAAATTTGCTTTTATTGTTAGCAAATTCTTTTCAGAAGAAGAGGAAAAGTAATACTATTTGATAATAGAGATTAATTTAGGCTTGCATATGGTAAATACTTAGTGATTATTCTCAGAATTCTTCCCCCAAATTATTATTTCTCTGGAAGCACCTGTGTTCCACAAATGATTTACTTATGCCTTTGGTAGAAAATGTGAACTGAGAAACTAAAGTAGATATTATTAAGTCCTTTATGTACTGAATCCATTAATTTGATTTTCTTAGATCTATTAATTTGATTTTCCTATTATTTGATTTAAAATGATAGAAAAATATTTTAAAACTGTATAGCTACTGGCATATTGCTATGAAATATTTACTATTTAAAACATTCATAAAATTAAGTCTTTTTTTAGGTTTTGGGAAGTAAGAAAAAATGATCATTATCCTTATTTTTGTGCCAGTCTTGGGACCTTGGTGCTGTCCTTGAGCTTCATCTATTTATTTATCTTCTCAAGGCTAGTGCTTCTACCAATTGAGCGATAGATAGCTCCATTTCTAGATTTTTGGTGATTAATTGGAGGTAAAATCTCTTGGACTTTCCTGCCGGGGCTGGCTTTGATCCTCATACCTCAGCCCCTCGAGTAGACAGGATTAAAAGCTTGAATCACTGGAATTATCTTAAGCCCCTATTACTTAATTCACAGAGTTTTGTTTATAGTGATTTCTAGACATTTCCCTTTTCTGCTCCTCCACCTATCAGCAATGTTTGCTTTTTTTACTACCCTTACCTTGACTATTTAAATAATAGTTTTACTATTTTTTCTTCCTACAGTCTTTTCTTGTCATCATTTGCAAGAGATCATATCAATGTTTTTTCTTTCACAGCATTACTTTTTTGTTTCAGTACCAGGAAGAAGACTCCATGCTTTCTATTATTGTATAAATAAAGCTTTAAAATGGTCTTCAGCTTTGATCAGTGACATATTTCCAGCTGGTTGAGGCTGCTTCTCCACTTCCTCTGCCCTTTGCCTCATTCCTATAAGCAAATCTGTCTTCACTTTGAAAATGACATGGTATTTTCTTCCACAGCGCCTTGAATATTTAAGCAGACAGAGATGGCTTAAATAAAATGGATTAAATGGATTTTGATAGAGACTCAAGGGATGCATTCAGGCTATAATCAAGGGCTCAGAGCACGATTGGCATAGTTACATATTACAAAACAAGGACTCATGAGGGCATTGGTGCACATGTCAGGTTGTTTATAACTGGAGCTTTATTTTAGTCCTGTCCTGTTGGTTGATTAACATTATGATTCTAAAAGAGTGAACTTAGAAAGTGAAATTAGATAGCTTCATAATGATGAACTGAAATTGTTCCTCTAATTAACAGAAAGCAAGGCTGGCTCTTAAAGTGTGAAAATGAACCTTTGAGACTATGAATAGAAAGCTATATAATAATCAAGAGAAAAATGAAAGACTAATAACAAGAATATCAGCCCAGGGCTGTGTGTATGTGTGTGTGTATATATAGATATATGTTTTGTGTGTGTGTGTGTGTGTGTGTGTGTGTGTGTGTGTGTGTGTGTGACATTTTCTTATGAATAGAGTTAAGGTCGAAGTAGATAAATGGAATTAAGTATGGACAGGACAAAAATAACAATTCTAAAGAGTATGTTGTTTCCTTTTTCTATACTAAGAAAGAGCTACATTGATTGGTTTCACTTTCTCAATTGTCCAGTGGTCAGTTGTTTCATAACTATTGAACTACTGAGGAATTATATCTTTAGGGTTGTCCCTAAGTTTACTGTTTGTTTTATTCTAAACCCAAATGCTGCACTTATTTTATTTATTATTTATTAGTTAACTAACAAATGATATTGATAATAAATAAAGAAAATTAATAACTTAACATTTAATAACAATACTTATTGTTCACTCTTAATTACTTATTAATAAATATCAGGTAAATATTTCGTTATTGTAGAAAGAACAGAACATGAGATTAACAATTTGAACACTTTGGAATTTGTTCTTTTTCCAGTTTCCTGAAGTTTAAAGTTAGGTTGTTGAGTGTATCAGATTTTTGACCTTCTTAATATAATAAATATGGCTAATATTTGTTTTATATGTTTAATAGTGGTGTAAATGCTCCCACCAAAGCAGATCTCAAGTCATTAACTTATCACTTAGTTGCAAGTTGTTATGGTCAACTCTCATTACAGTTTGAATCTATCATATCATTGATTGATCAATAGTAGTTAAATAGGTGCTATCTCTCTTTGGCATGATAAGCCTATGTGATCAGTTAGAGCAAGAATATGCAAAGTTTTTACAGATGAACCAGATGTGTCATAACTAATGCCCTACTGTTTTGTGAAAGACGAAATATATATCTGATTAAAAATGATAAGTGGATCTCTTTTCTAGGATGTAGTTTGTACTATTATCATTTTTACTAAACCATTGAGCACTAATTATAGAGACTTTCCTTGTCACCTATCTATAACTTAGTGTGATTACAACTCATTAATATCTAAAAGTTTTAAGTATTTTAAAAACTCAATATGAAATTAAGCCAGGCCCTGGTGGCTCACTGCTGAAATCCTAGCTACTTGGGAAGCTGAGATCTGAGAATCAGTTGGGAGTCCATGAGACTCCCAACAAACCACTCAGAAAAATCCAGAAGTGGTACTGGGCTCAAGATCACTAACCTTGAGCACAAAGGTCAGGGACAGCATCTCATTCCTGAGTTCAAGCCCCAGGCTAGACCAGAAAAAAAAAGATTAAATGGGGCTCTGAGTAACAATAAAAGAAGAAATAATTTCAACTCTTATCTATTTACTATTTAAATATATAATTGCTTAATGAATTGGGTCTTCGTTAATACTAGTCTCTGTACTTGAATGAACAATCTGGCACCTCAACATTAAATTAATAAATATTAACATTACAATAGACAACATAAGTATCAACATTGTTAATATTATTTTGACCATGTTTTGAGTGCCTACTATGGCCCAGAGATTGTGCAAAATATTTTTAATAATATTATCTTTTGAATCTGATCACTCAAAAGGTATTCAACACCTGCCTTGTTTAAATCATAGTTAATAACTTTAAAACTTTATAAAGAATATATTATGTTTTGCTTTAGAATAGGGATCATTATATGTAAGAAAAACAGCCTTTAAAGAAGCTTTCCAATTTGGCTAATGTTGAGGAGCTGGACTCTTTCCAAATTTTACCTGTTAGCATGTAAGTTGCCAGGTTTCTGCAAGGCCCAGGAAATTTGCTATGATATCATAATTATGTGGAACAAATGTTAAATATTAACTGATAGCCTTGGAATGGTTCTCTGGATTACCATCACTCTTACACTATTAATGTAAGACTTTTAGAACGTGACAAAGGGTAAATACAATAATGAAAAGCCTACTGCCTTGCCTTGTGAAGACAGCCAGGCGCTGGTGGCTCACGCCTGTAACCCTAGCTTCTCAGGAGGCTGAGATCTGAGGATCATGGCTCAAAGCCAGCCTGGGCAGGAAAGTCCTTGAGACTCTTATCTCCAATAAACCACTAGAAAACCGGAAGTAGCACTGTGGCTCAAGCGGTACAGCACTCGCCTTGAGCTGAAGAGCACAGGGACAGCGCCCAAGCTGAGTTCAAGCCCACAACTGACCAAAAAAAAAAAAAAAAAAAAAAAAAAAAAATTCACATAGACAAAACCCACAGGTTTTAATCTTCACAACTCTTTAGAGAATAAAACAAAAACACTCACCAAAGATGACCGGGAGATAACATGGGAAAAGGGATAAATAGGTAGTGAATACTTCTAATTGTTTCTGAAAGTTATGACAAAAAATAAAAAATCAATAGCTTATGTGCTGAGACAACCCAGAGGTATTTCCATTTCTAATTATAATGGGTTTTCTCAACCAGAGTCCCATTGTTGTGTCTTAAACTGCTTTTGTCTAATTTCTAGAAAAGGCATTTAATTCCATGAAATTATTCTAAACGCAAGGTTTTTTTCCTTTATACAATTTTCCTAATTTTTCAGGTAAGATCTCTGTATGCATTTCAGAATGGTGGATTATTTCTTCCAAGAGATGTAAGATTTGATATTTTTGAGTAACAAGATGATGGTAAAGCAGTCAATGTAACAATATCGTGATTCAGACTCAAAGCTATTCTGAATAGACATTGTATAATGCAATTTCCTTATGCTACAGACCATAATTAAATTGTCAATTCTAGATGTATTTTCTTTCTTTAGGTAAATACCTTGAGAAGATTGTAATTCTAATTTTAATAGAAATATTGACTGTTCTGTATCTATCTGAAAGCATGCAGTTCTCTAGCATTTTAAAACTATATCACAGATAAAGGAGAAACTGCAAGATGGTGATTGGAGAATGATATACATAGCCAAATGAGATTGCAGGCATGCTGGACTTTTCTATTGGATGTAAGTCATTAGAGAGCTCATTCAGTCTGTTTGCTTTGAAAGTTTTTTTTTTTAATTTTGTTTTTTAATTTCTTCATGTGAAGAAATGCTCAACTGCTTTAGCCAGAAAAGAAATGCAAATCAAAACAACATTGAGATTCCACTTCACCCCAGTTAGAATGGCTATAATCAAGAAATCTAGTAACAACAGATGCTGGAGGGGATTTGGCCAGAAGGGAATCCTATTGCATTGTTGGTGGGAGTGTAAACTTGTTCACTTTCCACTTTGGAAAGCAGTATGGAGGTTCCTCAAAAGACTCCACATAGAGCTCCCCTATGACTCAGTGATCCCATTTGGGGGCATTTACCCAAATGATCACAAACAAGGCTATACTAAAACTACCGGCACAACTATGTTTATTGCAACACTGCTCACCACAGCTAAGATATGAAACCAACCCAGATGCCCCTTAGTAGATGAAGGGATCAATAGTTCACACACACACACACACACACACACACACACACACACACACACACACACACACACGAATTCTATGCCTCCATCACAAAGAATGACACTACCCCATTTGTTAGGAAATGGAAAGACTTGGAAAAAATTATATTAAGTGAAGTAAGCCAGGCCCAAAGAAACATAGGTCCCATGGTTTCTCGTATTTGTAATAACTAGTGCATGTCTAAGACAAGCAGAAAAGGTCAAAATCTATGTATATATGACCATACAAGATGATACTAAGTGAAATGAACCCCAAGATAGAGGTACAAGTGGTTTTTATCTTTGTTGCTGTTATTTGTAATGTACTTATAATGTTCTATGTAATTTTTTTTGCTTCTTTTGTATGTTCTTCCCCCATGGCATAACCTCTGTTTTCACTGCATTCGATTCTTGTGCCCTGAATCTTGTATATATATTTTTCTAATTTGGGGAGGGGAAGGGAAATAACAAAATGCTGAAATAAGGATACAGGATGATCCATTGTAACAATAAAATATACAAGACACTATGTTGAAAAGGAACTTTACAACTTTGAGGCGGGGGGGGGGGAGGAATTGGGGAGGTTGGGAGGGAAGGGATGGTAGGGGAAAAACAAAGGAGGGGGTAACAATGCTCAATAGGAAATGGACTCCTCTGTACAGTATCTTTACAATAAAAATACATAATTAAAAATTTTGTTTCTAGCAGAACTCCAGAAACACTGTAGAATAATCAAACACAAATACAATGATTATATAAAATTATTTTTTCTTAATTCACCAAAATACTAAAATATATAAATTATAAAAAAAAATCACCTTGGGAAATCCCAATTTTCAAATGTCATGCATACTGATGATTAATGATGACAATTAGAATGTATTGAATAATGGTTATTTTTCCAGCTATGACATTTCTGGTTTTATCAGAAACTGTTGTAGGTATTTCTATAAAAATTATACTCATATAGGACAGAAGATATGGCTTAAGAGATAGAGCACAAACTGAGCCAGCAAGCCGAGAAATGGGTAGCCTTGAGCTTAAGACCTGGCACCAGCACCAAAAACGTAAAGAAAAGAAGAAAGAAAAGAAAAGAAAAGATCTGACACCACTTTATGATGAAAGCTCTGGAAAAATTAGGAATCCATGGAACATTCCTCAATATAACAAAGGCTGTATATGACAAACCTACAGCCAGCATTATACTTAATGGCAAAAGCTAAAGCCATTTCCTTTAAACTCAGGAATGAGACAAGAATGCCCACTCTTTCCAGTTCTCTTAAATTTAGTATTAGAATACCTAGCTAGAGCAATAAGACAAGATGCAAACATAAAGGGGATCAAAATAGGGAAAGATGAAGTAAAACTCTCCCTCTGTGCAGATGACATGATCTTGTATTTAAAGAACCCATGGATTCCACTCCCAAATTACTTGAGCTGACCAAAACTTTGGCAAAGTAGCAGGGTAGAAAATTAACCCTCAGGGACTGGGAAGGTGGCTCAGTGGTAAAGCGCTTGCCTTGCATGCATGAGGCACTGGGTTTGATTCCTCAGCACCACATAAGCAAAAAGAAAAGAGCTGGAAGTGGCGCTGTGGCTCAAGTTGGTAGAGCGCTAGCCTTGAGCTGAAGAGCTGAGGGACAGCGCTCAGGCCCAGAGTTCAAGCCCCACAACCGCCCCTCCCCCCAAAAAAGAAAATTAACCCTAAAAAATCAATGGTTTTTCTGTATGCCAACAATGAGAAGAGTATGGCTGAAATCGGGAAAGCAACTCCATTTGTAATAGCCCCACAAAAATAAAATACCTAGGAGTTAACTAAAGAAGTGAAGGACCTCTATGATGAAAACTTTAAAAACCTGAAAAAGGAAATTAAAGCAAAACTAAGGAAGTAAAAAAATCTCCCAAGCTCCTGGATTGGGAAGATTACCATTGTGAAAATGGCAATACTGCCAAAGGCTATCTACAAATTCAATGTGATACCTATCAATATTCCAACCTCATTCTTTAATGAAATAGAAGAAGCAACCCCAAAATTCATATGGAACGATAAAAGACCCCGAATAACAAAAATAATCCTTAGCAGAAAGAACAGTGCTGGAGGAATATCAATACCAAATTTCAAACCCTACTACAAAGCCATGTAATCAAACCAGCTACTGGCACAATAACAGACCTGAGGACCAATGGAATAGAATTGAAAACCCAGAAATGAATCCACATACCTATAGCCACCTAATCTTCAATAAAGGAGCAAGAAAAAAAAAATAGAAGGGAAGAAAGACAGCCTCTTCAGTAAATGGTGCTGGCAAAATTGGTTAAACACCTGAAGAAAACTAAAGCTAGAACCATATATATCACCCTGCACCAGAATCACCTCAAATGGATCAAAGACCTTGAAGTCAAAGCAGACATCCTGACAACATTACAGGAAGGAATAGGAGAAACTCTAGGGCTCCTTGGCACAGACTGAAATTTTCTTAATAAAGACCAGAAACACAACAAATCAAAGAAAGGTTGGACAGATGGGATTGTATGAAACTGCAGAGCTTCTCCATGGCAAAGGACATAGCTAGCAAGATCAATAGAAAACCCACGGACTGGGAGAAAAATTTTACTAGCCACAACAGACAAGGGTCTCATATCTAAAATATACTTAGAACTCAAAAACTAAATACCCCAACAACAAATCCTCAAAGAAACAACTGCCTGATTAATAAGTTAGCTAAAGACTTAAAAAGACTTCTCTGAAGAGTAAATAAGATTGGCCAATAGACACATGAAGAAATGCTCAACTTCTCTAACCATAAAAGAAATGCAAGTCAAAACAACATTGAGATTCTACCTCACCCCAGTTAGAATGGCTATAATCAAGAAATCTAGTAACAACAGATGCTAGAGAGGATGTGGCCAAAAAGGAACCCTGTTGCATTGTTGGTGGGAGTGTAAACTTGTTCACTTTCCACTTTGGAAAGCAGTATGGAGGTTCCTCAAAAGACTCCACATAGAACTCCCCTATCAGTAATCTCATTTTGGGGCATTTACCAAAATGATCACAAACAAGACTATACTAAAGTTACCAGCACAACTATGTTTATTGCAGCATTATTCACCATAGCTAAGATATGGAACCAACCCAGATGTCCCTCAGTAGATGAATATATATATAAATATATATATATATATGCCACATTTTCTTGATTTATATTTTCTTGATCTCTATCTATCTATCTATCTATCTATCTATCTATCTATCTATCTATCTATCTATCTATCTATCTATCTATCTATCTATCTATCTGTCTATCTATACACACACAATGGAATTCTATGCCTCCATCATAAAGAATGACACCACCCCGTTTGTTAGGAAATGGAAAGATTTGGAAAAAATTATATTAAGTGAAGTAAGCAAGACCCAAAGAAACATAGATCTCATGGTTTCCCTTATTTGCACTAACTAGTATATGTCTATGACAAGCAGAAAAGATCAAAAGCTATGTATATATGACCATACAAGATGATGCTAAGTGAAATGAACCCCAAGATAGAGGTACCAGTTGTTTTTATCTTTCTTGCTGTTGTTTTTAATGTACGTATAATGTGCTATGCAATTTTTTTGCTTCTTTTGTATGTTGTTCTCCCATGGTATAACCCCTGTTTTCACTGTATTTGATTTTGGTGCCCTAAATCTTGTATATACATTTTTTTAATTTGGGGAGGGGAAGGGAAATAACATAATGCTAAAATAAGGAAACAGGATGACCCATTGTTACAATAAAATGTACAAGACACTATGTTGAAAATGAACTTTACAACTTCAGGGGGTGGGGTGGGAGAAGTTGGGGAGGTGGGGAGGGAAAGGATGGTAGGGGAAAAACAAAGGAGAGGGTAACAATACTCGATAGGAAATGTACTCATCACCTTACTCATGTAACTGTAATCCTTCTGGACAGTGTTTTTACAGTAAAATATATACTAAAAAGGAAAAGAAAAACTATGGTCATGTTTTAAGACCTGAACTACACAGAATAGAATTTTGAGTAAGGATTCATTCAACAAATACTTGGCAGGGTGATGTGTGAAAGTGGAAGAGAGCAAAACTGGGGATTCAGTGGACACCTCTCGAAGGTAGAGATGCCAAGGATGTGCAATGTCTGCTGAAGAAAGATGCAGGAAGTGAGCAGAACAAGCACCAAGAGAGGCTGTGTGGCAACTGAAGCAGGCAGTAAAGCACATTGAAGCTCACATCTCACCACTGTGTGTGCCCTTTTGTTGCTAGAATTAGCCACCGGATTTAAAGCTTGCCCTGTTGGGTTATGATCTTGCTTCTTGCTTCTGTCCAACTCCTTCCTATTTTCCCATTCATCCTTTGGAATGAGACTATTTACCTCATGCCCATTGTACATTGGAAATAGGTGACTTGTTTTTAGTGTGTACAGGGCTCACAGTTAAGAGATTGCTTTGAGTATTAGAAGACCTTTGGACTTGAGAATTTGAACAGTGTGGACTAAATGCATTTTTGCATTATGAGATAGGTCTTTAGGGGGGCAGTTATAATATTATGGTTTGGAAATGAAGTGCCCCTCAAAAGTTTCACGTGTTGAAGCCTTTGTCCACTGCTAGACCCAATCACTGAGAAGTGACTTAAACCATGAGGACTATGCCTTCATGAAAAGATTCATAACAGAATGGCATTATACGGTAGCTGCGGGTAATAGGTCATGAGGAGCATGCTCTGGAAATGCACACTTTATCACTCACTGTCCCCTTTTTGCCTATCTCTGCTTCCTGAATTCCATTTAGATGAGTAGCCTCTTTCCCATGCTCAAAACATCATGAAGTTCAAGGTTACCACAGGCCTATGGAAATGGAGCAAGCCAACCATGGAGTGAAACCTCAGGCCTCTGTTTATACAAGTGGTGAATTAACACAGATATTAATTCTGTTAGTTTTAGGAGGGAACCCTCCATGTTATTTTCCACAAAAAGGTCCTATTCCTCCCAACACTGTCCAACAGCTTCTTTGTCTTTCTAGCCTTATCAGCATTCGTTGTCAGACATCTATCTTTCTTAGTTTGGTCTGTCAACCAGTGAACAGCGAGGTGTTTGCCCCTAGGCAAAGGATGCCCCTGATGGTAACACTGTTGGCTCTGCAGTTGCAAACTTCTCCAGCCAGCTCACATTTGTAGAAATAGCTGAACAGATATCCAGATGGAGCAGGCCCTATTCAAAGTCCAAAAGAGGGAAAATAAATGAGAAAGAACCCACACAGCAAGATAAATACAGAAGGGAAAGTAAAACGAACAAGGGAGAACACAGCAGAAGCCATCTACAAATTCAAAGAAACCCCACATATAGCTAGTCCACATATAGCTGCTTCACATATAGCTACTGGGCAGAATGTCCACTTTGGCTTATAGGATATCTATCAGGCTGTAGAAGTCAAGCCTGTCTTCTGCTAAGCATCTTTTTCTTACTCAGTGGCCAGGAAAAATTCTTTTTATTTTTAAATTTTATTTTTGTTTACATTTTTCAATTGTAAAGATGTTGTACAGAGGGGTTACAGCTATGTGAGTTGGCTAATGAGTACATTTCATAGTAAGCATTGTTACCTCCTCCTTTATTTCCACCCTACCATCACTTCCCTCCCCGCCTCCACCCCACCCAGGAAAAATTCTCGTTCAACTTGTTTCAAATGTTTGAGACAAAGTTAAGCTCCAGCTTCTGCATCTCTCTCCTGAATTTTGTTCAGGGTTCTCATATTGTTCTCGAAGAGCAGAGACTGCCGTTAAAACTAGTTTCCAAACCCAGCAAGCAAATAGCTAGTTTTGGATAATCCAGCTTTCCTCTGGTAAGTGACTATCTAGAATTCTTTTCTCCTGATTTTGAGGACATCTCCCATTTCCTTGAGGTCAAGAGGAAAAAGAGCCAACAGCTCAGCATGATCTTATTTCTCCTAGTTCTATAATTCTTTTCCAAAAACACAATTTGAGCTAACGGGTGATGAAGGAATGTCACAAATGTGTTACTTAAGGTAATTTCAGTATGCTTTGTCTTTCAGTCTTGGAAGATATATTCATTTTCTACTGTAGCTGTAACAAATTACCACAGACGTGGTGGCTTAAAACAATGAAAAAGTTGTTATCTTCCAATTCTGTTAAGTTAGAAGTCTAGTCTAAGATCATGTTGCTAACTGCAGAACTGAGCTCTTCTCATGGTTGTTTTCATAGCCACACATTTGGCATCCTTCTGTTATTTTTCCCCCATAATATATTTGTCTGTTTGGGTTATCATCACATAAAATCACAGATTAAATGAGACAATTTATTTTCTCATTGCTCTGGATGCTTCAAATTCAAGATCAGGTAGCCATCACAGTGAGAGAGTAGGGAGAGAGGGAGACAGAGGCAGAGACAGAGACAGAAACAGAGAAACAGAGAAACAGAGAGGGACAGAGACAGAGACAGAGAGATCTGACTTCAAAAGTAAAGATATTATCCTGTCAGAATACCTCCCCATTTTTTAAAAACTTTACTTAATCTTAATTATTTTCTAAAGGCCCATTGGAAGTTGGGCTTTAACGTGTGAATCTGGGAGAGATAGTTCTTTACATAATATGTAGTAACTTCTCCTTTACAGATTTGGGGTACTGGGGTGGGGATACTTTTGGCCAGGCATTTCTCTGTTCAGCACATAGGCAATTCTTGGTTATTAGCAGTTGAATGCTCTGTTACAAATTTAGAGTTTAGTGAGCAGCATTGTGGTATGTGTCAGGTGCATTATCTTTGAAATTGATTTCATTTTTTATAGAGTAATTTAAATGAATATGTATTAAAGTTATTACTAGTTGTTACTGGGTCCAAAATGTTAACATTGTAATATATTAAAATTATTATATAGCTAATATTTGTTCCTTTTTATGTCCCACCCAGAAATATTTGCTCTCAGTTGGTGAAATGTACAACCAAACCACTTTAAGTATCCATTAAATGCAGCAAATAACTTGAAATGAAGGTAATACCAGCTAATACCTTCTTCCATCACACCTGGGAGAAGGCAATGCAATTTAGAAACAGATGTAGAAGTTTGCAATTCTTATTAAAGCTAAATTCCAGGATGTACTAAAGTACAGAGCAAAGAATATGGAAAGTTGAGAAACAAAAATTATTTCTGCTAAAGTCCTTAGTAAAACCTAAGGAGAAAGATAGTGAGAGTCAATTGAAAAATAGAAAAAAAGGACAAATCGTGATTTATAAAAATGTATAATCCATGTAAGTTATGAAACAAAAATATGTACGTAAGTGGCAGTCCCAAGTTATTACCCACATATAATGATAAAAGAGAGGCCTAGCTAAACGACATGTTTCTACAATGAGATGGAAGTGTTAACTCTACTTGTGCCCTTGAAGATTTGAACTTGAAGTCTAGCTTTGCATTCTTTTAAAGGAAGGCAATTGATAGGTGCCAAGGAGTCTGCTCCAAAGATCAATGCACAATGTAGGCAAACATGGAAATTTCACCATCATTCACATTAATCTGTAGGTTTAATAGGTGCTATTCATAATAATAAATACAATTGCATTTTTAAAAAGCACAGAAAAAAGAATTCTAGCCCCAAAATGCAGTGTCCAGAATTCCACTATTGGGTAGTTTTCCATTTAGAGAGAGCCTTGTTACCCCCAGGCAGAGCAGATGGGGCTTTTCTCAATAAACATATTAAGTCACCAATATCTTTACCTGGACTTTAGCATTGTTGGCTTCTTGCATGGGGAAAGTGAGAGCAGAAGATGCACTGTATTGACCTCTGTAAGGGAAGATGGTATCAAAAAAAGAGCTGGTAATTACTCAAAGCCTAGCTGTCTTTCTCACAAGCTATAGAGTAGTGTCATCTCTCAAATCTAGCATCTGCAGTGTCCTTCCTAAAACTCGAAAAGTACTGGGATGTAAGGTGTTGTATTGAACTCAACATTGTATCCAGAAACTGGCTGAAACAAAGTGGGAATATAAATACAGGTAAAAAAAATGTATTTTTATGTTTCCAGTTACTTAAAATTTGCATCTGAATGACAAGATATTAACACAAGAATATGAAAGTTGACTTAGGGGCAATGTTTTAAATTTTTCCAAAAACAGTGTAATTTTTATGTTTTTGTTACAACAGAACAGAAAAAAAATACATGGGTGATGAATAAGAAATAGTAAATCTCAAAAAACTCAAATTTCAATGGCGGAAAAATGCTCTTTGAACTAAATTCATGTGTATGAAAGGGAAGACAAAAAGATAAGGAAGTACTGCTCAATAAAATTCAATTAGTATTTGTTATCCACCCTTCTCCGTGGATAATCACAGATTTTCAGACAGCTTGTGGCTCATTCCTGTAATTCTAGCTCCTCAAGAGGCTGAGATCTGGAGGACTGTACTTGAGAGGTCAGCTCAGGCAGAGAAGTTTGCTAGATTCCATCTTAAAAAATAAACAGCAAAAAAAAAAGCAAGGCTGGAAATGTATTTTTGAGCCCTTTACCTGTATGAGTATGTACTTATTAGACATCTGAACTTGAATGACTCATTGGTATCTTAAATCTGTGATAAACTGAACCGATGATCTTGCTTTTTAGACTTGTTACTACATTGTTCTTTACATGTTATATGTTAGCAGATCACATGACTATCCATCCAGTTGGAAATATATTAGATATCCTGGTTTTGCTCTCAACTGTACATTCACCAGTTGCTTCCAATTCTTTTTATGGCCTACAAGTTTTACAGGATATGTGTCTTTCTTATTTCTCCAGGTAGAACAAAGGAAGTCATTTCTAAGCAAATAGACCTCCAAAAAGCAAGAGTTCAAACTTTAAAAAATAAGAACTGCGATTTCTCTCTCTCCCTGTATGTGCATGAGTGTGTTTGGGACAGGGTCTTTCTATGTGGCAAGGCTAGCTTACAACTCACTACTTAATACAGTTCCCTTGACCTCCGGATCCTTCTGCGTCAGCCTCTCAAGTATTGGGATTACAGATATGTCCCATCAAGCTCAGCAAGAATTCATTTCTTTTGATCTAGTTAAAGTCCTGGTAGATGTTTCAGAGGAGACAGTACTCAGCCCATTGATCACCAGCACTCATGAGCATTGCGGTCTTTAATTCTTGGCTTGAAGGCTGGGCATAGCTTGACAGCCATCCCGAAAGTGGAATAAAGGCCATCAAATGGCATACATGGTTTCTGTTTTGTGGTTAAGGCTTGGAAGTTGTCTGTATTTCTGCTCTCAATTCAGTGGAAAGCATGTTATTTATAGAATCACACTTTGTTATAAGGAAGGTTGGGAAATAGAAGGCGCCATATTGCCAGTAACAAGGGAGGGAGCGGGGAAGAGCTTCTTGTGGAGCCTTGGCGCTCTTACCCCTGTCTGATTCTGACTCACTGGGTTTAGTCTTTTATTCTTTCTCTGGGGGTTTTATATGTGTGGGTCTCTCAGCTCCACAAGATGTTTGTCAACTTCTTCATTTAGATGGCGAATGATTCAGAAGCGACGTTTTATGCTCTCATAGAAAGTTGTCTCCATTGTAGCATGTGGAAAATCTGTTGTAATTTATTCAGTGATTGGTTCTTGTAGAGCATATGATCCGGGGGTAAAGAACATCCATTCTTGTTATCCATTGCATCTCAAATGTCTGTCACATAACAGATGGTTACTAAATCTTTTGACAATTGGATGTGTGCCAGTATAGGTAAGTGAAAGAGCTACTACAACCCCAGCCTTTTTTTTTTTCTTTAAGAAAAAAAATACAATTGTATTTTCTTAGCATGGTAAAGAAAGACTATTCAGGATCAGTGTAACAGGGATGAAGACCACTGAATGGGGACTTGGAGCAGAGCAAAAAGATTAAGCTCAATCCTAAATACAGCACAGGCAACTAGAAATCGATAGACAACAAACCAGGTGGCAGCCAGAGGATAGAAATTACTAAAAGAAAACATCAGTGATAAAGACATTTTTTGTTCAATTGACTTAGAAGTATGCTAAGATCCTAGGGTGATGGCTTGTGGTATGGAGTGTGTGTGTGTGTGTGTGTGTGTGTGTGTGTGTGTGTGTGTGTGTGTGTGTGTGTGTGTGTGTGTGTGTGTGAGGGGGGGAGGGAGAGAGATTTGAGGAGATTGATTGGCTTTTCAGGTTAATTAGATTTTGAAGGTGAGTGTGGGAGGATTCCTGCTAACTTAACTTAGTAGTGAATTGGATTTAATTGGATTTTCACAAGGAAAATGCCCATCAGGGACTAAGCATGGCTTCAAGAGTTTGACAAAAAATTGATCAAGCAGAGAGATTCTTTAAGTTCTGTCCTTGAAGAATATTTGCAAAAGCAAAGAACAGTGAGTGCAGAAAGAAAATTCGAGGAGACTGCTACAATTTGGGGTAGTTGAAAGATCGTGAAGAGCAATGAATAATAATAAGAAAAATGATAATCCATCAATGTTGGATATTTAATTGTGGGCAAAACCTCAGCCCTACAGTGGTAACTCATCATGATGATTTTCTCTAGCATCCTTTAGTTCCAGAGAGAATGTACTTTGGAGATTCTCATAGCTAACGATGGTCAACAACGCTTTAGTTCTGGGTCAGCTTCACATTTTCTGTGGAGTTTTCAATATAATATTTTCAACTTCTTCCTTGTTTTATACATGAGGAAACTGAAGGCCAGAAGGCACAAATAAATGGCATAAGGACAGAACTAACAATCGGAGGATTTCTCATTGGTACCCAGGTCATTTGTAGTTGAAGTGATAGAGATTTAGGAAACAGGTGTGACAGAAGTGTAAATGTGACAGGAAATGAACAGGCCAGGAGAACATCTTTGCATATTCGGTTCCTAGGACCAGTTTATGCAAAGAAGTAATAAGATTTTATGGAAAGTTAATGGGAAGAGAGAGGGTGCTAGACTTGTGGATAGAGAAGATTGTGGTGGGGGAAAACATACTTTCAAATTTCTAATTAGGAAAGAGATGTTAGAAGATGACCATAGATATTAAATAGTATTTCATTGGAGGGAAATGGGAGTGAACTTTATTAGATATTTGTCCTTATGGACATTGTGTTCAAAATAAGAACAGAAATGGCTAGGAAGGAGATGTATTTTTCCAGATGTCAAAGCCCTCATTTCAGGAGATGTAAGCAAGTAGAGGTTATCTGGTGATGGTGAACGGTGATAAGATGTGAGTCACATAGTACAGCTCAATTCTGAGATGTTCCAATGAAAGGAATGTTTTGGGCAAATATCAAATGCAATGAGAATGAGACTGTAATTGGCAAGAAAAAGATGAACGTATCTCCTCACGATAAAATAGAGAATTGAAAGCTTCTTTTGAGTGGTTTTGAGTCAGATATTATTAGAAGGGAGCAGGTTTATATAGTTAGGGCAAAGAGGTGAGGTGGGAGGGGGAGAGGGCTGAGAATAAGATGTTTCATATGAGAGAGAAGTTTCTTGAAAATAGGATGAGATGCTACATACTTACAGTAAAATGAGGTAAAGGTCCCATCAGCAAGAGAATGGTAGTTCTGGGAAGGAGAAGATATAAATTAGCTAGAAGAGATTGCAATGTGGATAGATCAAGGGCACGAGAAAGCAAGAAATACAGAGGTAGATGGGAAGTACTTGAAAGTAACTAACTCGCCTCAAGGTTCCAGCTGGGGCTTGATGACAGGTTGTTTTCTTGCTGCTATAAATGCAGACCCTCCCATTTTGAAGAGCCAGAGAAGAATGGGAAAACAACATGCAGGGATAAGAAAGTGAGGAGAAATGGACACAAAATGTGCACATTTTGACATTGAAGCTCCCTGAAAGAAATTTTAGAGCACAGGAATCTTGAGAAAAAGTGAGAAAAGTAATATGGCTTCTTTCTTCCTTCCTTCCTTCCTTCCTTCCTTCCTTCCTTCCTTTCTTTCTTTCTTTCTTTCTTTCTTTCTTTCTTTCTTTCTTTCTTTCTTTCTTTCTTTCTTTCTTTCTTTCTTTCTTTCTTTCTTTCTTTCTTTCTTTCTTTCTTTCTTTCTTTCTTTCTTTCTTTCTTTCTTTCTTTCTTTCCTTCTCTCTCTCTCTCCTCCTTCCTTCCTTCCTTCCTTCCTTCTTTCTTTCCTCCTTCCTTCCTTCCTTACTTTTTTTTTTTTTGTAAATGCATCTTTTGTGTTTCTTATGGACTTTGTACTGATCAAGACAATCTGGACATTTTCCTAGCTTGACAACTTCAGGCAGACTTCTTGCCTTTAAGACCTGATAACTTTGCCACTCCCCTGCCCTTACAGATTTGTATGGATTAACCATAGAGACCTCTCTGCTCCTTTTCTTTTTAGAGCCTTTATTTTAGAACTCTTGTAAGTTCTTTCCCTTCCCCTTCAAGACACCCCTTTAAATCCTTTCTCTCTCCTCTTTAAGCATCCCTAACTAATTTCCAGCCCAGTAGTAGTGTCTTCCTCAATGACCCTACATCCTAGTTTCTGTGGTAGAGTAGGAGCCCAAGTTCAGTGAGACTTTATGAAACTATCTCCTGTGCCAAAGACAAGAGAAAGCTTGCTTTTCTTTAGCACAAGATTATTAACGGATATACTAGCCATTCCTCCTTTTACTTTAGTGTTTAAAACTCTTCCCATTCTTCATTAGAATTCAGTACAGACTGCTTTCTAGTCAAGTATTTCCTATTATAATAGATGTTTAAAGTATTCCATTTCTGTTTGACTTTGATGTGATTTTTTTGTTTGTAAGAACTTTTCAGACCTAGTCTGTTTCCTAGTCAATACTGACTAAAAATATCTGACCTGGCTTAGGATATTTGATTATTCAGAAAGACATTTCTCAAGCCTGGTGAACTATCTGGATACTCTTTTCACAGGAAAAAAAACCCCATAGGAACTAAGAACACAAATATTCTACCTTGTCCTTTCAGGAAGGGCACTCACCACGTCAGTGAGAGAAGTTTGCCTCTGAACTACAGATCTGGCCCCTCCCCTTCCAATGAGTCATTCATGAGTCTGAGTAAACCTTTGCAAAGCAAGTCCCTGAAAACCTGTTGTGTTTGCTGGAGGTTCCACAGATGATGCTCAATCACCCTGCAAGTCACCTTTACCTTGATGCTTTGCCATCTGTGACAAGTCTGTTTTAGTAGTCGTTACTTGACTGTGACATATATTTGCCTGCTTATAAATGTTATAAATGCTTATAACTGTTAGGGTAATATGTATTCGAAAGTAAATGGAAGGTTTCTCTTTGCACAGACTACTTCTAGTTCCTAGGTCACTAGAAAGCTTCTGATAGAAGCTTTGTCTCAGGATGCAGACTTAAATCTATGATTTAAATAGTTTTCAGACTTTACCTGTTACAAAGACAATCCTATCCACAGACATGAATTTCTCTCTCAGATGCTTAATTTCCCTTGAAGATTTTGAATAGCTTTGCCCATTTAAGCACATTTGATTTATTTAGTTAGCAATTTCAAATATATCTATATATACTTTAACTTTCCCACCTTTCCCCCCAATAAGAGCTGGTTGAATTCTTAACAATGAAACTTGTTTGTAGAATTCAATAAATGTTCTTGAGTAAGCATTGATTATTTTTTCATTAGCCACACATGGTTATGAATAGCAGATTTGGTTGAAGTAGAAACTAGTGAAAGAAACGGTAATTGATTTTACTCAGATCTGATGCAGAGTTTAGAGAACTATAGGCAGAAGACACCATCAACTCTAAAACAAAAGCTGAATATTAAACAAGTCACTTGTCATTTTAAGAATCTGTTGCTTTCTCATTTGTGATAAAGGAATCATAATAGCTGTCTAGGCTCTGTCATAGGAACCTTGTGAGAATAAAGCAAGATAATGTGTCAATGTACTTTCTAAACAATAAAAAAGATATTTCTACTTTGTAACAAAAGATGACATAAACCTATAAATTTAACAGTACTTCAAATTAAAAGGGCTTGAGGCTTAAGTCTTTATACATTCATCCAAATTGTTCTATATGTTACCATTCTAGTATATCTGGATAATTAGGTGTAGCTGTCCTCTAGGAACATAGAATATTGGGAGAACTTTCTAAAATACCCTAGAAATGTAAGTATTTATTGTAATTAAATTCAATGAGTACCATGGCATGGGAAAAGCTTATGGACTGTAGCTTCTTAAATCCTGGATTGTTTTAGAATCAGTTAAGTTGCTTTACAGTTCCATAGTTTAGGCAGCCACATTTGGCTGCTCTATTCATAGTAACTAGGAGAATGGCTACCACTGGGGAAACTGATTGGTCTTCTCCCATGGTATGGGTGGTCTCATTACCATGGCTCTCATATTGTCAATGTACAGGGGAAATTTTCAGAGCTGTGATTATTTAATGGTATCTATCATACTGAATCAACTTCAGGTTATGTAAAAGTAACCTACTTTTTCTTTTTTTCTTCCCTTTCTTTATCATGTATTTTTAAAAGATACTGTACAAAAGGGTTGCACTTACATGAGCAACATAATGAGTTCATTTCCTATCAAGCATTGTTACCCCCTCCTTAGTTTTTCCCCTACCTTCCTTTTCTTCCCCATCTCCCCAACTCCTCCCCCTAACCCCTTACCCCCTGCAAAGCTGTAAAGTTCATTTTCAACATAGTGTCTAGTACATCTCATTGTTACAATGGGTCATCCTGTATCCTTATTTCAGCATTTTGCAACCTACTTTTTCATATGCAAAAAGAAAAATGTACATTTGCACATAGTTTAATTACACATAAAACATATTCAGAATATTGCTGAAGGAAATTTAATATCTCTTTGTTTCACCAAAGAGCATATTGATGAAAAATAGAGCCCTCCAACTAGGCTCAAGTTAAGTACTTTTCCCTTCTCTTGTTCAATGATTGGCGGCATTATTTTACATGTGCTGTTTGTCCTAACTAAATCTTATTTCCCTCTCTTGTAAAATAACACTAGAAAT
This sequence comes from Dipodomys merriami, assembly GCF_024711535.1. Taxonomy (NCBI): domain Eukaryota; kingdom Metazoa; phylum Chordata; class Mammalia; order Rodentia; family Heteromyidae; genus Dipodomys; species Dipodomys merriami. Next base: position 20,586,132 of record NW_027202826.1, read on the forward strand.
AGCACCAACATCATAGCATATTTGTAAAACCTCAGAAAGACAATAAAGATAAAGCAAATACTATGGTATTTGGACTCAGGATCTCATAAAATACCAGTTGATGCTTTGATATGATAAAAAAAATAAAATACTAGTCTTTCTTTTTAAAAGGAAAATAAGTGAGACCTCTACTAGTAACATGTTACCATTTACTAACTTCATGAAAAACATGGTACAGAATATTAAAACTGCTATCAAAATTCATATCAACAGTTATACAGCTACATGAAAAACTTCAATACAAAATTTTCATTTCTGTGAAAAGTTGGTCCTGGCTGATTAAGTGATTAAAAGTTACAACAAATGGCATTTTTGTTCATTTTGTACTATCTTTTCACTAGACATGTAAGATCAGATTTAAGAGATCTTGTGAAGGAATTAATTAAATCCAAGCCTGACTCTATGACTGAATTTTCTAAGGAAATACAAAATGATTCTAAAACTTCATTCATAATAAAAATATGTAGAGAAGTCAGATAAGTCCATTTATCTATCTGGTTTTTAGCCTGTTATTTTCTGTTCAAAAGTGAAGATACTTATTTTCCTACATTCCATAGATATTTATAGAACAGATTTTTACCTTTATCACCATATATTGTTTACCATTTATTATTACTAAAGACTAATCATTTAAGCTATCTTATATGAAATAATTTTATATGCATTTAAAAATCAGAATGATAATAACAGACAGCTTCCACTAAATGTGACGTCTTGTGGTATATTTATCAAAACTAAGAAACTAATATTATATATTAGTAGTAACTGAATAGTAGTAACTGAACTATAAGCCATTTTGAAATGTTCAGTTTTCCACTATGTCTTTTTTTGTCAGTTCCAGGATCAGGCTAAGTTTGTAGCTGTCATGTCTCCTTAGTTTTCTCTACTTTGTGACAGTTTATCCCCTATGCTTTCATGACCTTGACCCTTGCTGAAGAGTACTGGTTAGATATTTCATAAACTTACAGAGAGCTTGTGATGTGGGGGAATAGCACAGGCCGAGGGACTCTCATCATCTGTGTCAGTGTTCATCATATCAACATGGCTTACACTGATCATATTGAACTTGAGCACTTGCTGAAGGTGATACTTTGCCAGGTTTCCTTGCTGTAGAGTTAATATTTTTTTCTTTCCATTACTTATTCCTTAGGGGCAAATTGTTAGCACAGCCCAGAATCAGTCCCATCTCCTAGAAAGACAAGTGTGTAATATTTGTAGGCATAAATCTATATATAAACCATCACTACAGCTGATATTTCAGAGAAGCTATTAAAATGATGATTAATAGATTCAGAGAGATATGTAAGTAAAATTAACTTTCATAAGAAGATCTTGCTTAGGACAGTGATGAAGATATTTTAAAGGTAAACTTCCTTCATTCCTTCACATTCATTGCTTGAAATTATTTTTTAAGGGAGATTTCTCCCTTCTCTTATATATTTATTTCTTCATTTGCTTATATCAGTGTAGGTTCATGAGTAGTTATTTTGACCTTTAAATTATAATCATAGCATATTTATTTGATAGCTCAAACTATTTCATCTCTGACCAATAGGAACTCTTTTAAATGGAATAATATATTTTCTGAAATTATAAATTTTTCATATCTACCTTAAAAATTCCCTCTCCTACCCTTACCTTCAGCCATTTCTTCAAGGGGCCCTAATCAATTTAAAGGAAGCTTTTAAAAACAAGATCTGGGCACTGGGTAAGCCCAATGTTACTGGGCATCACTGGATCTACACTCTCTATTTGTATTTATTAAGTATAAAATGTATAATTAAGTATAAATTATTAAGTATGTAACAATGTATAAGCATATAAGTAGAAGCTTATACTATATGCTTATATATACTTATAGATATACAAGTATAATATATAAGTGCATGTGAGTATATAGGTAAATATGTATATGTGATGTGAATACTTAAATGTATATATACTTATATGTAAGTGTATGTGAGTACATATTTACATATAGTATGTATAATTAAATAAATATAGTTATGTAAGTATACATATACACTTTTGTGTTTGTGTATACTTATATGTAAGTATATAAATATATATTTAAGTATGTGCTTACATGTAAGTGTACATATACAATTGTATATGTAAGTATAAAGCATATACTTTACTTATATACTTTATAGTTCTATATAACACATATATAAATATGTAAATATATACATAAATATAATACATGTAAATATACATACATATTACATATATGAGTATTTTTAATCTTTCCAAGAAGTCATATAAGTGAAATTATATATAATACATTGAGTTTGAGTATGATTTCATCTAGTTTGAAAAATTCAATTAAAATTGATACATCTTGTTGAGTAAAGTGGTAGCTTGTTCCATGTTTTTGAAGCTTCCCCCTTATTCACACACGAAAGGATAGCTTGTTGGCTACTTCCAGTTTAGCAAAATTATGAAGTTGCTATAACTTTGTATTCAAGTCATTGTGTAAACGTTTCATTTCAGTTCACTTGGGTTAATGCCCAGGAGTGAAAATTACAGAATGTGTGTCAATGGTTTATGCTCTTCTATAGGAAACTCAGAACTGGAGGCTTATGCCTGCAATCCTAGCTACTCAGGAGATTGAGATTTGAGGATCACAGTTTGAAGCCAGCCCAAGCAGGAAAGTACACAGGCTCTTCTCTCCAATTCATCACCAAAAAGCTGGAGATGGAGCTGTGGTTCTAGTGGTAGTGTGCCACTAGCAAAAAATGCTAAGGGATAGTGCCCAATCCCTGTGGTCAAGTTCAAGTTCCAGTACTGGCACACACACACACACACACACACACACACACACACACACACACACACACACACACACACACACACACACACACACACATTAATAGTAAGTCAATATTCTTTTTGCTCCTCATCCTGTCAAAATTATGTACAATGGGGCTGGAATATAGCTCAGTGTTAAGAGTTCTTATTTTGTAAATGTGAGGTTCTGGGTTCATTCTGGAGAATTACAAAAAAAATGAAAAAGCAACTTCTTTGTGGTGTATTGGCTTTTGAACAGGTACTACAGTCTATTCATTTTAAAGCTAAATAGTTTCAAAATGTTACTGCGGCTTAGCTGGTGTCATAATATTTTTTGAAACTCTTTTAGTGTATGACATGATACATGATATTGAGATAAATTATTCATGTCTCTAAAGCTAAGAGAAAGATAACTTTTTTATATTTTGAACAATTTTCTTCCAGCTTCTTTGTAGTAGGCTCCTCTCTTTTAAAGTCACTGATTTAATAAAATCATTTTAAAGTAATAATATAGATAATAATTTTTAAATAATAGATCATGGTTTACATATAATTTACAATTGAGGAAAGTTTCAAAAAAATTAAAAAACTTTGAAACTGTTTTTGCAAAACAAGATCATATTGGAAGACTATCCATCTTATTCCTGGGAAGGTACAAGAGAAAATTGAGGAACTATTGTAAGATAATTCAGTCATACATATTACTTTAAGATATTATTGTATGATAATTATTATAGGATAATTCTGTTATACATATTGTTCTAAGTATAACAAAAGATAGCTACTAAAAAGACAGCTGAAGTACAGGCAAAATGAGTTTATTTCTGATCAAGTACCTGTTTTTACTCTAAATCTCTATTTTAGAAAGTTCTCAAACATTTCAGACTACACAAACATACTTTGCATTTACATCAGAGTGGCAATAAAATCCATCACAAACTAGACTCCCTCTGATTGGCCTGCTATACTCATAGGAAAGAGTGATTCTAGAAAAGCAAATAGCTTAGGCTTTATGATGAAAACAAACCTGTTTTCACTGAAAGTGTTGAAAATTATTGGGATGTCCTAACCATCCTCTGAAAAATGGATCGGTTAGGCCATGAACTGGCACTGCCACGTTGGGCTGATGACAAAATATATGGGAGCACAAATAAGATTTAAAAATTTAAGAGCTTTCATGCAGCAATTGTAGCAAAGTGAGATGTGTACAGTGAGAACATCAGAAAGATGACAGAGACAGTAACTGAGAGACACTGTTACAGTCGATTTATGTTTTATTTATTTTTTGTTTGTTTGTTCTCTTTTGGCCTTTTAAGACTGGTGCTCTGCCAATTGAGGCACAGCGTCTCTTCTGGCTTTCTTCTGGTTAAATGGTCACGAATCTCACAGATTCTTCCTGCCTGAGGCTGGCTTCGAACTGCAACCCTCAGATCTCAACTTGCTGAGTAGCTAGGATTATACACATGAGCCACCAGTGCTCAGCTACATAAATAAGCATGCACTTTATGCAAAAAATACTATATGTTAAATCTTCAGGTTATCACTTATTACTAATATTATTTTGTCTATATTTACATGTTTAGTAAATATAAATCATGTTTATAGTCATATTGGGAGAAAATGATTAAAATGGTATCTTTTTAAATGTAAAAGAGATGACCAATTAGAAATTAAATCTCTTTTTTTCCTCTAGTCATCCAAGATCAATGCAGTTATCCTGACTAGAGATAATGGAATAAAATATTTATGATACGAGCTTAAAGATTGATTTAGAAAAATCCCTAAGCATTATTCATTTATTTTTCTCAGTATTTTCATTGGGGTTTTGAAATGTTAAGTAATCGTTTTGTGTGGTGTTTGTTGCTTCTAAGAAAGAAGAATCTTCTTTAGACACACAGAAGCTTGACCAATTAAGAGGCATAAACGGTGTCAAAGCTGTCTCTGTATGTGAAATCTTGAATTATTTAACTGTTTATAAAAATGGATTCTAAGGAAATTGAACCTCTCTATAAAGCCTGTTGAAAGGAATGTTACAAACTACCATAAAAGTGTTGGTTCTATTTCATAGTCTACATTATCTGGTATCTTCACTTTGTTCTCTTTCTCACGCTGTGTAAATTTCAAGTATTTCTTACTGAAATAACACCGTAAGCACAGAAAGAGAAAATGGGACAGTCTATGGGTGCTATGTTTATCCAGCCCTCTCAATAGCCAATGTTTACTAACAAAAGGTTTAACTGCTAAAAATAGACATTTCCCTTTCTTCCAAACCTTCTAAATGATTATGTTTTCTAGCTGTGTTTCCCCTAAGCTCCACTCATAAATCTCTCAATCAAAACTAAATAATCTTCTGAGTTTCAGAAGAATCTGGGCTCAAAAGATAGGTTACACCTTGATCTACCATCTCTGAATTCTCTCATGTTTTACAATCATGTCCTATATAAAGAGGCTCTGACTAATATTCATTTTTTTATTTTCTTGGCATGAACTCAGGGCCTGAGTGCTGTCTCTGAGCTTTTTGGCTCGAGGATAGACCTCTACCACTTCAGCTCCACTTTCGGCTTTCTTGGTAGTTAATTGGAGATGAGAGTCTCATGGACTTTACTGCCTGGGCTTGCTTTGAGCCTGGATTCTCAGACTCAGATCTCAGTCTCTTAAATAGCTAGGGTTAAAGGTGTGAACCACCAGCACCTGGCTTAATTTTTTTAATGAGAGAAAGAGGTCAACTGTGATAGATAATGACTTATTTCAATATTCATTGTTCTTAAAGGCATTTTCAAAACTATTACTAAGTACTTGCACATATAAATCCACCTATATATACATTTGTGTATATATGTTAAGATTATGCAGCCTTTTATGTCTGTTTGATCTTTCTGTAAAAAGTCCTGGAATATTAGACGTCTATGTATAAGGTCAACACCATTACAAAGCATTCAAGTGAAAAATTGTTAAATATAAAAATAAGAAACATTATTAATAAAAGTTTCAGTAGCTGGTTGTTTCCTCTGCTTTCTCTTCCCTTCTTCCCCCTTCTACTACAAACCAAAGACAAGTAAATTATCCATTTTTATAGAGACTATGTTTCATTTAATAAAGGTCTAGCTGAGTTCAGCTGAGATGAGCCCAGAATAGAAAAACTACCAGCAGCAAGGAGAACTAATAAACTGCTACTTTTAGCTGCTTTTAAAGCTATTTGTGAGTGTTTCTTTGTGCAATAAAAGTTTACTGGTAGATATTTTATGTTTTATAGGAAATGTGTTTTATTCCTATGGGCTAGTGTTGGTCACAATTGGAAAATGGGATTTTTGCCTTCACAAATCCAGAAATATCTTTGTAAAAATATTAAATGATAGACTATGCTATATGAACTTTTATCCTTGTCAACGTTTCTATTGGTGAATATATTCTTAGATTGTGCATGACATTGTTATTTCCTATTGTGGGAGTCAACCCACCTACCATATTAAGAAGCCATGATTAAATGCTTTCTCTAGTCTAAGTGCACTGAAAAATTCCAAAATTAATGGTGTAGTTTTCAGCTCCAAGTCACCTATAGTCTTGTAGATATGACTTACATGTGAACTGCAAGTAACAAGACAAAAATTGAAACAATATAAAGCCAGCCATGGTTCTTTTATCATTCTCTTTGTGATAAATTTCCCTCTTCAGAAAGATAGAGGGAAAAGCAAAAGGAAGCTCACATTGTAATCTCTACTTGTGATATATTAATGAAGACAAGATGTGATGCTGAGACATTTGGAAGAAATGTTTTAATATAAACAGATTAAAGCTCAAATAACTTGTGAAAAGAAGACTTTCTTTCTTACATGCTCCTTTTTTATAGTTTTTTTGTGTGATACCTTAATAAATAGATTTTGACCAAGGTATAACAAAGGAGGATATAACATCCTGTTCCATCTTCTGAAAACAAACAAATACATAAACAAACCCATGCAGTAATGGAGGGAGTTGAGTGAATTGGAGTTTGGGATTTTGATTTTACTTTTCTCTTGTATGTGTTGTCTTATAAGAAGCTGAAGCGGGTAGAATAATGTTTGTTTAATTTTTACATGTGCTATATTCTAGGAATTTACATCTCATATTCTTTTTTTGTGTGTGCTGGCTTAAACTCATGACCTGTCCCTGAGATTCTTTTGCTCAAGGTTAGTGCTCTGTTCTTTAACCCACAGCTCCACTTCTGGCTTTTTTGGTAGTTAATTGGAGGTGAACGCCTCACAGAATTTTCTGCCTGGACTGGATTTGAACCATGATCTCAGATCTCAATTGCCCAAGTAACTAGGATTACAGATGTAAGTCATTGGCACTTGACTAAAGCTAATATTCTTTTAATTTCCATGAAATTGTTTCTATTCTCATCAAATGGAAGAAAACTAAGGTTGTGAATGATCACACAGAAAAAGAGATGTATAAATAGCCTAGGAATTAATGCTTTCATAATTACATTACTTTGTTTCATTCTGTTGGGTATTAATTTTCCATTGGTAGCTAACATGGTTGTAGATACTGAGATTTCAGTGGTGAATCACAACCCATTTCCCATCTGAGAGGTGGGTGTGGGCGTGAGTATCAAGGAAATGAGTGAATCCATAAAGATAAAATATGGCAATAAATGTATGAAAAAGGAGAAGATTATATGCAAGGTTGGAAGATTAGGAAATACATCTCACTTAATTCAAGTGAGATGTGAATGATGATAGTAAGCCAGCCATGACAAGAACGGAAGAAAGCTGTTTCCAGGCAGAAAGAACAGCTAATGTTAAAACCCCCAAGGAAAAATAAGCTTATCAAATTCTAGCAACAGAAGATGAATGTGTTTAACACAGTAGTTGATGTGAACCAAGGCAAGATGAAAATATAGGAGATGGGCTGCATCAAATCATTTAAGACTTTGAAACCTGGGAAGAATTCATATTTTAAGTATGATGGAAAACTCCTAGAGGTTTTGAACTGGCTGTCCTGTGAATAATAAATGGGTTGTTCTAAGAGTAAAAAAGGCTGAGCTGGATGCTGGTGGCTCACGCCTGAAATCCTAGCTACTCAAGAGGCTGAGATAAGAGGACTGCAGTTGGAAACCAAGCCAGGAAGGAAAGTCCATGAGACTCCAACTGATCTCCAGTTAACCACCAGAAAACTGGAAGTGGCGCTGTGGCTTCAAGTGGAAGAGCACTAGCCTTGAGTAGAAAAGCTCAGGAACAGCTTGCGGACTGTAAAAGTTTAGAGTCTATCTAAACCTGTTCACAGAAGGTAGTGCAGATAGAGAACCAGAGAGCCTGAGTCCTGTCTTTGAGTCAGAGTTTGAAAGGATTTTCAGATGATTAGATGTGTAAGAACGAATCATCATAGCTTACCCTCTTAAATAATGTCTTGGATGGTATTTTGAGAAGAACCTCAGAGGAAGAAAAAATGATTATGGGGGAAGGGGAATACAACTGTCTCCTATTCATTCCAGTGGTGAAGGAGAGATATCATCCCTTAAACTGGAGGAGAGAGAGTCAGGTGCACCATACTTGACACTGGACAGGTGAGGTTGCCAGCTGTGACTGTTACTCACAAATACAGCAGGAGAAAGACACTGTGTGCCACGGGGCTCACACAGGTTTTGCACTCAGGAACAGAGTGAATGTAGGTTTCCTTATGTAGAGTTGGACTCATAAGTATTTCAAGACACTTGGGAGAATTAAACTGTGCCTCATTTTTGCTAAGAGACTGAGAGAGGTAGGCCTTGTAGTAACCAGGGTGAGGGTGGAGTCAGCCTCCAGTGGTTTTAGAAGGATGATCTGATTGGCTTGCTTCAGTTGTGGGTTAGCAGAGGGCTCAGGGTTGCATAGCCTCTGCCAGGAGTGCTAGCTTTCCCTGCTATGTAGGGGAATATTTGGTGAAGGCAAGGTCACTCACCCGTGGGCCTGTGGGGCTCAAAGATGTAAAGCTATCCCTTGAAAAGTTAGATCTTCTGTTGTAGGGGGAAGTTAGCTGTAGCTGCAGTAGGGGTGAGCCGTCTATGGAAAGACTCCATCTGAGCAGAGACATAGAATTGTTACCTATTGATCTGGAGCTATGAGAAACCAGACGCAGTGGCAAAAGACTCTGGAGAGAAGCTTTATTCTGAGCTCTGACTGCATTGCAATCTTGAGAATGGAAGCCAAGGAGAACAAGTGTTAAGATGAGGAACGGAAGCTGATGAAACCAGAGGAAAAAAAATCAGGGTTGCACACATGTCATAAACCAAGAGAAGCATTTCAGAAAAGTCGTGATCCTCTATGACAAATGCTTTTGAGCTGTCATGGAAGATAGGCAGCCACTTGTTTTATACAAGAAGTTGACAGGGAGTCTCTGTGGAGTTAGGAGAGACTGGATGCTCTCTGTGTGCTCATTTTAAGGTGGGTGAAACCAGTGGTGTCTGCTATCTCTAGCCTCCAGTATCATTTTATATTAATCACTGTATGTTAAACAACAACAACAACATGGGCTATGAGGCAAATAGATACAATGTATATGTATAGATAGCTTTGCAGCCTTGTTTCTTTTTTAGAGGCCAACATGAGGCAATTGTTTATCATCTGAAACATCACAGACAAGGCATTAGAGGTACCACAGGGGCCTTGATTCCCTCTCATGATGTGTTTCCTCCATGGCTTTGTTGATCTTCTGATTTTACGAGCTAGACAAACTTCCCTTGGAGCTTTCATTGTGCTTTTCTCTCTCTCTTTGAAAAAAAAAATCACTGGTTTCTTCTGTATAATCTCAACTTCAAGATCTCCTAGGATTTGTTCCTAAGTATCTTTCTCTTTCTCAGAATAGTCCACTGAGCTCATTAATTAGCTATGTCCCTGCTATGGACTGTCATTCAGAATATTCCCAACTCTTCAAGGCATCTCCAGTGTACATCCATGAAATTATTTTGAGACCTAACTCCATGTTCTATGAAATTGTCACCTCTGTAGATTTTGTTTATTACATTTCTAGCAGATGCCACAAGCTCTGCCATTGAGTGAACAATAAATACTGTAAAAACTAAAACCGTAAGAAATACCCAAAGGTATTTATTTTTTAAGGCATTTTAAGTAGCAGATTCATTAAGTCAGTTCTTTCTTCTTTCCATCTTTTTGGGGACAGGGAGCAATGTGTGCATGATTTACTTAGAATCTTCATCATTGGTTGTTTTCATTTTTTTCTTTGTTTCTTTTTATTTGTAAGTAGAAATGGAAGGGATTCAGTCAAAGGTAGGGAAAAAGATAAAGCCCATTCTACTCTTAAAATTCATCTCATAACTAAGGTGAATTTATTTAAATTATTTTATTCAGGTATTAATCTTGCTGAACACATTCATTTTTGTGCTCTTATTTACTATTTGCAAAAATATTCATCAAGTAATAAGTAGTAAGTAATCAAGTAGTAATAATTTCAAGGAGGAGTCTACTAGCTTATATTCAGTTCCATAGCAAATCATTTAATCTATCTATCTATCTATCTATCTATCTATCTATCTATCTATCTATCTATCTATCTAGTTCTACTTATCATTCATCTCTATTTGCTATCTATTGTCTTGTATCAATATATCTTAGGATATTAATGTATAATAAATATGGTAGTTTTTGTTAAAGGAAAAATGCCTCAGAATTATTTTTCCATCATTCCATGATACATGATGTCATTTTCCCCCCTGATACTGAGGGTTGAACTCATGCTAGGCAAGTTCCCTAGCTGTGACTGCTGTGCTTCCAAGCAAGCCTTTTTATTATTGTCGGTCATGGAGCTTGAACTGAGTACTGTCCCTCAGTTCTTCAGTTCAAGGCGAGCGCTCCAGCACTTGAGCCATAGCGCCACTTCCAGTTTTCTGGTGGTTTATTTGAGATAAGAGTTTCACAGCTTTTCCTGACCAGGCTGTCTTTGAACTTTGATCCTCAGATCTCAGCCTCCTGAGTACCTAGGGTTAACAGGCGTGAGCCACTAGTGCCCCGCCTTCCAAGCCTTTTTGTTTGCATTTTTGAGATAGGGTCTAAGTTAACTTTTCCAAGCCATCTTTAACTTGTGATCCTCCTACTTTATGCCCCAAGTAGCCAGGATGACAGATATTCACTACTACTGCTGGTTGGGACAAGACATTCTGATCTGAATTCATTCCCTTTACTACCTATATGATTCTTACTCCATATTTCACCTTGACTCTGAACACAAATCTTATTCTATTCATAATCTTTATATCTGCCCTCCCTGCATCTCAAGACCTACATATCTTTACTCCTACTCGACATCCATATTTTTCTCATTTCACCACTGCTCTTAAGGGTTATGTCTCAGACATGTGTAGCCACACCTGCTTTAACAATTCCATGCTGATAAAACATAGCGGGCTATCTTAGCAAAGTCTTCCTGAAACAAATGCGATTGCATCAATGTTGCGGGGTTAAAATGTTAAGCATCTGATAGCTTGCCAAAAGGGTCAAAAAGAAGCCCTATGAGTCCTTTTATTGCTAATAATGATCCTGGGAACGCCCTACTCACTGAGTTTGATGTACAGACAGGAAAGGCTGGGATCACTTGTAATCGCATTAGTGTTCATTCTCATGACTTCGATGTATGACTAAGAGGGGAAGAATATGAGTAATGCTAGCATTTCTTTCTGTGAATAGAAATAGATATTATAATGGGATTTGTCTGGTAGAGGGAATTTGTTATTTGGCCTGGTCAAACATCACAATAATTTGAGTACTGCTTGATGATGTGCCATTAGTTTTCTCTCTCTCTTTTTTTTTTTACCTTTCATTGTAAAAGTAATTTAGCAGTTAGTGGAGAAAACATGCGTCGTTTAGGCAGTGGGTCCCTGTACACTGTGTTCTTTATGCTTGGCTTTTTATTTCTTCAGAGAATTTCTATTGATCCTGAAGGATTCAGCTCAAGCATCATCTCCTTAGTGAAAATTATTCCCTGTTCATCACTTTTCCCCTCCCAGTTCATTTAGGGAAATAGACTCTCCCAAGTCTGCTCCCCTAGAGCTGTATACATAAACTCTTTAATCATTTATTAGAGGATAGTAAAATTACTTGTTCAATAATGTAACTGGGGCTTAACTGGCCTTTGGATGATTTGACAAAGACACATGATACTTGCTCAACATGTGTTAGATATAAATTATTGTCCAAGGAACAATACAGAAAACCAATAAGAGAAAGGGATTTTTTGCTTGTTCTCTTTATATGTTTATCAAATATTCTGAATAATGGTCTTTTCATACAGGAAGACAATATGCTAATTAGCTATTTTCTCCAGTTTTCCTCTGGAACTTTGTGAATATTACTTAATTCTTATGATTTGCAATGAACCCTGGGATGCACTAAGGCTTTGACAAAGAATCAGGAATTGGGGTTAAATCACCAGGATAATTCAGCCACATAAAATGCTTTGCTATCGATTCATCCTCTTCTCTCAAAGCTACATGTTGTGAGATGTAGCTCAAATGCTTCAAAGCTAACAATAAGAGGGAATGAAACTGATTCAAATGGTAACAAATTGTGCTTGTTGAAATGAATGCCTTTTAAAAAACATACTAATTTGGGACAGTGATTTTTTTCTTACCTTCTTACTCACTTATTCACTATTGAAAATAGACAAAAGTTGAATAATAAGTTGAGAAATTAAAAAATACATGTGAAAGAAAATCTTACGTCCTTGGTATACTATTAAAGAACATTGTCACCCTTCATTTTTATATACATATTCACAGATTCTGGGGATGATCGAAATGATAAATGAACTATCATAATGGTCCCCACTTAGCACTGAAATGTCATGTGATCACTCAAGGACATTAGCAATGGGACTACATAGCACTTATAACTTTAATAGTCAAAGACCGCTCTTTAGTTGGCATATGAAATTCATGGATTGCACTCTATCCTAGCCTATGATTTCTATAGACTATGACAGGCATAAAAGGGAAATGCCTTATTGGTTTTTGTGGAATTCTTTTGCTTGCTGAGAGAAGTCAGGAGTTGAAATCTATAAGAGATTCAACCCAAAAGAGGAAGCAGCCTACCAGGGGATGATAGGTTTTTCAGTTTGAGAACCTAACACTTCAGTATTTAGACTCAAGACCAAAAGAGCTTTCAAATTTTTGCCTTGTTTTTTGGTATTACTGTGAGTTTGGAGATGCAAACTCAAAAGTGTCTTTTAATCCAAGGGCAAAGAAGGAAATGATACTTCTTATAAAAGAAATTCTGAATGTGCATTCCCACAAAACCTGAACACAAACTTTTCTGGGACATCTGACTCTTCTAGTTTTGTTCATTGGCGTTTTTATGAGATGTGTTAGAGTATTTTTAATCACTTAAAGCCATACAGCATTACATGAATTATATAAAAATGTGATGGAGTAGAAGATGGTGAACCATGAAGACAATAGTAGTAAGAAAAACTTGTGTATGATTGGCAAAAAAGTGTTATGACTTAGTAAATATTTCATGTGCTTATGCTTCTATATAAGGAATATAATATGTTAGCAGTGTGAAGGGAAGCTAACAATACACATCTACAATACATCTACAAATACCTTGGTGATGCATGTTTTTATATATGATGACCATTAACACTAGGTACTAAAGTAAATCTCTGTCCAGACAGACAAGGCCTATAATACTTATTCCCTTGAATTTCATCCATGTGGTAGACCCATGTTTTCTTTTTTTTGGGGGGGGGAGGGGGTCCGGTCATGGGGCCTGAATTCTGGGCCTGGGCACTGTCCCTCAGCTCTTCAGCTCAAGGCTAGCACTCTACCACTTGAGCCACAGTGCCACTTCTGGCTTTTTTCTTTTTGCTTATGTGGTGCTGAGGAATCGAACCCAGGGCCTCATGCATGCAAGGCAAGTGCTCTACCACTGAGCCACCTTCCCAGCCCATAGAACGTGTTTTCTATGTGTACCTCTATTGTCCCTTTCCTGAATTTGAATTTGTAATTCCATTTATGGTGTCTCCTCTCCACCATGGTAGGTTGGATGCCAGGTGAAACAGATGGCTTGTCATTTGGATCATAAATGAACAGCCATAAGCAGACCTATCCATGGACTATGCACAGAACTCCATACCAGCTGGACCACCTGGACTCTGAGTTGAATGAAGTAACTGGATGCCTGTGTCAGTTTTGAAATATGGGATATGTTCTGGGTTGGGCACAAATGATGCATAGAGAGAGATATTTGATGGCTAAATGGGAATTTGTAACAGAAGGTGAGGTTTCCACCAATTAGTTATTCTGTGAATGTTTAATGCAAAAGTTATTACCAAGAAGTAGCTGTCTTTTGAGGTATGTATTTCTCAGAGTCCCTTGGCATTTAGTTGATACTTTGTGCCTACTTGTTGGCAGTTCAAGACAGTTATGAATCAAGTGTACCTTGCAATTAATGAGGTTCAGTGTGATCCATAATGTGCACTGATCAATCTAGCCATCACTTTTCCATTTTCATTTATTCCCTGTGATCTGTGGCAATCACCAATCTACTTTCAGGCTGAGGATATTTTAAAGAGAACAAGTAGTTCTATGTCAGGCTTATTTCACTTAATGTCATGTCCTCTGGTTCCATCTATTTTGTTGTAAATGACCCTAATTCATTCTTCTTTATGGCTAACACTCCATTTTGTGAATATCACATTTGGACATTCTCTTTAGCCACTTATCTGTTGATAGAACCTAGGCTGATTCCATGGTTTAGTTATGTGACTAGTGCTGAAATACATAATGTGTACAAATATCTCTTCACTATGATGATTTAATATAGTTTGGCTATATACCCAGAAGATAACTCAATCATATATATATATATATATATATATATATATATATATATATGTATATGCTAGATGTATTTTAGTGTTTTTTTGGGGGGGGAGAGGAAATACCTTGCTGTTTTGCATCATGAATACATTGATTTATGTTCATACCAATAATGTATAAGAGTTTTTTTCCTTCTTATTCTAACTAGCATTTATATCCTTTTCCTTCTTATTCTAAATAGCATTTATATCCTTTTTTCTTTCTCTCTCTCCTCCCTCCCTCTCTCCCTCTCTCCCTCCCTCCCTCTCTTCCTCCCTCTCTCCCTTCCTTCCTTCCTTCCTTCCTTCCTTCCTTCCTTCCTTCCATCTTTCCTTCTGAACTTTTTCTTTTCTTTTGCTTTTTTGCTCTTAATGAGCAAAAAAATGTGAGTGGACAACTTTTTCTTGTTCCTTTTAATTTTTTTGGTTGTTCCTCTTCTGAGGAACAAAGCAGGCTAATTAGCATATCTACCACTTCAAATATTTTCATTTTTTGTGATGAGAACAATAATAGAGTACAAAGAACAATATTCCACTGACTTCATTCATTCACTAGGATCCCTTTTCACAGCCTTTCCTTTGCAAGTTTGAATGAACTAGGGTCATCTTACTATAAATTAGAAGATTCATTATAATAAAATGCACAGTTATTTCCAAAGCAAGTTTTCTCCTTATCCTGAATCTCAGACAATGTAGAGTTTCCCATTTTGGGGGGAGGAAACTATGCAACTTGCCAGAATCACAGGAGTTACTTTTTAATTAATACAGTACCATCATGAATATGACATTATACCTAGACAGTAATTATGCTAATTATCCCTAATTGTGATATTATCTGCCTATCAACAGCCAACTAATCTAACCTTTAAAACTGATAGCAATTGTTTTTTATATTTGCCAGTCAGGGTAACAATAACCTTGGAAAAAATGGAGGTTTCTTCTATGAATTCAGTTTAAAAAATCAATGTTTTTTCAAATTTTCATTACTTGTGCAGTACATACTTACTGAAGAAAATGAGCTTAACAAGAAAGAACAAAAGGATAGTTTTGAACTGTGTTTCTACTAGCCAAAGACATCTACTTCGTATTTTGGTATATTTTTTGTTTCTTAAATCATCTTCAACAGATTTTTGTTATTTTTAATTGAATACTCAGCATCTATGGCTGGAGAATGTCCACCTTGTGAGGCAGATCCTGACTCCTAGCAGAAGATCAGATACACCTTTTTCCTGGTCTTGGAACTAGGCGCAATGGCATGAGCTTACGTTATATCAGTCTAATGCAGCTTTGGACTGAAAATTCATGAGGCAAAGTACCAGAAATACTGCAGTGATGCTTCATGTACCACCAAAATCTCATCTTCCAGAGGAAGAAGCCACAGCACTGGCAGCAGTGGCTCATGGCGCCGAGTTTGGGTGATTAAAGAATTCTGCACAGTTATGTCGAAAAATGAACTTTACAATTTAGGCCAGGAGATGGTGGTGGTGGTGGTAGGGAGTGTAGTTGTAGAAATGGGAGGGAAGGGATGATAGGGGAAAAACAAAGGAGGAGGCAACAATGTTTGATAAGAAATGTACTCATTACCTTGCTCATGTAATTGTAACCCCTCTGTACAGTATTTTCACAATAAAAAAACTTATTTTTAAAAAAAGTGCTGAGAATTTGATAGCCTTCTGTACTTGACTGATTATTAGAGCTGCTTGCCTCGATTTTCCTGTGAAAGTCTGCTTTGATTCACCTTCGTTTGCTTTAAATAAACATTATCATATGAAACTAAAAAAAAAAAAAGAATTCTGCAGGGGCTGGGAAGTTGGCTCAGTGGTAGAGTGCTTGCCTTGCATGCACAAGGCTCTGGGTTCAATTCCTGAGCACCACATAAGCAGAAAAAGTCGGAAGTGGCGCTGTGGCTCAAGTGGTAGAGCACTAGCCTTGAGCTGAAGAGCTGAGGGACAGTGCCCAGGCCCAGAGTTCAGGCCCCACAACTGACCAAAAAAAAAAAAAAAAAAAGAATTCTGCAAAGAATGGTGATTGTGCCCAGCAATTGGGATGATGGCGTTGAAGCTACCTTAAGGATACTAAAGAAGGATTTGAATATTGCTGGTGACCACATGGCCCCAGGTCTGTACTTCTAGTTCTTAAAGGGACTTTGGGAGTTACCTAAATGTTTAATAAAATTCATTTTTGCTAAGATCATTTGAGTTAGTTTCTATGGCTCATAAATAAGAACACTGATTCAGTGGAATCTCTTTTAGTATATGGTGGAATTCTATCACAACCTGCTTCTGAGGTCAGGGGTAAATTCACCTATAAACTAGAAATTTTCTGAAGATTTATTTGTGTGTGTGTGTGTGTGTGTGTGTGTGTGTGTGTGTGTGTGTGTGTGTGTGTGTGTGTGTATGTGTGTGTGTGTACGTGTGTGTGTGTGTGTGCAGACATAAAGTCCTGAGGATGTAGCATGCTTGGAAGATACAGAATGGTAAACTGCAAAGTACAGAAAAGTCAAGCAGAATATATAGATGGATCCTAGTGAAAGCCCAAGAGAGAAGAGAAGAATAAAGCAATGCCATGAGAAGTTCCCCATTATGAATGCCCACCGAGGCCACTGTATTTTGAATTTTTGGCTGAGTGAAATGGGAAGGCAATACAGGATTTGGAGTACAAAGAGATGATGTGATGTGATGTTTTAAAGAAAATCCTTCTGGTTACTTCATTGTGAATCACCGGTAGGGAAGGCTTGAGGTAAAAGCTATTCTAATAATCCAGACAGGACGTGATTACAATTTAGACTAGGTTTATAATAATGGGAAGTATAAAGCAGAGGCGCACTAAATATAGGAGCTTAAATGCTTTCCTGATGCTCTGGATATGTGATGGACAAATCTTTTTTTTTTTTTAAGTTTTGGCCAACCGTAAGGCTTAAACTCAAATCCTGGGCTATTGGTTAGTTTCTTTTGCTCAAGTCTAGTGCTCTACCACTTGAGCCACAGCTCCACTTCTGGATCTTTTTTCTTTTTTTTTTCCAGTCGTGGGGCCTGAACTCTGGGTCTGGGCACTGTCCTTCAGCTCTTCAGCTCAAGGTGAGCTCTCTACCACTTGACCCACAGTGCCACTTCTGGCTTTCTGCTTATGTGGTCCTGAGGAATCGAACCCAGGGCCTCATGCATGCAAGGCAAGTAATATACCACTGAGCCACCTTCCCAGCCCCAGTTCTGGCTCTTTTGGTAACTGACTGGAGATAAGAGTTCCATAGGCTTTCCTGTTCAGGCTGACTTTGAACCAGGATCCTCAGTTTTTAGCCTCCTGAGTTGCTAGTATTACAAGTATGAGCCACTGGCAGCTGGCTCTTTCTCCTTTTGCAATGAGTTGGTCAGTAGAACTTGTTTCTCTGCTGGAAAGGAAAGATGTCCTTAGAGCTGTTAGGATTGGATAGGCAGTGTGAGTCATTGAGGCCACTTGGTATAGCAATATTCCTGGTCACTAGTTCTCTTATCATCCAAAGAAGGCTTCAAGACAATCAATGGATCTTCCAAGTAGATTCCAAGAGACTGTTTTAATGCTTTCCTTTCCTCATCTATTTTCCTCTGAAGTTTAGCATTCTTATTCTTCAACCTGAAAACTGCCCACCTGCCTGTTACTAAAGAAATGATTTTAGTTTCACATGCTCAAAGCCATGGTTTCTATTGGTTGGCCTTTGCTAAGCTATCGCCTGTACAAGTTCTCCATCTCAGGGACCAGGGTCAGAGAGCAAAAGCTCAAAAGAGTCATAGATAGCCTCTGAGATTCCTTGAGAACTCTGAAAACATCCCAGAACTATGTGATAGGAGGCTGCAAGGCTACTTACAACCGCTCAAAAAGTTTTGTCTAGGGGCAGGTAATACAGGCAAAAAAGGCCTTTCTCTCATGCACAAAAATAATAATGATGATGTTTCAAGCCCTTTCTGTTTGGCTCTAAGGATAGAGTCATCTATTAGCTCATTTAACTCTCACATTAGCATTATGAAAAAAATTCATTATTTTTCCACTTTTACTGATATTTAAGAGGGGCTCAGAGCAGAGAATCCCTTTTAAGTCCCAGAAAGCTCTTAGTAGACTTGGACTCAAATTCTAGTCTGTCACTGGGGGTAGCCATAAGGCATAGTTTTAAAATGCTAGGCTCAGCCAGATGCCAGTGACTCATGCTTGTAATCCTAGCTACTCAGGATGCTAGGATCTGAGGATCTGAGGATCAAAGCCAGCCAGGGCAGAAAAGTCTGTGTGACTCTTATTTTCAACTAATCACTCAAAACCCAGAAGCGATGGAAGTGGTAGAGCACTAGCCTTGAGTAGAAGAGCTCAAGGACAGCACTCAGGCCCTGAGTACAAGCCCCACACCACTAAAAAACAAAAATAAAAATAAAATGAAGTAAAATGCTCTTTACTCAGCTTTGTGCATTTTCTTTTTGGGTTATTCCAACTCATCTGCTGTTTATACAGAATGTTTTTTCTTTGGTTACTTGTCTCAATAATAAACACTTTTACCAAAACATTGAAACTTAGGAAAACTAGGATTTTTACATGGAAAAGTAAGGGAGAAAAGTGTGGCTGGATGGATGGTTGAGTGTCTAGAAATGAGAGTATGTCACATAATATATGTTTTGGTAATTAATAAGAAAAATTTAGGACCTTTTATTTTGCATATTATTTTTAATGCACTTAAAGAAACACATAGAAATTAAATCTGCTGCATATAGCCACAAAGGACATGGGCTTAATAACATAGCCAGCATAATACCACAAGTTGAAAATGCTTCATTCAGTAGCTGCAAATTATATATCTATACCTATATATATTACTTTCTTATATAAACAGATTTGTTTTACTAATATATTAAATCACACAATTAATGACCTTATATGATCCTGTTGATACTATTCGCCATTCTTGCTTGGCCTGAGGAGCGTGTGTTCCAATCTCATTACTCTGCATGGCCGGTGTCATGTTTGATTTCCTTAACTTTTGGCACACTATCAAAGACAAAAAACCCTCCTGTGGTTATTGTTAGATGTTAAATTGCTGTAACTCTCCTTTGTACTGGATGGAATAACATATCAGACACTAATCACAGGTTTTTCTGAGGAAATTATGCCTTAACCAGAATCAAATTCCAATTTGGAGCTGGTAACATTACTTGTTTGCTTTTATTTTTATGTCTGTTTCTTATGTATCAAACTAAACTCTTGGTATTGTGTGTGTGTGTTTGTGTGTGTGTTAAAATTGGAGTTACTATGAAGGTGGTCAGATTTCTGTTTTGATAATGGAAGAGAATATGCAAGTGGCTACTAGGTCAGAAATGTCACCATCATGAAGTTGGTAAGTGGAATAATGCAAGAGTATGCTGTACTGATAAAAAGAACATTTTAGGTTGCATTCTGCAGTGACTTTGCTTTAAGTTGAACAATAATGAAAATGTTCATTTTTATTTACTTTTCCCCCCTTTAAAAAAAAAAGAATACTTAAAACAATACAAACATTTTTGGTTGTTGTCAGATTTTTCTCATAGTATTTTTAGATGTTTCTCATGTTGATATAAATCTAAAAAAATCTTAGGATGTTTTAACCATATGTTCAGGACTCCATGTCTGTATTTACCTGTGAATGAAGGAAAATATTCACATTGAATATTAACATCAGAGGGTAAAGTGAATTTCGGAGGCAAATTCTAAACCCTAGTGAGCATGAAAACACCCACATGTTTATTTCAATTAAATCTACTGAAGCTGATTTCCTGGAGCATATTTTGTAAATGTCAGCATCAAAATTCAAAGAAAAGGATTAAACTCTTCTTTCAGTTGTTTTCTTATGATTGCTTAACAATTTTTGGAATTTCTTTGTTTTCTTTATTTTTTAAATTTGTTTTTATCGTAAAAATGCTGTACAGAACGGTTACAATTACATGAGTTAAGGTAATGAGTACATTTGCTATGGAGCATTGTTACTCCTTCCTTTGTTTTTCCCCTACCATCCCTTCCCTCCCCACTTCCCCAACTCCTCCCTGTTTAATATTTTTAAACTTAAATAAAAACTGTGAGACTCTTATCTACCCCCCCCTCCAAAAAAACAACAAATGCTGGAAGTGGAGCTGTGGCTCATGTGGTAGAGAACTAGCCTTTTAGCAAAAAAGCTCAGGGTCGGAGCCAAGGCTCCAGTTCAGACTGGTGCACACACACACCCACCCACACACACCCACCCACCCACCCACCCACCCACACACACACACACACACACACACACACACACAATTCCTGCCTTGTAATTCTTGCTTTAAAAGCTATGATTAATGGTGTGAATGACGTCTGTTTTCCTAAAACACATGAGAGGTATATTTGCAATACTAGAGGGGCTATTGCTCCATAAGCAGTGTAGTGGCAGACAAATGTACTAAAAAACCACCCAAACAACAAACAAACAAAATAACTGATATTAGGGAATCTTTTTTTCCTCAGAGATGACTTAGCACATTCAATTGAATTCTCCTAATAAAAGTGAAGGCCAGGAGTTAGGTATTTCTATGTAGTTTGGTGGTGGATGACTACAAATTTGAAGCCCAAATTTCACATTGATATCTAAAGCAGAATATAGTCCCATCTATTTTACATATTAATTATACAAATCCCATATTATTCATACATTTAAAGAAAAGTATACTTGCTTTTACATATGAGCTTTTTTCCTTGATAGTTTTACATTTGCTAAGCATTTTAATGTTTTAGAAATGAACACTTAAATCATTATATTCAAACAATTAGATATTAAATAATCATACATTTGACTGCCTAGAGCATGCAGACAAGCTTTAGAGATTTTGTGGAGTTGTTTGAGGCAACCCTATGATAACCACTTACTATTTCAGAATGAATTTTGAATAATGCTTTAAAGTTGTTACATTCATTATGTGACTGTATATATACATTCATATGTGAATCTATTTGTCTTATTTAATGTTATTCAAAGAAATTCTGATCAAACATGGTCATATGAAGTTGTTCAAATAGCAAACACTTTGTAACAATTTGATATTTCTGATTTTGGTTCCAAAATAAGGAGGATTTGCAGATTAAAGCCATGGCAGCAATAGACCATGATTTGCTTTTTATCTTGCCCTTCAAAAAGTTACTTGGTTCTCATGTGAATGGAGACCTAAGACTTAATTGATGTGTGAGATGTAATTATTTTAGGCAGTTTTAAAACCTAACCAAGTATTTCAAAGAAGAAATTTGTACTAGGCATCCACATTCTCAGGGAGTTTTTTGGTTTCTTGAGTAGGATGGACAGAATTCCTAATTTAAGGGAAGATACCATAAGGAATAAAGTCTGGAAGATAAATTCTACATGTACAGATATTCCTTGTTTTGTTATAGATCTCAGGAAAATATTTGCATGCATGTGTGTGCGTAATTTCTTCTTGTAAGAAACTGAGTGTTTTTTTAGATCACTGCCTCATTTCTTTCCATAATAATTAGATAATTTTGAATTATCTAAACAGAGAAAAGAAGAGGACTTTGTGTATAAGTGTGTGATCTATGAATACTCCTGCTCACATGGTGTTAGCTCACACATATTTAAACTATGCAACAGCTTCCTCCCCCTCCAACAGTTGACTTGCCTTCCTATGTCTTGTCTGACTTATTTATGTATAAATTATTATTTGTCAACTACATTTTGTTTTATAACCCTTATAACTTTTTCCCCTAAGAATTTGCACTTGAAATATATTCTGATCATTTCTCCTGGTCCTTGCTCATTTTCTAGTTAAGAGAGAAGGGGAGGATGCAATATAGTTGGTACAGTTAATGTCTACAACTTTTGCCTTCAACTATAGGGGAGAGAAGCTGCTCTTGGAAATGGGAGGTGCTCTTGTCTAATTTCATACCATGAATCACTGGAGTTCTTGCCTGAAACAAAAGCAGCAAGTTACAGAGGCAAATGTGACTCTTCCTTTCTGCATTAGAAGGCATGGTTAGTGTCTTACATTTTCAAATGTAAATTTAAAAAAATCTATGAAAAATAAAATGATAATGATACTAGCTTCATGTTTAAAATATGTAATAGTCAAAATGGAATAATTACTTTTTGGTCACTCATAGGAAAAAATTAATCAGGTTGATGACATGGATTCCTACTTAATGGTTTGTCTAGATTTCCTTTTCAGTTAAATATCTTGTATGAAATCTTGAAACCTCTGAAGGTCTTTATTCTATGAGTTCTCTTGCATAATGGTTTTCATTACTTGCTCCTTTTGGAGGTTAGTTTTCTCTTTTGTGGGAAAATGAATCATTTCACTTTTTATTTTAGAGCAGTAAAAGAGAATTTTTTTTATGGACTGTCTTGTTTCCTTCCAACCAGAGTATTATGTTAACTAGTTTTATTCTTTTGGGAAAAAATGTCATTTTTAGTGTCACAAAAATATTGCAATTTTTAAATGACAGAAATTGAACATATTACAAATATTTTTCATATATATTTTTGTTGCATACAACAATCGAATTTTTTTAAGAATAAATTTAAAACTTGTATCATTTTGGGGGTGGTGGGGGCTAGCAGTGTTTTTGTTATATTTCTATATTACTTTTGTCCAGTCTAAGCCTAACTGCCTAAATATTGCTCCTTTCTAAAGAGTATCTAGGACAGGATGAAAACAGGTAAAAATGGATTTAAGAATATTCATCCACAGAGGTATGGGGGGAGCTTATGAAACTTGAAGTGGTGGAGGCAGATTTGGAATTCCTGCGGGAACAGCCATTGAAGCCTGGGTCTCCTGGGATTGCTCTCTTCTTCCGGCTGGATTTGATGTTTTCTCCATCACTGGGGTCAAACACCACTGTCATGGACTCCATCCGGGTCACGGTGTACAGGCTGCTTTGCCGAGTTGGATGAAACCTGGTGGTCTTGAGTTCCAGCTCATCATAGCTGGACACTTGGATGAAAGGACACCAGCGAAGTGCTCTTTTAAACCCAGCTCTGAATCTGAGAAGCAGACCACAAGTAGAAAAAAGAAAAACCATCTTGCAAATGGAAATTTCCCTTAGCAACCACAGAAAATCTTACTTAATGCCATTACACCATTTTGTAAAATTTGATTTTCTACTCACACTTAGAATCGATGCCACCTGTGCCAGTTCTCTAAATTTTGGTTGAAAATGAATCTTAATTTCCCATTGGAGAGAAATGTGTCATCAATTAACAAAAGCATAGCATAAGGTTATCAGTATGACCGCTTTTTGCAATGCTTTTGTACATTTACAGGGGCATAATTGCATTAAACTGCCCAGTGAAGGCACTTAAAATGGCATATGGTATTTCAAAATAGCTTCTCCAGAAATAATGACACATGTATAAATTAATGACACATGTATAAATTAAAGTCTCATTTGATTGCAGAATTAATGGTTAACTTAAATGGTGTTTAATCATATATGTGAGCATAAAATCCTTATCCTTATAAATCATTGATTGAAGCTGATTATATACATGTGCATTGCTTGTGCAATGCCTTAAATTGAGGTATGGCCTATGCAATTGGTGAAAAAGAATAGGAGGTAATTCGGTATTTAACAAATTAAAGTCACAGTATGGAAGAGCCCTAATTGGATAGACACTTTATGATTTAGATTATGCAATTACTTACATTTCTATTGGTGCTCAAAACATACTAGTTTAATTAAGGGAATTATCAACTTTAATGTAATTTAACTCTCCCCCTCCATGTGGTGAATGTACAAAGAAGATAGGCAAACCACATTTTACCTTCATTCTGTCTTTAAATTTGACTATAAGTGTATCTACCTTTAAAAATCTATACAAACATCTTTTCCTTGTCTGCTCCACAGAGATCCTGGCAGTAGCTCTGTTGGTCATGCCTGCACAGGACCAAACGGGAAACTGTGGTTCTCTTTCTCCGTGCTGTTCTACCACCTGTATAGCAGTCTGATTTGAAGTCTAATGTGTAAGATGCCTTTTCTAACATAGTACACTCACACAAACCACCATCTCCTTCTTACCCAAATGACCTCTACATTTCTATGAAGAAACTTCATTTCCCTGGGAATCTGAGCAGATTTTCCTGTCAACACCTCTAGTGAGGATGGCATTTCTTTATCTTTGGCAGGTAAAATTCTGAAGAGTTTGGTGGGAGAGGTTGGTCTGTATAAAAAGGACCCTCAGAGTCTCTAAGAATACTGCATTGAGCATTAAGCTTTAAGGTAGAACATTTTGTGAAGGAGGAGGAGGTGTTAAAAAACCCCAATCTTTCCATTCCTCTTGGTGATTTTTTTCTCATCCCCTTGTATTTCTAGTTTCTAAATTAGCACCAAGAAACTAGAACAACATGTGCTCCCAATGAAGTCTGGGGATGACAACTAGCTTGTATTTGGTACCTTTGTTTTACCTCTTATTCAGACAGCAGTAGATGATCGGATTGTACATGGTGGAACTCATTGCCAGCCAAAAACTAGCCAGGTAGACTTGCTGGATATACTTCCACCTATTTAACTGCTGATAGACTGCAGTAATAATGAAGTAAATATGATAGGGCAGCCAGCAGATAGCAAATGTCACCACCACAATGATCATCATCTTTACAACCTACAAAGAAAGAAAGAAACCACTTATGCCAAGTTATCAAACAATTACAGATCATGATTTCATTGCCTTACTGATAATCCCATTTTTCTTTTTATCAGTGTAGGTAAGTGTATAAAATACACAGTATGCCTGAGGAAGAGTTAATATTAAAAATAGTAAAGGTTAATATATTAACATGTTATATATTACAAAATTGCCTCTTGTTAAACTAAGATAAAGCTTCAAAAATGTATGGTGTTGTAACTATTCTATTTCAACCTATCCAGGTGAGTGAATGACACTACTCAAACACAAATTCTTTTGTTTTAAGTGCTCTAAAGAAATTGTTTGCAAGGGTCCAGAAAGGTCTGATTGAAGAGAGAATGAGGAGCTAGGATTTGGCTGTGCTTACTTGTCCTGTATAATAGTAGAGATATTATACGTAGGGAAACTTAGTCACCATGGAAATAAGAATATCGTTTTTCAAGACTGGGCTGATTTTTCATTATGTAGCATAGTCTTGCCATAGCTTAAGACTATTCTAATTTCTTTAATACCATACACACTAGGAAAACTTCTGTGAATATTAATTTGGTTTCTCTTATAATAGCATACCAGGGGAATTTTCCTGTACAGTGCGTATGAATATTGGTAATAATATAGGGAATTTAACTAACTTTATATCTGTAAATAGGCAATTGTTTATAAAACTAATTTAAATATCAGCTTTAATGAGCTTGATAATCATAGGTAATACCCCTGTCATTCCATAGCCTTAATACCTTAAAAAGCCCAGGCTAAATAGAATGTCACCTTCTATTTCCCCTCTACTTGTCCTTGAATGCCTGAAATGCATAGATGTCTCAGCATTACATGTCTGGTATACAGTTGGAGATATATATATATATATATATATATATATATATATATATATATATATATATATATATATATATATATATGGTAAATATATATGTGTATGTGTAGAATGAGTAGATGGTAAATGATGGCATATGTTATATAACAGAAGGTTTAATGTGAGGATGTTCTTAGTGTATCTAAATGAAATGAAATCTCTACCATTTTCTTGGTCTATGAGGAAGGTAGAATCAAAGGCATTTGAAACTAACATTGCTATGCAAAGAGGTTAAACTAATACTCTCTGATGATCTCTTTTAATATTTCCCATCATTAATCAGTTTACATTTCCATACCTCTTGGGGAATTTTGGAATTGTAGAAAGTTTAGAATAAGTTATGTTAAGCAAAACCATTTTGGAGCTTAGTAGCAGCAAGATGAACATAATGAAGAGAGAATCCTGATATAAGTCCAATGAGGCATGTTAGAACCAGGAAATTGTATTATTTATAAACTGGCCTTGTCATCTGACTTCAAGTTGTAAATTCAAATGGAAGTTGGCAAGGTTAAGAGTCATGAGAAACATTATTCTGGAAATAGACAAAGCATGAAATAGATCAACACAGAACGCAAAGCTTCCCTTAGGGCCTATCCCCAGCTCCGTTCAGGTGACTGGGATTGAACTGATGGGAAATTGGCCATCCGAGCAGAAAATCCAGGTCAATAGCTCACAGAATGTCATCATTGGACACACTAAAAGTCATTTGATTTTTTTTATGTACTGCATTCAAACGTCTTGGTTTGTCTCATTCACACAGTTGTAGAATTCAAGTAGTTGCTACATTGTAATATTTATGGCACATGTATTTAGCAACTTACTATATTTTTGTTGTGCATGTGGTTAACAACTTATTATATTCCAGCTGCACATCTGGAAACAGAGGCAAGGCTGAAAAGATGTGACTATGGTGATTCATAGGACTATGTTAAGGTCCTTCCAGACTTCTTGTTGATTTGTTTCTTTGTGGTGCTGGGGACTGTGCTCAGGGCCCTATACATGCCAGACAAGTTCTTTATCACTGAGCTACGTTCTCTAGGCAAAGTGAACATCTTTAAAATTCAGGCTCTTAAGTCTTCTTTTTTCCTCCTTATAGTTCAAAATAGTTTTAAAATCACAAATGACTCTAGAAAAAATATTGGGAAATAGAAGAAAAATTCATTACCTTGGTGTTGACGATATAATGAAAACAATGTTGTGCTAGTGGCTTTAGTATAGCCTTGTTTGTGATTGTTTGGGTAAATGCCCAAAAGTGGGATTGTTGGGTCATAGGGGAGCTCTATTTGTACATTTTTGAGGCACCTCCATACTGCTTTCCAAAGTGGTTGAACAAGTTTATCGCAGCATTATTTACCATAGCTAAGATACGGAACCAACCCAGATGCCCCTCAGTAGATGAATGGATCAAGAAAATTTGGTATACACACACACAGACACAGACACACACACACACATACACACACAAACACACACACACACACACACACACACACACACACACACACACACACACACACACACTGGAATTCTATGCCTCCATCAGAAATAATGACATTGCCTCATTTGTTAGGAAATTGAAAGACTTGGAAAAATTATCTTAAGTGAAGTAAGCCAGGCCCAAAGAAACAGAGGTCCCATGGTTTCCCTTATTTGCAATAACTAATACATGTCTAAGACAAGCAGAAAAGGTCAAAAGCTATGTGTATATGACCATATAAGATGATGCTAAGTGAAATGAACCCCAAGATAGGGACACAAGTGGTTTTATCTTTCTTGCTGTTGTTTTTAATGCATTTATAATGTATTATGTGATTTTTTTTGATCTTTTGTATGTTCTTCCCCCATGGTATAACCCCTGTTGTGACTGTATTTGATTCGGTGTCCTGCATCTTGTACATACATTTTTCTAATTTGGGGAAGGGAAGGGAAATAACAAAATGCTGAAATAAGGATACAGGATGACCCATTGTAACAACGAGATATACAAGACACTATGTTGAAAACAAACTTTACAGCTTCAGGGGGTGAGGAGGGAGGAGTTGGGGAGGTGGGAAAGGAAGGGATGGTAGGGGAAAAACAAAGGAGGAGGCACAAATGTTAGATAGGAAATGTACTCCTTACCTTATTAATGTAACTGTAACCCCTCTGTAAAGTATCTTTACAATAAAAAAATCTATACAAAAATGTAAAATCTTGGGGCTGAGCAGGTGGCTCAGTGGTAGAGCGATTGCCTTGCATGTATGAGGCCCTGGGTTCGATTCCTCAGCACCACATAAACAAAAAGGAAAAAGCCAGAAGTGGCGCTGTGGCTCAAGTGGTAGAGCACTAGCCTTGAGCTGAAGAGCTGAAGAGTGCCCAGGCCCAGAGTTCAGGCCCCAAGACCGGACCTCCCCCCCAAAAAAGTAAAATCTTTGGCAAAATGCATAAATGTGAGCATAAATGTGTCAACAAAATTAAAAATAGTGTTTATGAAAATATGATTGCTTATTGTAGTAATGGATGGTTGACAACGGTTAACTAAAAACGTATCTGTTAAATGTAGGCAGAAGAGTTATTGGACTGAATGAAGGGAGTACTATTGAGATTTTATTTCTTAAATATGAATACATCTGTGAATCCTTGAATGAAGTAAGCAGACCTCTGCCATACATCCTATTCTCTCTGGCTGCTCCTTTTTCTAGAACATTTTTCTTATAATACTCATTGCCTAATGTCTTCATTTCCTTCAAGCTTCTGTACAGTTGCTCATTTCTCAGTGACTTCTATTTTGACCTGTTTATTAATATTTGTTATCTGCCCTTCCAGAATAGCCAGAGCCCCTCAATTTGCTTCTTACTTTCTTGTACTTTACTTTGTTTTTTTTCTCAGGCCACAGTATAAAAGATCAAAGCCTTTCTGGTTGGTTTGCTCACTGATGTATTTCAGGCATCTAGTCTAGTCTTACACATAAGAGGTGCAGAAACACTTAAAATGATGAATGTGAGCAGACAAATGAAAGAAGCAGACCCATAGGTGGTTAAGTAATGTCCAAGATTTTACAGTCATTAACTACTGGAATCATTTGGTTTTTTTTTTTCAGCTAAAAATGGTATGTGTATATAAAAGAAGCATAGCATCTCATGCTATTTCCTCTTTATGGAAAATAAATGAAGGTGCAGAGATAAGTACAAAAATTATGTAAGCATACATCATTTGGATATATGAAAGTTTGAAGTTTTGTTCTAGATAAATACTAAGTTCAAGTGAAGTACCTATGAGCGTGTAAATGTGAAAGTTTCAGACCCAAATTGTGTGTATATATATTGTTTTCCAATAACAGTGAAGACCTCCTAAAGTGATCAGAGTCTCAGAGTCATTTAAAGTTTTTTCCAGTTATTGAACTGGAAAAAAAACATGGTAAAATTAAAATGCACATGGAAAATGGTTTCATTTTCTAATTCTTATGTGTAGATTCTTGGAAAGTACTTTAGCAATGTATTTGAAGCTTTACAAAACTCAAAACAAAAGACTCTAAAAGAAAGGCTTTCTGAAGTGAAACAATTCGTATGTGATAAAAAAACATTGGACAACGGAAATGAGTTTAGGGAAGAGGAACAGATAGAGTTGGAAGAATGGTGGAAGGGATGACTCTGATCAGTTCTGAACATTTAGATGGATACATTAAATTGTAACCCCCTGGGGTACAACATTCAGCTAATCAAAACAATTCTTATGCTATATTTCATTTTATTTACTTCTTTTAAAAATTATGATTAAGTAGTTGTACAAAGAGATTCCAGTTTCATTAATCAGATCCTGAGTTCTGTGCTGTTACCTTATCTCCCTCTCCACAAAACCTTATAGAGTTATTATAGATAATTGAAGTTTCAGTAACTTCTTTTTTGATAGAAATACAAAATTTCTTCTGGGTAGGAGAAATTATTTTGCTCTGTGAAGTGCTTAAAAAGATCACACAATTGTAATCATCTTCCAAAGGACAAGAGCTTCTGGAAGCATCTAGCTTGAGCAATGGTAAATGTACAAATACTGTGAGCAGTCTCACTGTGCTGCAGGGACCAGCACAGACAGGCTATGAATGCTAACCTGGAAAGGAAATCATTTATTAAGTCCTGAGTCTCAAAGCTTTTGAGATTATTGGGAAAGATGGAAGTGTGGGATAGATATTAAGTCCTGAGACCCAAGGCTTTTGAGATTATTAGGCAAGATGGAAGTGTGGCTATGTAGAAAGATTGATTGATGTTGCACATTCTTTGAGGCCAAAAGACACATCCTGGTATCTCAGACAATGGGAATTATTTTCCGTGGCAGCAACTGTGGACAGGGGTACCTACTTTCCTTAGTTTAGGAAGTTGAAGAAGGGGAAGTGGAAACAAGGGATAGAACTCTTATAAGGTAGAGTGTTTAGTTTTTAGTAAGGACAGGATTGAAATGCATCTCATACGTTGGTGAATGCCCTTTCCTCATGTATCAAAGGGAAACTATCCTTTGACTTTTGTATCTTGTACAGGTTAGAATGAAATGCCTACAGCTATTAGTATCTATCACATTTAGTTAGAGTTGGATGGATGAGTTTGAGGTTGAGGTCATAAAAAAAAGAACCAGTCTAGGAAATTAAATAAGTAGTACAACAACAACAACAAAATCTTCAGTGAACATGTATTATTTCTCAAAGTCTGGGCCATGTGTGACATGAATTTGTCACATGAAACTTCTTGTTTTGCTTAGAATTTCCTCAGGGCATGTGACTTGAAGAAACAACCAATAGACTATATCCTACCCCTGCTCTGAACTTGTACTCTCGATTAGGGTTCTCCAATGAACCGTCACACTCTCTTAAATCAAAATTATGAGCCACATTATTTTACCCACTATTTCATGGATTATTACAGCTTGGCTTTTGGTGTTTCAGCTTCAAAGACGATTCTTAATAACTTTGGTCCCAAGTGAAAAAACAACTTCGCAATACCTGTAGAAACATGGCAAAGTGGTCCAGAAGATAAATTTTTTGACCAAACAAATGGAAAAACAGGGAAAATGTCTGCTTCTGCATGCTGGGCTCACAATCTACATTTTTTATTTGAGAGGAAAGAGAAATAATTGAAGAAGGAATTGTTAAACAGCAAAAGAGAAGCTTAACTTGAAGACCCAGAAAATGTTCAGCCTCTCCACATCACACATCGGAGAGGATACTCTTGAGAAAACACTAGGCTGATGGCCCAAACCACCATTTGATTTAAAAACAAAAAAAGAACTTGCCGAGCGCCGGTAGCTCATACCTGTAATCCTAGTTGCTCAGGAGTCTGAGATCTGAGGATTGACAGCTCAAAGCCAGCCCAGGCAGGAAAGTCCAGCGAGACTCTTGTTTCCAATTAATCACCAGAAAACCGGAAGTGGCACTGTGGCTCAAGTGGTAGAGCACTCGCCTTGAGCTAAAGAGCTGAGGGACAGCGAGGAGGGCCAGAGTCAAAGCCCCATGACATATATATATATATATATATATATATATATATATATATATATATATGGATCTACCTAAGTATCTGAGCAGAAGGCAGAAATAGAGATAGGGCTGACCAGTAGAAAAATGTTCTGGGAGTTTCATATTGGAATAAGTAAAGAATTTGGGACTATTCAGATAAAATACATGCATCTTGCTGATGAGGTATACATGAATTTAGGAGGACCAATACAAGGCAGAATACTATAGATACTGTGTCCTTATGTTGAAATTTAAATCCTTGGGGGACAGAAAAAGGTTATCAGGGAGGGCACTAAGTTAATATGAATGTCAACTTTATCAAAGGAAGAGATTAATGCTCATCCTCCACCACGGGTGGACCTTGAGAAGACATGAGGTGAGGTTATCTTTAACCCCTGGAAGAAACTAACCCTGTTGACAGGTGAATCTCAGACATACAGCTTTCAAAACGGTGATAAATAACTTTCCGTTGCTTAAGGCATCTGATCTCAGCTATTTTATAATGGCAACCGAGTGAACGCTTCAAATATAATGTTTGACTTGCTGAGGAGACTATATTTTATGGCTACCTTCTAGCAAAGTAGAAAGCAAAGTACTGCACAGGGTCTCAATCAAAATGAATATGGACAGAAGGAGTTAGATTGCTTGTAGACTTGTTTTCATCAATGTAAGTGGTTAGACCAAAGTGTTCCTCTCACTTGAGCTTCTTTTAGGTTACATAGGGTCTACACTGTTTTCAATGCTCATCTCTTACAGAAAGCCTGCTTGCTAAGTAAGAAGATAGACTCATCCTAGTTTTACTAACAACTCAAAAACACCAATTGCAGCTGTCACTTTGAGCTTAGCTTGCAGAATGGTCCTCTTGATAAGAGCAAAGGATTTCTGAGATATCACTTGCCTATTCCCCTCTGAAGGAGCAATGATGATAGAACTTGTTGGTTTTTAGAAAATAGTATCTACAGTTTAAAGCAATAAAAGGCATTGATATAGTCACTGGTACTTCCAGGATTCAAATAGTCTAGACCAATGGCAAGAATAATATTTAGAAGTCAGATAGTACTAGAATGGAAAGCATAAGCAAAAGAACAGAGCTTGGTAAGAAGGCCCCTAGAATATAATGAGGAAAATAAAATGGAAGTTTTAGAGGAAATATTTCCAATGCTGTAGAACATTTTTCAAAGTTTCAGTAAGATAAGAATTTAGTTTCTAGCCATATAAGAGATGGTTTAGGAAATAGCAGCTTTGTTAGAGCTGTGGAAAAAGAAATTCAAATTGAAAGGACTAGAGTCACTGAGATGTGGAGGAATATAAACATATAAATGACTTTCTAAGATTATCTTTACGTGATTGTGTAAAGTTGTACAAATCAGAGTGTCTGTTTATGAATGCAATGCATCTTGATCAGTGTTACCGCCTCCACTGTGCTCCATCATCTCTCCCAATCACACCCATCCCCTTTCACATTTGTGCTTGGAATATTATGACTGTATTCACTCATTATTTCTCTATTTATCTGCCCACTTTCCCCATGACCTCCTCTGCAATATATTTAATAGGTTGCATAGTATTTAATAAATGATTTTGACTGTTTAGTTTGGCAGTGATGGAAGAATATAGACTGGAAGCAATATAGAGGAAGATGAAAAAGATTCCTGGAAGGTTGAATGCCAAAGGAAATAGTCTATAGATCTTCAGCTACGATGGAAGGCTTCCAAGAGAATTTGAGAGGCAGCTTTTTGTCTCACCACACATGAGGTGAAAATGTGGGTTATGCTTAGGAAACCTAGACTAATTTCATTTAATGTCTTTTAGTTTCTTAATCGTCAGTGCTCTAGAGGTCTAGAAAAGCCAATGACACATAGGAAATGCTCCAGAAATGTGGGCTAAATGAATTAATAAAGTCTGATTCAACACCACTAGTTAAGAAATGGATTTGATTAGAACATTGTCTAGTGTTTTGGTGGATTTCTTCACTGTCTTCTTGAAGATCAAATGATCTCATGATATGGTTTATCACGCCCAATTTAAGTGATCTGGTTGTTTTTGTTCTGCTTCAGGAAGTAGAGCTCAGTCTAGTTTTTGCACTTTTGTCTTATTTTTGGAAGATGGGTTTCCTAGGGTTTGTTTCAATTTTTTCTCCGAGCTCTGTTCAGGTTCTGTTCCCTCTGTCCTATAAAGTTAAGCAGAGGGAATTTTCAAGGGATAGCTATCTACAAACGCTATGCAGGGAGAATCCTCTTAACCTGTCCAGCCACACATCCCCAGGGAAAGGCAGGAAATCCTTGTGGGCTTAATAATAGCATACCTGACTGCAATGGTCTCAGAAACAATGATGTTGGTGAGACAAACCTTGGGGATATTGGAGATGGCATTGAGTCTATGATTTTCATTGCAACTTAAAGACTAATAAGCCTCACTAATAAGAGAGCATATTTCGTATAAAAATAGTTACCAGAACATTAGTTACAAGAAAAATAGCAAATGTTCTAAAAGAAAATCTGTTCTTGATATGTATCTAGCTTTACTGAAATATTGGTGGTAAGTGAAACTTACTGAATAAAATATTGAGTAATAGAAAAGCAATACATATTTTTCCCCCTGATCCTGGGGCTTGAACTCAGGGTCCATGAGCCTCTTTGTGCTCAAGGTTACTATTGTACCACCTGAGTCACAGCTCCACTTTTGGCTTTTTGGTGGTTAATTGAAGGTAAGAGTCACACAGACTTTCCTGTTCAGATCTTAGCCTCCTGAGTACTAGTATTCCAAGCATGAGCCACCAGCACCAGGGTAATAAATGTTTTTAAAAGTAAAAAAAAATTAAACAGAGACTCTATACTCATTATAATACAGAGAACATAAAATTAAAACAAAACACAAATATCAGCATCTTCTCTTTTGTTTAAGATAAATTGTGACATTCATCTGAGAAAAAGAAATCCCAAATGACTTGTCTCTGTTTCTACTCTCTTGGTTCGTTATTTTCACAGAGGTGGGGCAATATCCTCTGCTTTGGAAATTCTAGAAATATATTTTAAGATATCACATTCATTCCTTCCCACACTGTTTCAGGAAAACTGGAGATGTTAC
The DNA here is from genome assembly GCF_024711535.1 of Dipodomys merriami. Taxonomy (NCBI): domain Eukaryota; kingdom Metazoa; phylum Chordata; class Mammalia; order Rodentia; family Heteromyidae; genus Dipodomys; species Dipodomys merriami. Next base: position 20,620,872 of record NW_027202826.1, read on the forward strand.
AGAGGATAAAGTATCACAGATTCCTATGGATGAGAAATGTCAGAAATTAGATGATTTGTAGTAGAGGAAATGTCTATATAAAAATATTGTGTATACTAAGTTACAAGTGACCTTTTTATACAAGCTTGGTGATCACTACATAACAGAGAAGATTCAGCCAAAAAAAAGGTAACAGGAGATATCATAAAGGTGTTCCCAATATTTAAAAAAATTGGGGGTTCTGATTCCCAATAATGGCAGAACACTGGAAATCTGTTAGGAAGAGGAGAGCAATGAGGATTGAGATATAGAATCGCCATTCATTGTGTTTCAGGTGATCTCTAAGTAGAGGTTAATTTGATTCCTCATTGGCTCACAGCATTGGATTCAGATGTCTCTGTTCGATCTCTTTCCCAATGAAAGAGATTGGTTTGGTTCTGAACTATTTTAGGAATGCCATCAAAAATCTACCACTAGAAAATGCCATGGTGATGAGACTTGGCTTCTGTTCAGAGGCAAGTAAGTGAAACATTGTTTTCTTGTTCTCCGTGAAATCTTCATTTAAAAATGAGAACATGTTTTGTTTTCAAGGTTGGATTTACTGTGGCATATTAAGTCATGCTCATCACTCACCAGTTTTCAGTTTCTGGTGAGATACTGTTTATATAAAGGGACTTATTTCATATTTGATTTCCTGCCTTATAATCATTATGAGTAGCATTGGAAGAATGTTATTTATCCCAATTATTATTCAAGCTTTCGTTATGCAACTACTATTCTATAGGTGGCTTTTGGTGATTTTAGGGTTCTTTTGTTGTTTGCAGATTTTCTATGTGGGGTTTATATGTTTTCCTTTAGAAGGGTATCAGTGGAAATCATTTCTCTTGTCTGGGCTTAGATAAGGACAGCACATGGCTTTAGAAATTCTTATTTCAGAGATTTGTGTAAGGCTGCCACTTCTTGTTGGAGAATGGGGGAATAATGAGGCAGAAGTAATCTGAGGATAATACCTGAGAATTGAAAGGCACAAAGTAATCACAATGTATTATCCCATTGAATCTAAAGAATTCTAAATAAAAACAGATTAAATACAGGTTTTGGAGGTGTATGAATGATTTGTCAGAGCCCCAGACATGGAAATATCACGGATAAAGCAGCTAGATGTACAGAGAATTAAGCCTCTTTTGGAGCCTAATATCTAAATGTTGTAGAGGGATATCTGTCTAAAATCTTGCCTGACTAGAAATACAAATAAATACTAACAAGGGTAAAAGGACAGAAATCAGATAATTGTCATCCTGTAGATACATCATTATGTGGAACATAATAAACAACAAAGGTTATTTTTATATCTATTATTCCCATTCAATTTGAAGGAGAGTAAAACTGAGACTATGAAAGATACTTTGTTGGCTGAGCAAGTTAATGAAGCTAGGTAGGAATATGCAAGTTTCAGTTTTTGAATTTTGACAGTACTGTTGTCATTTTAATTATAAGAGCAGTAGCAAAGTAAGCCCTAAATCATATCATGACCTATAACGGACATTGATAGTGGTACATATGGCAAGTGGTACCCATGGCAAGTCCTGTACATATAAATGTTTGATTTACATAGCTGCCCTTTTGGTAAGGATGGATGGTTGAACCTGCTCTCTGACCAGTTGCCTCCAGTTATATATTATCAATCCTATACAGAATATGTCAGCCAAAGGAACACTAGGAGGAGAAGGTCTCAGCTTCCCTTGTTCTTAATTTGTTAGGAAGGATTTAGAAAATAGATTTATAGTTGATATTACCAGATGAAGGCCTGGGTAGAATGGAGCCTTGCATAAGTATTTTCTAGGCTACCAAATATGCCATGAAAAATTTCAATACTCAAGTCTAGCAGCATACCCCCTTGACATTCATCATTCTTTTAGCTTTGTCTCTTTATAAAATTACCTAACTTGCCTAGGCAATGTGGTGACAAATATAGTCTTGGGAAGGGTCCACATATTATTCTCCTACAAAATAAAGCAGCAGTATACTTCTGTAGATTTGTTATCGCTTTTCAGTATGGTTTAATATTCTAGGAATTTGGAATTTTATAAAGATGAATGAGCACATGGCATAAACTGCTGATTTGTTTTACTGGGACATAGTGTCAAGAATCAACACTTCTTGCAGGGTTAAGAAACATTTTACTTAATGACAAATGCAGTGAAATCGGAGATACATTCCAAATCAGTTTAATCCTTTCAACAGTAAGATTCTTTCTGTGTGTGTCAAAACTAAGGCAGGGAAGCGGCTTTGGAATTTGAGAGTAACTTATCCCAGAATCGTCTCTCTTTAAATAATTTTGACCCAGGGCAAATCATAACACATAATTGTACATTATTTCTTGTATAAGATGTGAAGCCAATTCACACAAGCTTTATTCATCTATTCATATTTTCAGAGCTGTGCTAAGCACTGAGTCAGTAAAGAACATGACTTGGTTTGGTATTCTACAATAAATTCAAGAACTCATTCATAATAACATACTCTACCTTTCTTTGGAATATTGTCAATCCTTATTTTGAATCTAGGCAATTTTATCCTACCTTATTTTTTTTATATCTGTTTACTGTACTGTAACAGTGTCTAGAATATATTTTACAATATATTTATTTATTTATTTTATTTTACAATATATTTTAATTGTGAGTGATTATTAAATGATAAGTCACTATTGACAAGCACGAATATGTCTAGTAGTCACAAACAGCTTACTTAATGTGAAATGTACAAAATAATATATAATTAATGTATAAATTAAAAAATTACTCAAGGAAAGGTAAAATAAGAGAACACAGATAATGTTTAGAGATGATTACATAGTTTTCAGAGACAGAACAGAAAATAATGTTTATGAGGATTTACTTGGTCAAAAAGAGCATGGAAAACATTGAATCAAATTCTTTTTTTTTTTTTTTTTTTGGTTGGTCGTAGGGCTTGAACTCTGGGCTTTGGTGCTATCCCTCAGCTCTTCAGCTCAAGGCGAGCGCTCTACCGTTTGAGCCACAGTGCCATTTCCAGTTTTCTAGTGGTTTATTGGAGATAAGAGTCTCACAGGCTTTCTTTGCCTGGGCTGACTTTGAAACATGGTCCTCAGATCTCAGTAGCTGAGTAGCTCAGATCTGAGTAGCTAAGATTACAGGTGTGAGCCACTAGCGCCCGGCCATTGAATCAAATTCTGATTTAAATCTTGCCTTCTTGAAAAGGTACACTGAAATCTGGATAAAAGTTCATAAAGAAAAAAGAAAACAGTGCAATGAAGAGCAAGAACAAATCTACTTGTAGATAAAAGGTACAGAAAGGTAGTGATAAAAGGAAGCATAAAATATAAAATCTTAACAGTTGCCACAATTATTAATGGGTCATCAAATGAGATAAAAATGTATCATTAGTTACATGGACAACAACATTGGAGAATTAATCTTATAGAAGGAATTTGTTTTCTTAAAAAATATTGGGGGCTGAGAGCTGGTGACTCATGCCTTTAATCTTAGCTACTCAGGAAGCCAATATCTGAGGATTATGGTTCCAAGGCAGCTTGGGCAGAAAAATCTGTAAGACTCTTACCTCCAATTAACCCACCAAAAAAGCTGGAAGCAGAACTGTGGTTCAAGGGGTAGAACTCTAACCTTAAGCACAAAAGCTCAGGATAGCATCCAAGCCTTGAGTTCAAGCCCCAGGATCTGCACAAAAGCCCAAACCAAACCCAAGTCCCTGGTGCATGGCTTGTTTTCTTTATGCCCTAAGAATAAATTTTTAAAAGTCTTTTAAAAAGCATTAGTGTTGTGATATGATCTCCGCACTCTTTGACCTTCTATCTTCTTTCTCTAACATTCACAATAAATCACGTTAACCTTTTAAAGGAAGTAGAAAGTCAGTAGATAACTTCCTTGACCTTAGTGCTAAGATTATGTTCAAAATCAGACTCTTCCACTTGCCTGACAATAGTTTTAATCAATTTCAAACCTCTAAGCCTTGGTTACATCAGCAACTGGCTAAGCATAATGTTTTCTTGCAATGATAATAAAGCTTCTAAATCATATCATGTATGTGATGAGTAGCATGTAGACATATAGCTTAATTATCATTAAAGGTAATTAACTAAACATGGAAGCACTGACTATCTGAAAGACAATAACCCATGTTTTATAATCCTAATTATTATACAGTAACAGAGTTCCATGGGACAGCTTATTTACTGACTTTAAGTGAGAAGATTTCTACTGTTGGTTGAATCATTTAAAAAATAGAAAATGTCTTGAGCTCACTCTCTTAGGGTTTAATTCTTCTGTAGTTTATTTGTACTTGCTCTGCTTTGGATGACAGATTTCTCCAATTCAATTAGTGCTTTTCCAAATAAACAGAGCCTTTCAAAATAGAAGCTGGAGAAAATATATAAATATGAGTCAGTACCAATCAGTCCATCACCATGCTGAATAAACAGCCTCAAATACAACTCCTGCTGGCTAAAGGTCAGAAGCTAAAAGACTACACACTGTTATTAATACAAGCCATATAATTATGAAGCAAAATTAAATCAGGACAGATGAAGGCAGGTGGTAACAACCTTCTTACTTTTTGAGTGTTCCCACATAGCTTCAAGAACTGCTAGTTATTAGCTCCTCTTTTTCAAAGGATATTTTATAACCTGTCATAAACTAATAACCTCTAGGAATAAGAAACAATGTTCTCAATGAATTTTTGTTTTTGCAGTCATGAAAAAAAAAATCCGTTCCCTAAATTAGAACTAAAAAACAAAAGTAATAAAATAAGTATAAACAGAGGCCAACAGTTTTGGTAAAATGATTTTTTTAACGGTATTCCTGACCTGGTTTTCAGCCTGGAAATGTGGAGAAACATGAGTGGTGAGCAGCAGGGTTGGTGCTCAAGATTTCCAGTGCGTTGTGATAATTATGCCATGAAATCAGCCTAGTAGAATGTTTTCAGGAAAAGTTTCTAGTCAGAGTAACAGAGTACAGATATAAAGCTGATTACAGGCTTTACCATCAGTTATCATCATCAGCCTCAGCTGGACCATTGCTCCAGCTTTGGATGGCCCATTTTGCCCAGATTCTCCTTCGCTAAGTTCATCTTCATTTGCAAACCTGAATCCCCTCACATGAGCTCTCTTTTCTATCAACAGTGTCTACATTTTCTTATCAGTTGAATCTTTGAGACAGAATTTCCCATTTTCCATATCTAAGAGGTCACCCAAAGGGGCTGGAAAGGTGGTTCAGTGGTAGAGCATTTGCCTTGCATGCATGAGACCCTGGGTTTGATTCCTCAGCACCATGTAAACAGAAAAAGCCGGAAGTGACACTGTGGCTCAAGTGGTAGAGCGCTAGCCTTGGGCTGAAGAGCTGAGGGACAGCACCCAGACCCACAACCGACAAAAAAAAAAAAAAAAAAAGTCACTAAAAGAGTTAGGCGATTATTTATAAAGTTCCTCACTTTGATTCTTTCTCCTCTTGCTTTCATATTTAATGCCTGTTTCTATCAACATGATCTTATTGATAAATAAAAATCTTTTTTGTCAAAATCAGAGTTAATTTTATTTGAAAAAGTTTTATAAAAATATCCACAAGTCTTGTGTGTGTGTGTGTGTGTGTGTGTGTGTTGAACTATTGAAAATTATGGTGATTGTTTCAGATTTCATGTGTTGAGATTTGTTTTCCAAATGAATGCTGGTGGCTCATGCCTATAATCTTAGGCAGACCACAGTCTGAGACGTGGAGGATTGCAGTTGGAAGCCAGCCTGGGCAAGAAAGTCTGTGAGATCCCTTATCTCTGAGTAACCAGCAAAATGACAGAAGGAGAAGTATGGCTCAAGTGGTAGAGTCCCAGCCTTGATTGATAAAGCTAAGAGACAGTGTCCTGATCTTGAGTTTTAGTACCTACCTACACACACACAACACACACACACACACACACACACACACACACACACACACACACACACACACAGAATCCTTTACAATCCCTGGAAGTTTGTCTGTGGATTATCTGTTGGTATTTATGTTCAAGACACTAGGGATTTCTATCTAGAAAATAAATCTTGTGTGTACCAGGGATTTCTATCTAGAAAATAAATCTTGTGTGTGTGTGTGTGTGTGTGTGTGTGTGTGTGTATGTGTGCACATGGTGCATTTGTATTTACTTTAAATACATTTTAACCTTTCTCAGTTTTAAATAAATTCATAAACATTTCCTCTTCTCAAGCATCATTGCTTAAGGGAAGCATGCAGAAGGTTTTCTAGATTTTTCAAAATGATTTCCATCTGCTGTCAGCTCCAAGAACAGAGAGGATATTTAGAGCAAGTGGTATTGGCAATGAGGACCTTGGAGTGGGGGCAGTAGCAGGCTCTCCCAATTAGAGATTGTAGCATGGACGGGGTGGAAATGTGATTTGTGGCAAACTTCCTTGTTTCAACTAGAAACAATGGCAATGTTACTCAAACCATCCCAAGTTTCAGGTGTTTCCTGACTTTATTTTGTTTTATATCTCTTCCATGGAGGAAAGAAAAACCACTTAAAGATAATTTAAAAAGAAAATCTTAATACATACACATTAAAAATAAAAAATTTAAAGAAACTGCTGCATAATTTTTCATATTTTTTTTCCTGTTGGGTTAATGTATTTACATAGTTTGGAAGAGATATAAGGCAACTATGTTGTTATGGTATTCATTGGTTCATCAGCCAACATAGAAACTAATGACAAAATATCTGGATGAAAACTACTTGGGAAATAACCACAAGTTTCCACATAAAAATGTCATTATTTGTTTTATTTTAGGGGGAAGTATTTCTTTTTCTTTTTTTTCTCAGTCGTGGGGCCTGAACTCTAAGCCTGGGCACTGTCCCTCAGCTCTTAAGCTCAAGGCTAGCGCTCTACCACTTGAGCCACAGCACCACTTCTGACTTTTTCTGCTTATGTGGTGCTGAGGAATGGAACCCAGGGCCTCATGCATGCAAGGCAAGCACTCTACCACTGAGCTATCTTCCCAGCCCCTTTGGGGGAAGTATTTCTATGAGCATTTCTATGAGCATCACAATTCAAAGTCAGCTTAGACAGAAAGGTCTGTGAGACTCTTCTGTCCAATTAACTACCAAAAAGCCAGAAGTTGAGCTGTGGCTCAAGTGGTAGAACACTAGTCTTGAACATAAAAGCTCAGGGACAGCACCCAGCCCCTGAGTTCAAGCCCCAGGACTAGCAAAGAAAAAGAAAAAAGAATAGAAGAAAGAAGAAAGGAAGGAAGGAAGGAAGAAAAAAAGAAAGAAAAGAAAGTAAAATATATGTTTGAAAGATGATCATATGGTTTTATGATTAGCAATAATAGTATATACTCCTACGGTTCTCAGAATCTTAAGGATGATGATTTAGTAGATAAAACATGGAGGAAATTATGTCTAGTACCCAAATCAATAATAAGGATAACTATCATGACAAGATTGTGTCTGGCTACTGGAGGCAGATGTGCAGGAAAAGTAGAAATGTGTTGTAAGAGTATAGGACCAGGAGGGAGGCATAAACCCAGGTAGTCATAGCTGGGCTCTGTCTGAGCTTGATCGTCTATAAGAAGTATTATCATTGGAAGCATAAGCCATCTGGACAATTTCAAGTTGTATTTAATCACCAAAACGATTAATGAAGAACAGAAAGGAGTTAGCAAGGAAAGTGTTGGACTATTCACTCAGCATTTCAGACACTTGTCAATTACTCCCAGCTCTTACTATTGCAGAAAATGTTCAGTGAAAAATATTTACACACCTTGTGAGTCTGCTATAGCTGGGAAGCTAAAGGAGATAAATGTTAAGCTTCACAATATCATAAAGTATGGTGGAGAAATGTGCTATCACCATCCTGGTTCAGCCACTTTCAATGGGTTTTGCAAAATCTGAGAGATTAAAAAAAATGAATAAAAATTTGTCTTCTGTTCTTGCAGTTTCTATGGTTACCATGAACAACTATATACGTTGGAATTTGCCATTTGTATTTTTAATTACATTTAATGCATAGAAAAATCTTGGGGACCTTGGAAAGTAATATTAATCTTAGTATAACTTATCTTGATGGTAAGTCTTGATAACATCTACAACCAGCCTAAAAGGAGAAAAGTGAGATATGTGTGGCCAAACATGAGATTTGAAATTCCCCATATTGAAAATGGTACAAAATAGCAGGAGACAAAGGAATTATCAACATGGTTCAATTGCCTGACATGTCAAAAGTATGGTGTTAGGTTTAAAATTGGAATTTTGGTGTACTGTTTGCAGTTATTTCTTTTTTCTTTCATTTTGAGGCATTATCCTCTGTTGCCACTGTTTTTGATTTCTGTATCCTTAGTCTTGTATATAAGTTTATCTGATTTAGAGAAGGGTAGGGGAATCACAGAAGTGCTGAGCAAAAGACAAAGGGTGAACCAATGCAACAGTGATGCAGGACAGTATGTTGGAAATGAACTTTACAATTTGAGAAGGAGGGGAGTCGGGAGGAAGGAAGGAGAGAGAAAACGAGGGAGGAAGGGGTAACACTGTTGGACAAGAAATGTACTCATTTCCTTTCTTTATGCAACTGTATCCACTCTATACATCACCTTTACAATAAACTAAATGGAATTTTGATTTCCAAATGTCCTACTTTATAATCTTCCAACAACGATAATTTTCAACAAATAGGATCCAAGAAAGATGGAGGTGTATTTAAGATGCCAGAACTAGAACACAAACCTTTGACATTCAGAATCCTGCTTTTCTGTATTCTTCCATGGATCAAGGCACTAGAGTACAGTTTACTGTAATCATGGTGGTATGCTATTAGCTTTTCTAGTTCCTACTTCTGTCCTCTCACATCTTTCTGTGTCTGTAGACCTGATTATCATGACGATAGAGCTGGTATTCTTGCTGATCAAACTGGAAAACACCAGCAGCATTGAGGACAGAGCTCTGTAGCATGGCTTTAGATTCCTTCCTCTAGGTGGAGCCCATCAGCCCATCTAGAATGTCTCCTCCAATCAGCATTAATAAAACTTGCAAACTGTCCATTTTCCTTTACCCAATCCACAAGGGTATCATAATACTGGAAAACATTTTTCCTGGAGTCAATGGACTTTATGCATTTACACAATGGGAACTGTTAACCTTTGGTTAACAAATTGAGTTTGCTCAAACTACTCATCATTTTCTTCTATTCTCTATTTCCCCACTTCTTTTTCTTTTCTTTTATATTTTATTTTATTGTAAAGATGCTGTACAGAGGGGTTACAGTTACATGAATACGGTAATGAGTACATTTCTTGTCAAACATTGTTACCAACTCCTTAGTTTTCTCCCACTATTCCTTCCCTCCCCCATTCCTTCCTACCCCAAGTAGTAAAGATAATTTCCAACATAGTGTCTTGTGAGTATCGTTGTTTTAATGGGTCATCCTTTCTCCATGTTTCAGCATTTTGTTATTCCCCTTCCCCTCATTAGATAAATGTATATACAAGATGCAGGGTACCAGAATCAAAGATAGTGATTGCCAGGAATAAACCAATGGGAAAAGAAAAATGAAATAAAATAAAAGAAAGAACTAGATATATTACATTGGCAAAATGTCAACAACTGAAAAAAAGACCTGTCATTTCCATGTCTTGGAGTATATTTCAATTAGCATCTTTTTGAATGGTCATATATACATAGCTAATGAGCTAATACGATTCTCTTCCAGGACTATCCTAGACATATACTAATTATTTCATATTGATGAACCTGGTAATCATTATTACTAAAAGTATGAACTTTAAGTCCAATTTATATGCTGTGTTTGTTAGTGTGACTTGTTATCTTCATGTCATCTTTGGGCCAGTAGCATTTATATTCCAGATCAAGATGCCAGCAAGGAGCCATCTACTTCACTCACATGCATATTTTGAGATATATGTTGTCATTGCCAGGAATCTTAAAATCATTTATACAAATAAATTACCAAATTTTCTTACCCCTCAATTGGAAAGAAAGAGGTAGTCTTTAGTTATGAAAATACTCTGTGGGAAAGATAGATTATAAATCTGTTTTCAAAGTAAGTGGGTTTAGTTTCCAGCCTTATAGATCTAGTTATAGTTAAGACCCCGAATCTAAAAGGCATTACAAACAACTCTGCTATTATACTTATGTTTTTCTCACTTGCAGATACTTAAGGAAACACAATGTAGGCAACAAAGGGGAAAAAAACCTACAGTATATTTAATTTCTTTACTGAAACATCTTAAATAAAAGATCTGCTAGCCCATCTCCTCATTTCCTCCTCACATGGCATTTGGTTTTAGTCTAAGAGACTTTAAGCAAGAGATTCATAAAAAGTTAAGTTATTAAGCCTGTCTTTCTAGATTCGCCATCATTACCAGACTATAAATGTATTTTAAATCAGTTTGTGAGCTAAGCTCTATATATTTAAAATCTGTAAAATTTCAAACTTTGTGGTATAATTCTAGAGTCTTGAAAAACAGTTTTTCTAAGCCTGATTAACTTTGGTTTTGAAAATAAGATATAGAATGTGCTTTGAAATTGTAAAATACATTATATAAGAGTTTGTGTTTCTGACCTTTCTCTTTCTTTCATTAAAGATCAGTTCTATACCTGTGATTCAAACACAGAAATAATCCTTTGATGTTCCTCATAGCTCTTATTAAATTCTTCAGAGCCATCTAGCTTTAAATTTGATTTTGATATTCCATACTATAATCATAATGGAGGGTTTCTGGAGGTATTAATTTTTATTTCAAGGCTAATAATCATTTTACCTAGTGCTGACTGCAGCCAATGATGTCATTCTCTTAAATGATTAATCCTACTCTATTAGAAAGTTTCATAGTAGTTAAATTATTAAATACTCACTCCTAAATAATGTAGAAAAGTAGTTCTTTAAAAAAATACTCTTTATCCTGGCGCCGGTGGCTCATGCTTGTCATCCTAGCTACTCAGGAGGCTGAGATCTGAGGATTGTGGTTCAAAACCAGTCTGGGCAAGAAAGTCTGCCAGACTCATCTCCAATTAACCATCAGAAAACCGGAAGTGGCACTGTGGCCCAAGTGGTAGAGCACTAGCCTTAGAGCTGAAAAGCTGAGGGACAGCACTCAGGCCCAGAGTTCAAGCCCCATGACAAAAGAAGAAGAAAAGAGAGAAGAAGAAGAAGAAGAAGAAGAAGAAGAAGAAGAAGAAGAAGAAGAAGAAGAAGAAGAAGAAGAAGAAGAAGAAGAAGAAGAAGAAGAAGAAGAAGAAGAAGAAGAAGAAGAAGAAGAAGAAGAAGAAGAAGAAGAAGAAGAAGAAGAAGAAGAAGAAGAAGAAGAAGAAGAAGAAGAAGAGAAGAAGAAAGAAGAAGAAGAAGAAGAATATTCTTTAAAAGAATTTAATCCACAAGTTTTGAAACTGAGCACAATTCAAATGCCTGTAGAACAAAGAGAGAGGGAAGTCACATTCGCAAATGCTTGGAGGATTTCTTAGTGACTTGACATAAAAGGCTTTAAAGATAGGGTCTCACTATATAGCCCAGCTATCATTAAAGCTGCTATCTTGCTATCTTCCTGCTCTTGGCTCCCAAGTCCTGGGAATACAGGTGTGTTTAAGAGTATCACATTAGATGAAATCTCATCAGGTTTCATTTAGTTTGTACATGCATATTTGGGAGTCAGTCAACCTCTGCCCATATTTTGTCATTAATGGGTTGGTTCAAAGTTGGCTTACAGAGTTGTTTCTCTTGATAGTCAGGCTTCATTTGCACAATTATAGCCAATACTTTTGTATTTTTATCTCTCAAGCCTGATCTGAGTGATCAAAGATAGGTCTGCTCTGGGAGATAGCCAAGGTGCTTTTGTATGTGTGGTCATATAAAATTATGAAAAGCCCATGATGGTTAGTAGTAAATATATTTCAAATCATAGCTGAAAAGACTTAAATTTTAGATGTACACATTTATTATGTCAGCTAAAATGAAAATATATTTAAAAGATCTTTTTTTTAAAGGGAAGGAATTAACAGAAAAGTTAGCTATATTTGAAATTTGGAGAAAATGGAATAGTAATGTCCATGACATACTGATGCCTATACTAAAAGTCACTGTGGCGAAAATCCAAGGACAAGATGACTTCTAACAAGACGTCTGTGACTTGGATGTCATTTTGCATTATTTTAGCACAGGATTCAGTTTGAGAGAGAAAGAAATGGATCACAACTCTAAAATATTCTTTTCTGAAATATTCTAGAAAAGTCAGGCAGCCAGTTTTAGTTATATATATATTTTTTACTTTGAAACAAACTCAAAAAGGAATATTTATGCTTTCTCCTCACCAGTTTGTGCATTGACATCATTAAAAAAATATTTACTCATGACTTATTCCCTTTAGAGTTCTAACTGAAGAAAAATAAAGCATTCCAATTAAAAACTTATTTCTCAAAAAATTTATTTCTCCCTAAAAATATTGCATGTATGTGAAGAAAAGTAATTATAGTCTATGTAATATAAGTAAGCTATTAAAGTGAGTGTTGAAATTACAAAGGAAAGAGAAACTTAGTGTAAGATAAGGAATATATTAATAAATCCTAGTTTTAAGGTTCACTTCTGTGTGTTAAAGGTACATATGGGGTATTCACACACATTATTGTTAGGGTTTTCTTTTTCTGGTTTTGAGATTTGAACCCAGGACCTTGCAGATGCTAAGCATGAACTCTGATTTCGAACTACATCTCTAGTCTAAAGAACGCTCTTTTAAAAACATTTTTAATGAGATAAAATAACATTGATGGGGAAGATATCACCCTTATTTTTTGCTTTTAAGTACTACAGAGTATGATAAATCTTCAGGGAACCTGAATCCTGTCTAGCAGAGAAAAAAAAATATATAATGCTAACATGAAATCCATTCGCTATAGTATTTTTTTAAGAAGCAGAATAGTCATAATTAAGCAAATGTTTATAGCTAGTAATTTCAAAAATGTTGAGAGATCTTTTTATTTAATGGAAAGTCCATGGGTTTAGTAGCAGCTCTATATAAATAAGTTAACAATAATTGGGACAAATGACAATGACTGTTATACTTACTTATCCTCACAAAAACCTCTCCAGTACGTATTAGGCATGCTTCAATTGGAGAGAAGGAGTTGGAACAAGATTCTTTTGGATTTCACCAAGTTATGGAAAATCTCACCCATGGAGTCAGATAATGGCAACTGAGAAAATATCTTGGTGGAAAAAAATAATTCCAATAAAAGGTTACTACTCTTCAAATAAAGAGAGGAAGGTGGGGAAAGAATGTAGTCAAAAGCTCATTGTAATCTTTACAATAAAAATATATATTAAAAAGTTCATTGTATATACTACAAAATCAAGAACAGTGAGGGAAGGGGTGGGTGGGAAGGGATGGGTGAGAATGTTGAAGGATGACACTGACCAAGATGGGCTGTATTCATAAACTGCTGTGTTTTGTGGCACTTCCTTTGTACAACTACTGAAGAATAATTTAAAAAGCAAATCAAGAGAGGTTATTACTGTCTAATCTGTAGAGATTTGTCTCTAAGTAGGCCTTTAGTGTCACTCAGTAACTAAATTCTCATCCATTCATCAGATATGTGATGTGTACAAGAGGAGGAAGATCACAGTAGGGTCGTGATGGGGAGGAAATTGTAGCCATGGATAGCAGAGATGTCATTCTTGGGAGGAAAGATTACAGAGCATATCAGAGGCTGTCTACTTAATCAAGGTCAAAGACTAAACTAGAGTTACACAAATATAACCAGCTAGGATCTTATTGAAAGTATATTGTTTTGACAGTTTCAAGTAGAGTTATTGAGATGAGTCCGCCACTGGTGATTTCTTCAAAAGTCTCAGTGTAAGGAAATCCATTTTTTATGACATAGTCATTTTCTAACACTGCATTACAGAAGCATGACAATGAAAGCAAAAGAAAGAACAGAAAGAAAAAAACCATCAAAAGGCACATTAACAAAAAAAAGTGAAGAATATCAAATCACTTGATATTAAAAGGCCACGATGCGTCTCCTCCCTGTCTGATATGGCACAATGTACTTGGGTACTAGGTGGACTCTAGGAAACCATACCTTTCGTTTCGCTTTCAGTTGCTCATGGTATTTGTCACATGTGTCTCCTGGGATCTCTCCTCCCCAGAGAGTAATTCCAACGATGGTGTAGGTGACACCCATGATGAGCAATGGGAAACAATACACCAGGATAATGACAATAATATGGTACCTACAGGGAAAAAGGGGAAATACAGGCTGAAGAATCCTTTGGAATGAAATACGTGGGACTTGGAATTTGTTCAGCATAACAAAGTTGCCAATGATTGTTTTCATCTTATTTTAGTCTCTGCTTTACAAATCCACCGAAATATCATGCAATTGTCATCTCCAGTTGTATTTCAAATCTTGCCAATGGATTTTTTTGGTCAATCTTTGTTGGGCTTATGAAAACCTGAAAACTGAGGTGAAATGCCCTCTTTTTTTCAGTCTGTTTGTGTTCTCTTTGCTAAGAATGGAGGATGGGTATCTTTCTGCTAGTCAGTCCTCTGCTTAGTAATCGAACTAAACTACTACAATGCATCATCAAAGGAAAATGATAAGATAGGTTGAACTAATCCACTGGCCTGTATTTTCTTCTATGTGAGACTATTGCATGTATTCTTGTGATAAAAGATATTTGAAATGACTTGCTTTTCATCAAATTTTAAAAAAGCAAGTAGGTACTCTGAATTAACTCAGTACAAAATAGTTTTTGATTATAAATCAGACAAAAATTTGCATGAACTTTTCCAAAGTCATGATGTATCTGATTGAATTTTAACTTCATAAATAATGGACACACCTATTAATCACACAAAATACATGCTTCAAACTATCAAATTATACCATAGATCATCAATATTAATCAAAATTCTAAGCATTTAGTTAAGGAGGACGAGGAGGACAATCCATCATTTAACAGCCCAAACAGAGTTCTACAATCTTCCATGTGTTTCCTGTGTCTTCAGAAGAACTTAAATAACTTACATTCATTTAGTTTTGTAAGAGTTGTAAACTTAAAGGGTGCTTATCCATTTTTAAACATTTTATTTAATTCAATGGAGAAGTAATTCATTCAATAAATAATTTAAGAATAGCACCATCATACTCCTAAGGGTTAATAATAATACAATGCAGCCCCCAGGGTACAGCTTGATTTTCCTTTAATAAGTGCTTCCTAATCATTTCATTTTTAAAAAATATGAACATGGTTGGATAAAACGACTGCTTTAAAGATAACCAATATATGAACCATCAGTTTTTAAGGGGTAAAATTGGCAATCATCATCTGAAAATGAGCAAATGAAGTGATCAAAATAAAAGATAATCATGATTACAGCTGTGTTTCCTTCTTGCTACAAAAGGGAAATATCAAATTCTATCAAGTAGCACTTCTAATTCCTTTCCAATCTAGAGTTCAGGATTCTTCATGCTGAAATACATGGATGCAAACTGAATCAAAACAAAACAAGTTTCAAGGACTTCCCAAGACTTCTTAAAAGACCAATTAACACTTTGGAGCATAGCTTCCTTCCAGCCTCTTCTCAATCGATAACAATCCTGCAGCCCTATGCCTTCACCTTGTATGGCTTCCCCCAGGAAACTCTCGCGATACTTCATAGACAAGTCATCACATCTATTAAAAACTTGTGTTGCTTAACAAACTTAATGACCACATCACACTGTATTGTCTCTATTTTACACGTTCCCTTTACTAAATGAGACATTAGCCATGAGAGGAATGTGTATACTTTTTTTTCTTTAAAAAATTTTTTTTTATTGTGAAAATACCATACAAAGGAGTTACAATTACATGGGTAAGGTAATGCATTTTTCTTTTCTTCTTCTTTTTTTCTTTTAATACTTTTTGTGTTCCTCATTTTTATTTCCCTAAGTGCTTGATAAACTGAATTGAAAAGCATAACAGAGAATTAACTTACGTGAAATGTTGTTTGGGACCTTCTGGCCACTGCACATAGCAAAGTGTACGGCCCGGCATGACTTTAATTTTGGAATAAAGGCACTGCGGGAAAGCAAGTAGAAAGGCTAGAATCCAAATACTTCCAATGACAATCTTAGTGGCTGTAGCAGACAGTCTGGGTTTCAAGGGGTCAATAATGGCCATATACCTATATGGAAACAAACAAGAGGATCATGTTGGTTCTTTCATTATTGGAATTTAAAATGGAGTTTCAAAGCTATTGTAATAGACTTCTCTTCTCTCTTCTGGTAAACAAGTTGATAAACATTTTTTCTTTCTTTCTAAAGAAGCAACAGAGGATGAGAAAAATCAGGCAGAACTATGTTCAGGCACTATTCTGACAGTAGTTTAACCCTTTGAATGTTGATTTCGATATCTTAAAAATAGAAATAAGAACATGCACTGCTTAGGGGTGCCTAAAATCAAGGAAATAACACAAGTGAAAGGTATTGATTGTTTGGTGCTGTACCCAACAGGTTACCCGAATTGATAAACATCTGCTGAATTTCATCAAATAGATATGTTTAAAAGTAATACTGCTCCCTCCCTTCCTCCCTCCCTCCCTCCCTTGCTCTCTCTCTCTCCTTTCCCTCCCATTCTCCCCTTCCTTCCTTCCTTCCTTCTTTCCTTCCTTCCTTCCTTCCTTCCTTCCTTCCTTCCTTCCTTCCTTCCTTCCTTCCTTCCTTCCTTCCTTCCTTCCTCCCTCCTTACCTCACTCCCTCTCTTCCTTTCCTTCTTTCTTTCTCCTTCTTCTTAGAGCTAGGGGTCCAATTGTCAAACACATTGGTCTACTGAGTGTGATCATTTCAAAAGTAACAGGTAACATTGCATTCTTTTATGCTTAAAACGGATCCTATCATCTAAACATGGTTTGAAAGTACAAGGGTTATCTATTATAGAGACTAAAATTCTCATAGAGATCCATTGAAAGCTCCTGTTTTAGTAAGATTTCTTACTGATTTTTCCTTTCCATTTGACCACCTTCTCTTTACCATGTACCTTCTGCTGCAATAACTGAAGGGGATTTTTATGTTGATTTTCATGTCTTTTGAAAAACTGACTACTGTGATACAACTGTTGTTTGCCTTTTCTGCTTGGTAATTATTATTGGTATGTGATGTCATCTATCATTTTATATTAATCTCTGTTTCTGTGTCCTTATATGCTTCTACACACTTCAAAGTTCTTAAAATGAACAGTGTAGCCTTTGGATATTTCCCTGATTGTATTAAGAATGTAACCCAGATTTCTTGAAACATAGAGAGTTTTGCTCTTTTCCAGGTTGCTTCTTGCCACAATAGAAGATGCTCTAGTTTATAAATCCCAAATACAAAAAGTGGCCTGGCTACTCTGTGTGCAATATAAAGGTTGTTTACAGCTGCTACTCATGACTCATAAAAATTAAACTGTAGCATTGCATGCTAAAGGAATTTTCTTCTTTGACAAATCACTTGAGAGATATGTTACAATTTTCTAAGTTGTGTTTTCTAATTTTTCTAATTTTAATTAATCTAATTTTTACATTTGTTTTTTCTAATTTTATATTTTTATTTTCCAAAGTGTGCTAAGCACATTCAGGAATGAGATAATCAATTGATCATAAATGTTGCCTTAATGAATTTTAAAGTAAAGAAGCCATTACTAAAATAATCCCTTCCATACATATGTACATATGAAAATGAATGTGCACAAGTAATAAGAACTACAGAATATTATTTGGCAAAAAAACAAATACCTTGCTCATGAACTTAAATACTTGGATTTATTTTTAAAATGAAAGTCATACTCTTTAACAGAAATTATATTTACAACCAACTAGAATAGTTAAAATACTTGATTTTCATTGCAGATGCTTTGGATTTAAATTGAAAAGTACATTTGCTTAACCATGTTATATATATAAAATCAGCTGTTTGTGGTTTTTTTGGGGGGCAGTCCTGGAATTTGAAATCAGGGCCTTCCACTTGTTAGACAGGTGCTCTACCTCTTGAGCCAATCCTCAGTCCTCAATTAATTTTTTAAATAATAATAATTTTTATTTTATTGTTAAGATGAGGTACAGAGGGTTACAGTTACATGCGTAAGGCAATGAGTACATTTCTTGATCATTGTTACCCCTTCCCTCCCTTCCTTGTTGTTGTCCAATATCCGTTCTCTCCTCCCCTTCCCACACTCCTATCACCCTTGCTGCCTGAAGTTGTAAATCAACTAATTTTTTTAACAGTGGAAATCTAGGACTTATTATCTGTTTTCCTTCCTTCCTTCCTTCTTCCCTCCCTCCCTCCCTCCTTCCCTTTCTTCCTTCCTTCCTTCCTTCCTTCCTTCCTTCCTTCCTTCCTTCCTTCCTTCCTCCCTCTCTTTTACTCCCTCCCCCCTTGTTCAATGTCACCTCTTTCAACATTCTCACTGAACCCTTCAAACTTACTCCTTCCCTTACTTATAATAATATAGGTACTTATACTTATCATAATATAGGTACTGAGCCAAGTCCTCAGTACTCAACTATTGTTTGAATGATATTTACTTATTTTCCATGACTATATTACATTTTTTGATCACATTGGTGGATGAAATAGATGTAGATCCAGCCCTTATTGAATTTAGAATCCAATATGTAAAAATTGTCGCAAAATAAAGTTACTACTCAAATGTTGCTTGAGGCAACTTTGCCTACTGAATATTTGGCTTTAACCAAATGTTCTTGGGCTTTGCTGTAAGGGGCCATGTTTTTCACCAACACCCATTGAGTTTTAGCCTGAGTGGTACTGTATTTCTTTTACACAGGATCTGCATAAAATCCTCTTCTCAGTCAAAATCCTGCATGCAAATTATATTGTCATGTGATTTCCAAAATAAACCCAGTCATATAAAGCATTTCTGACTTCAAAATTTTATTAGATTTAGAGGTTTAAGGGAAGAGAGAATCACTGCTATTCTTTGTTCCAATGATGCCAAACTTGACTATGCTCTCTTTGTAATAGTTACCTTATATTCTGAAATTTTCTTAGACTACCTATAACCACAGCTGACCTATCATTTACAACCTGCTGATAAGTTTAGTACAGTTCCCAGTTCTTCATTGACAGAAAGCCTGCTCTTTTGGTAATTATAATAAATAAAAAAATTCCCCTTGTGTTCTGGGATGATAGGAAGATATGTTACCAGTATTATTACCATCAAATAGGGAATTTGACCTAATCTGGGGTGGAGATCTAAAGTATGACTTTCTCAAGAATGCAGTAGCAATTAGCTGGGCGCTGGTAGCTCATACCTGTAATCCTAGCTACTCAGGAAGCTGAAATCTGAGGATCATGGTTCAAAATCAGCCCAGGCAGGAAAGCTTGTGAGACTCTTATCTCCAATAAAACACTCACAAAACCAGAAGTGGTGCTGTGGCTCAAGTAGTAAAGTGCTAGCCTTGAGCTGAAGAGCTGAGGGACAGCACCCAGGCCCAGAGTTCAAGTCCCACAACCGATGCCCCCCCCCCAAAAAAAAGAATGCAACATCAAGATCAGAAGGGGAGAAAACTAAAAAACGAAGATAGTGGATGGCTAGCACACACCCCTTTCCCTTTCTCCAAGAACCAGAAATAAAACCTCAGGTATATATCTGCAAGGAACAGTGGACAAGTCAATAAGCCAGAAAATGGACCCAGCAAAAGTTCAGATGGATAGTGGCGAAAGAAAATAAAATATATAAGATCTCGAAAAGAAAGAAGAACACATTGTTTGGACATCGCCCTGAATCACCTCTGGGTGGGGAAAGAAGGTATCCTTTCCTTGAGCAACCCAGCCTGGTTGGTTTTGTTGTTGATTTTTAATCCAAGGCCAAACATCTCCATAGAGGCCAGTAATCTGTCCTGGCCACAGACAGAAAGAGGCCTGCATCTGTGTCCCTCCGCAGGGCGAAAGACCATTTTGACAGCAAAAAAATGAAAGTGTCACCGAGTCCAAACCATTGTGTAAGCCTAAATAAAACTGCCCAAGGGAGACTTCCAATTGAGCAACCTGATTCAGAGGCCCACACACCTACCCTGTTAGTTATATTTTCATGATAGATCATTAAATGTTGCTTTGAGCACAAATGATTCAGTTATAGAAGGATTTTTAAAAGCTGCATCTTTTCCATCATTTACTCATATAATAATATATGTGGATATTATTCTAGTGTAGATATTATTCTAGTGTCTATGACTCCAGAAGTAAATAGAATAGAGAGTAATAGTAGTAAAGTACTAAGAAAAATGGAAGCCAGTAAATGTGTGCATATGAGAATGCAAAGCTTCTGTTTCAGTAATGATCAGTTCATATAAACGCTGCTACATTGAGACAGTGGAAAGTGAAAAGGAGTTGCTTACATTTTGTCTAAGAGCTGCTTCTCTGTCCTCAAACCACACCTACAAATAGAAGATTACCTTAATTTAGTGGCTTTTGCCATCACTGGGATATAATTCTCCCAACTCTGTCTGAACTCATGAAAGGCAGATGATTCAGGTCATACAATCTAAGTTTAAAGAACAAGTGTCTTCCAGTTCTATCATATTCATGTTATCACTGTAGAACATTAGGGAAGTCAGTCTGCTCTTCCTAGAGGACCAATTGGATTTTAGTTCCACTAATTATGAAACATCATTATCTTCACTTTGTACAGTTCAAAGTGTTGACGTCTCTGATGATACATCACTACATTAATATAGGAAAGTAAAATTCAGTTACCTTGAAGGTCCTAACTTTTCCATGTTGCATTGCTTCTTTTGAAGTAAAAACTGAATTCATTATTCTTCTATTTCAACATGGTTAAATGAATCTCTATCTTCTCTCAGAATAGCTGTATTTGTGACTTTGAGTGAGTATCATTGCATAAAAACAATGGCTATTAGCCACAGTATACTTCAAGTCTTAGGATGGGAATATTTTGGCAGGTGGTAAATTTTTTTGAGGGGTGTTGGTGAACATAGCTGGCTTTTAGGAGTCAGAACCTCGAAGAAATGAGATGCTAATTTTGGTGCTGATGAAGTGGGTAGAGAAGGCTTTCACAACAGATGTTCTCTTTTCTCAGGTTTTAAATCCAGTAAAAAAAGACATCTTAGTAACAACACCAGCAGGGAGTTACTGTATGTAGCAAAGTTGGGTGACAACAGGATTTGAATCCTTCTAATTAGCTCTACATGCTTAAGAAGAGCAAGATAAACCCACGTGTGTGTGTGTGTGTGTGTGTGTGTGTGTGTGTGTGTGTGTGTGTGTGTATGTGTGTGCAGGTGGTAGGGTTTGGCCTCAGGAACTGGGCACTGTTCATAAGCTTTTTAAAAAAAAACTCAGTGCTGGCACTCTTAAGCCATAGCTCTACTTTTGGCGTTTGGCTGGTTAATTAAACATAAGAATCCTGCAGAATCTCTCCTGCATGGGCTGGCTTCAAACCATGATCCCCAGATCTCAGCTTTCTAAGTACCTAGGATTACAGGCATGAGTCAGTGGTGCCTGGCAAATAACCCACAATTAAACTTTATTTTGAAGGTATGAATTTAACCTTATGTAATTTAATTCTGTGGTGTAATAATGACTCTAGAAAACTCTGAGAAAAAGATACTAGAATAATAGCTTGTAATGAAATGTCCCCATTGTCAGAGATTGAAAAGACTGACCATTAATTCTCAATGTTTTTTTCTTCTTTTTATAACAGTACTGAGGTTTGAATTCTGTGCTTTGCCATAGTAGGCAGATGATCTACCAATTGAGCCAAGCCCTAGCCCTATTTTTCTCTTAAAAAGATAAATTGAAACCACAGAGAATGTAAGAGTTGAAATGACAAATCCTACAATATTAAGAGATAATTTTTAACGATATGGAATAATTTGATATAATCAAATAAGATCTGTAACTCTCTATGCAAGAACAAGTACATTATTATCTTGCTAAGTAACTATGTTTCTTCTCTAGTTCTCTTCAGTCCTTTAGTGGAAAATACTCTTTAACTCTTGTCAAATTATACTGTCTTAATAGGTGCAAGTAATATACTTGAGAACAGATAAAAGGTGGGTCTTCTTTGTGCTCTCTGTGGTACTTAGTGAGGGTCAGCAGTGGTGGGAAACATCTTGCAAAACTTTTGTTTGAGCCATATGCAAAGACAAATTAGGAACTTTACACATCTCAGTTATCTTGCTATTCTATCTTTAACTAATAAGTACATATTATTTATCACTTAAAGGCTTTGAGTAATTACATATCCATTCCAGTATAAAATATAAGCAATATTCAGCCCTTCAAAAGCCCTTAGTTAGCCAGTCTGCAACACTTTGGGATGAGAGTGGATTGAATGACAGCAGAAAGACAATTGTTGCAGTCCATTTCCCTTCTATTGTCCTTGCTTATGACATAAATGAAGCTATAGATACTGCTTAGTGATCATGAAAAAAACTTCTACATAGTCAGCACCTAACTGAAGTGGTAGGCCTTTAATTCTAACAGAATATTGCATCCACATATGAAGAAATATTATTTGATATTTTTGTCTTGTCAAATTCTCAATGCTACTTAGGTTGAGTGCTTTCAAAATGTTCTTCATCTAGCCGGGCACAGTGGCTCATGCCTATCATCCAGCTACTTGAGAGGCTGGAAGATCTTGTTCTCAGCCATCTTAGGCAAAAATATCTTGACACTCTCAACTCATCTCAACTAATGGCTGAGCATAGTGGTACACGTCTGCCATCCAGCTATGGAAGTGTAATGGCTGCACAAAGTGGATCATGGGTGTTATCCTTATTTGAGGAAGCATAAATAGGAGGAACACAGTCCAGGCTGGCCTAGACAAAAAGTGAAATTCTACCTAAAAAATGCATAAAGGAATGGCAGAATGGTTCAACTGGTAGAGCATTTACCTAACAATCCAGAGACCCTGCATTCAATCTCCAGGATCTCTCTCTCTCTCTCTCTCTCTCTCTCTCTCTCTCTCTCTCTCTCTCTCTCTCTCTCTCTCTCTCTCTCTCTCTCTGTCTCTCTCTCTGTCTCTCTCTCTCTGTCTCTCTCTCTCTCTCTCTCTCTCACACACACTGACACACACACACAGAGTTTCAATCTGCTCTATGAAGACAAGACAAACTTTGTGTCAGTGTAGTTGCACTTAAAAGATACTTTTCTAAGTGGAAGAAATTGTGAATGAGCTTCGTTCTAACATAGGTGTTAGGCCATTTCCATTGCCAATGCCATACCTTTGTAAGGGAATGCTGAGTTTGGGAAAACGTGAGCTTTGATATGTTTACAATTGTTAGTATAAAGAACTAACTGTGGTCATAGCCACAGAATATCAACTGTGCTTCTGGTTACAGGAACTTAGCTATGTGATCAAGAGAAATATTTAGATTCCATTTGGAAGGAAAACTCTGTGCATGTCTAGTAAAAACGACAGAATGTGTATTGTTATATGGAACACCATAGACATTTGATATAGTAGCAGTTCACTAAAAGGTTTCCTGATTCATTTAAGGAACATCCATTTTCTCATTATTTATGAGAAATAAGACACGGATAACAGTGTCTTATTTGTATCTTAGGAAGTAACTCAGAACAGACACACCTTCTGGAGGTCAATGTCTCGGTTCTCCGCATCTGTTTTGCTAACTCATGCATCATCTGAAATTATTGACAACAACTATAGATTTTCCAATTTTGTTTTCTCACCAAGTAAGGATCCTTTTAACTCTGCGGAATCAAGAATCACATTTATGTTCTCACATAGTGGAACTAATAGAGCTATTAGAAAATTGAAAAGTCATTCTGGTCACTATGGTTGTGTGTTTCCCTATTTGATACCAATCATCTCAATTTTTTCAGAAGAAAATGCTAATTTCTTGATAATTTTATATCTGATTGAATTCTCCCTCTACATCTATTTTCTTTCTCCTTTAATTTTTTGGGCCAGTTCTGGGGCTTGGACTCAGTCTTTTCACTGTTTTGCACAAAAATGGAACTCTACCAATTGAGCCACAGCTCCCATTCTAGCTTTTTGGTGGTTAATTAGAGATGAGAATCTCAGAGTCTTTCCCATTTGGGCTGGCTTTGAACCTTGATCCTTAGATCTCAGCCTCCCATGTAACTAGATTGCAGGCATGAACCAGCCAGCTTGGACTATCGCTTAATTTCTTAAAATTTTAATGGAACAGTTTCCTTGCAACCACAACCAATGAGTTCTCCTGTTTTATATGTTTTTATAGACAGGTGATAAAGGAAATTTAAAAATTCACTTTCCAAACTCAGGGAGAAAGTAAACTTTAAACCGATAGAGGAGTTCAAATGGCATATGATTTTCCATTTCTACCAAAAAGTACACAAATTAATATTCCCATACTCTATGAAGGATAGCTAATGCCACTCAAGTTTTCATAATAGAAAATTTACCCTAAAATACATTTCTCTCATGACCTAGACTAGATCATTGGAAATTCAGTTTTTGCCTTGCCTGCTATCAAACTTTGAGATCTTTACCTCCTCAGAAACTATGATTCCAGGAGTGAGACACAACACCCATATTAGAGTGGCTGTATTATTTAGGAGGCAGAGTAACATCAGATCAAAGAAAATGAGTAGCAGTGAAGATGCTATTGAGTCTTGCTAAAGTGTCAGTTTCCCAAGGATTCCTAACAGGCAATCCAAGGCACATCTAATGCAAAAAAAAAATTCAAACTATGCAATACAAGAATTCACAATTGTGCATTTATAATTTTAGACTTCAAACTTGTTTCCTTACTAGAGTCAAGAGTCCCTTAATGACAAAGATACAGTCTGGGAAGAGCATCTGTCATCATTCAAATATCAAAGGTGCAGGTTAATTAGCAATGCGCTCCCCTGATATCCTCAGACTGGGAGGAAGGATTATCTATGAGACTGTTGGCATCCAACCCAGCACACGATAGTGCAATGTGTTTCACAGTTTTATTAGTGCATATTGATAGTAAAACGTGGGAATTTCATTGAGATATTTCTATAGTACATGTAGGCTACTCTGATCAATTCACCCCATTGCTTTTTCTAGTCTTCTCCGCCCCACCCTCTTTTTCCCATCTTTCTGGCAATTTTTAAAATGAGTTTCATCATTTCTTTTTCATACATGCTTAGAGTAAAAATATTTGAGTAAGTAGAAGAATACACGTTAAATAATAATAGTAATAATAACCATAATATAGTGAATATAAACCGGTAACTTTGTCACTTACTGCCATTATCAAGTGTTCTGGATTGCACATCATTGCATGCGTTAGTTTTCCAGGATTGGCAGCAGAGTAGGTCCTTTTACACCAACATCACCACAAACAAATGAGTAATGTGTACTGTTAGGTTCCAGCTCCATTCGACTACTATGCATCACCAACATATCTGTGAGCCATCATTGACCTCCAGCTGTGGTAGAACTCTTCTTGCAAAACTCATAAAAAACCCGCAAAGACCTGTAAGATCTGACCAACTCCTTCAATTACCTATGTTTGACTAGCTTATAAAGCACCCCACAAACAATCATCTTTTACTTTGAGAGAAAGTTTCACAATGACAACTAGGCTAGCTTTCAAGTTACAATCTTCCTCTCACTACCTCCTAAGAATTATAGGCATGTGCAACAATGCCTGGTTTCATAACACACTTTTAAATTTTAAATGGAATATTCACCACTTATTTTCTCACATTTTCTATGAGTCAAGAGTTTTGGACAATTTAGCTGGTGCTTTAGTTAACTAAGTTAGCTCAGGCTGGGTGTGGTTTATCTGGTGAATCATGGTGACCAGGCTCATGCCAACTTACACTTTTTTTGTTCTTGTTGTTGGTCATGGTGCTTGAACTCTAAACCTGGGTGTTCTCCCTGAGCTCTGCAACTCAAGGTGAGCATTCTACCACTTGAACCACAGCGCCACTTCCAGTTTTCTGGTGGTTAATTGGAGATAAGAGTCTGATGGACTAGCCAGGCGCTGGTGGCTCATGCCTGTAATCCTAGCTACTCAGGAGGCTGAGATCTGAGGATCGTGGTTCAAAGCCAGCCCGGGTAGGAGAAACCGTGAGACTCCTATCTCCAATAAACCACCAGAAAACCGGAAGTGGCGCTGTGGCTCAAGTGGTATAGTGCTCGCCTTGAGCTGAAGAGCTGAGGTACAGCGCCCAGGCCCAGAGTTCAAGCCCCACGAAGAGTCTGATGGACTTCTTTGCCTGGGCTGGCTTTGAACCATAATCCTCAGATCTCAGCTTCCTGAGTAGCTAGGATTTTAAGTGTGAGCCACTAGCAGCTGGCTTCGACTAATTTTTTAAAAGCCACTGTCTAATAGAGAATGGCACTATGTGCTAATGATAAATGTGATAAAAATAGGGCAGATAATCCTTCCCCTTTGCCATGTTTTATTAATACGAAAACACACTCCATGGTTTCATTTAAGACTTAACTGTAGTGGGAGAAAAACTGGAAGGAGAGATGAGGAAGACCATCTTAAAGTTTGCCACAAAATGGGTGGATGAAACTTCAAGAGAAATATCTTGAAAATTGGAGTGGAATAAAAATGTAAATATGAAATAGCAAAACCTGTGCTATTCTCTTTAAGCAGTACTTCAATGGAAATTTTTTAAAAGGCAATGCTTAGTTGGAAAAAGCAGAAAAATCTCCAAGGTTTCATCTTAAGATACTTGAAAAAGAAAAATAAAATAAACTCCAATGAAGCAAAAGAAAGGAAATTAAAGAACGGGAATTCAATCAAAGTCAAAGTAGAACTGTAGAAAAAAATATTAGCAACATTGCCAAGTATAAAGGGAGAGGGAGAAACACCCATTACTAATACTGATGTAAAATAAGAGATAACACTATAAAGATCAAAACCTTAGAAAAAGGATAAGAGAATACTATGTTCAACTCTATACATACACATTTTAAGGTGAAACAGATCAGTTCTTTTCTATGAAGCATTCAAAGAGAATTAATACCACTGTTATACAATGCAATATTTTGCAGTTTACTTTTGAGATCAGAATTGCTCTGAAATATGAAAAAAGAGGCAAGAGAGATAGAGAAACAGGCAGAGAAGGAAAAAGGGAGAGAGATGTGTGTGTGTTGGGGATTTAACTGAAGGTTTTGTGAATGTTGGTTTTCATACTAAAAAAAAAATCAATTTAGCCATATGCCAGTGGTTTACACCTGTGATTCTAGCTACTCAGGAAGCTGATGATTGTGGTTAGAGTTCCAATTAACCACCAAAAGCTAGAAGTGGAGCTGTGGCTCAAATGTTAGAGTGCTAGCCTTGTGCAAAAAAAAAAAAACCTAAGTGCCCAGGCCCTTCAGTTTAATCTTAAAACATCAATTTTATCTAAAAATTCATGTAAACTAATTAACTGGTGTAGAAAATGCATTGATAAACATTTAGCACATTAAAATACAAGAGAATTTCTCGTATCTGATCATTTACAAATAACCTCAAACTAATGAGTATCTTGTTAACGATTAGAAGATGCAAATTTTTCTCCCATGATCAGAATAATTCAGGAATACCCTTGGGAGAAAATATACAGCATTAAAACAATCATATCAGCCAATGTTTTTTGTTAGATATCTGAATTCTCATTTGATAAATCATATGAAAAAGCACATTGAAAAGTAGAGTAATAAAAATAACTACAAAACAATAACAACTGAAGTTGGAGGAATCACACTATCATATTTTAAGCCCTAGTAATCAAGACTGTGTACCTGGTACAGACATAGATCAATGAAACAGATTCAAGAGACCAGAAATAGACCTACATAAAGATGGCCCATTGATTTTTCAACAGAAGTGCAAAGGCAATTAAATGGAGACATGATAGTATTTTCACAAAATATTTTTGAGACAGTTGGACATCTGGAAGTCAGAAATTTACATTGTCCTCAACCTCGCGCTCAATACTCCAATTAACTTGGAATAAGCTGAAAATTTAGGAGATGACATGGAAAGAATCTTCCATTACCCATCTAAAGACAGAGTCCTCCAGAAGGTGTCAAGAGCATAAGTAAATAGATCACTAATGGACCATTTGCAACATGTATAGCTTCTGCTCTGCAAAAGAATCTGTGAAGAAGAGATTGTGGCTATAGGCTAGGAGATATTTGCCTATTTGACTAAGGATACATTCTCAAAATATCTTTAAAAAACACTTAAAACTTGGCAGCAAGGTAACTATTGTATGGAGAGCTCTGGAAATCCTTTGTTACAAAACCACCAAAAAACATGAACAGAATTGTCAAGATGAACACTTAATGAACATCTTTTAAAATTAAGCACAGACCAAACAAGTGAAGAATGATTTAGTCACTAACATCTGTGTGTCTCTAAGAGCACAGATTCCTTGAGTCTTGTGTGTTCTCCTCTCTCACCCCAGGGCTATAGTAAAATTCTGCCCTGCATGATTGGCGGTATCTCTGATGACTTAGCTCTGCTGCCCTGCTGGCAGGAACTGACTTTGCTCAGATGACAGAACACAGAAAAACCCATACCTGGGGGTTTTAAACAATTGGCTTTCCAGTGATAAACAGTAAGGGAAGGCTAACAATGTGGCAGTATTCTCTGTTGGAAAAGACAATAAAACTGCAGTACTGTTATAAACTCAATGGGAACATCCAGGGCTAGATAAAGCCCAGGCCTTTGAAAGTGGTGAACCTCTGTTGACCTGCAAGGCAGTGTGCATACACAAGGCTCTGCCTCCTGTCAGAGGCTGGAGGAAGTTCTTGAGAGCTACTGGAAACTGGATGAAGTGAAACCGAGCTGTGAATTCCCAGATGTACCCAAGCAGCCCCACAACACAGATTCAATGGACAAATGGTAGACCAACTTCCTTAACATGGCCCCTGACCTGTCACTGGCTAGTGGGTGAACCATTGACAAAGCTGACCAGAGGCAATGCTTGGGATGTTAAACCTAAGATTAAAAATAAGGAAAAGAAAAAAAATACTTCAGTGAGACTCTTCGAAGATGATGCTTTTCTTCTTTAGATTATAAGCTGAAGGAAATATCTGTGAGGATCAAAATGAATACTTAAGTAGGATGGTTGAATGTATATGAGAAGTCTGTATTCATGATACCATGCCAATGTGTTTCTCAGATCTATATAATATTCTATGACAAGCATAGCCTTTTAAACTTATAGAAGCTACAATAAATGGGATATTTCTAATTTTTTTTAAAGAAAAGAAAAATACAAAACCTGACCAGTGACATTATAGGTCACAGATGTGGGTGGAAACAGACTCTATAAAATTAGTTTTGGCAAGACACCATATAAATAAACAATGGACAAATAAACAATAGTGGAATGAAAAACTAAGGGACAGATCCCAGGCCCTGAGTTCAAGCCTCAGTACCATTGCAACTCATTTCTTAGCAGGGTGTGCTGATTTCCATGCCAGCATCTCACAGGAGTCAGTTTGGGTGGGAGGGTCTCAGGCTGACAGCTTGGGTAGGAGGGGTCTCAGGCTGACCACAGCTGGTCAGCTTACAGGGAGCCATATAGGAGTGGCCGGGTGAGTAATGATAGCAGAGAGAGTGAAAACATTAGAAGCAGAGTTTCGTGTTATCAGATAATATCAATTCTTCTTTTTGCTAATTTTGAAATGTATGCGTATAGACAACCATTTCTTTTCTGAACCCTCTCGAATGCTTGCTCAAATCAAATAGATTTAGTTCCAGATAAAAGTTGATAAAAGTTGATAAAAATGCTTGCTGAAATCAAATAGATTTAGTTCCAGATAAAAGTTGATAAAAGTCTCCTCATAGCAGATGAATGGAAAATATAATCTGCTGTTCAATAACATCAGGGAATTGCTGGAATGGATAAATGTTGTGAATCTCAGTGTGAGAGAGTTCTAAAGGCAGGTCCTGGATTTTTTTTTTTATCAGTAAACCAACAACAGAATAATAGCAGAGCAATGAGAAGGCATATGAACCTTCAGTTCATTTACACAGCCAGCAAAATTGTGGAAGAATAATCTTATCCTGTTTCCCAAAAGTTACATTTCTTCCTCACTACTAAACATTCCCCATACATAAATATAATCTATATGGATAGATAACTAGTTCACTATCTAGATGTATCTATCTATATCTAGCTAGCTCGATAAATAGATAGATATAGAGCCAGTTTTGGGGTTTTAACTCTGGGGGTCTTGCATGCTGTCCCTGGGCATTTTTGCTCAAGGCTAGCCCTCTATCACTTCAGCCACAGCTCCGCTTCCAGCTTTTAAGTCATTCATTGGACGTAAGACTCTCATGGGCTTTGCTGCCTAGGATGACTCTGGACCACACACTGATTGAGCCTGAAATAATTGAGTGACTTTAGCAAGAAGGAGTAAAATAAGGTATGGGGAAAAGAAATTTGGATAATCTTGTTGACTTTATCACATTTATATGCACTAGCTTGGAGATTTAGGAAAGTCAGGGTTATATTTAAATACGTTATTATTTTATTTCTATCTTTTATTGATTTTATTTTTACATAGATTTGCACTTTTAAATGTGTTTCTTTTCCCTTTGTAAAGAATTTTGGTTGTTTTTGATTATTTGAATTTGGAAAATAAATTCTTGAAAATATAATTTTATTTAAAATCGATTGTATGTCTTAGACTGAGTTCTTTTTTTGGGGGGGGGGGGTCTGGTCGTGGGACCTGAACTCTGGGTCTGGGTACTGTCCCTCAGCTCTTCAGCTCAAGGCTAGCGCTCTACCACTTGAACCACAGTGCCACTTCCGGCTTTTTTTTCTGCTTATGTGGTGCTGAGGAATTGAACCCAGGGCCTCATGCTTGCAAGGCAAGCGCTCTATCACTGAGCCACCTTCCCAGCCCTTAGACTGAATTGTTAGTAGTGTAATAATGTATGCACTGGTAAACTGTAACTCTGATATCAACTGAGGTTGTGCTGATTATGTAAGAGACAGCTCTGATTACATCTTAATCTGGGCTGACCTTGCACTTCACCCATTTAATTAATATGTCTATGTTCAGAAGGATTGACATCAGATGTAGGTGTCACAAGACAGATGCCTTGTGATGCTAGGCACAAGCCTAGCAAGTATAGGCCCTGAATTCAAATCTCTACATCTCCAAAAGAGAAAGAAAGAAAAGAATTGATAGTTACTGATTCTAAACAGAACTCTCTCAGTTCACAAAAGCTATCATTTTACTGGATACAAATGAGATCTTTTAAAACCCTTGAATAAGAACTGTAAATGATGTAAAGGTTTAGAATACATTTCCTGAAAGAAATATTGCCCAGAATAAAGCTTTTAAATTATTATTTTTATACATAATTCAAAGATATGAAATAATTGACCTCGGAGTAACCCATATCAAGTTCATGATGCGGGCTAAATGATGAGTCAAGTGAGGACTGTAGCTGTAATAAAGAATATTAATTGTTTGGGCAGTGAGTCCTCTCAGAGACGAGGTTGAATCAGGGCACTCAGTTCAAACCAATAACAAATTAACCAATGCATTTTTATCATAATATTCACAACGTATAATTTACCACAATATGTTTAGAAAGCCTGTTTCTATACTAAGATCTCGCTATATCTCATGTTTGTGTACTGTTATCTATTCATAATCTATATCCATAGACTTCTTTAAAGGTTTTATGAAAATTTACATAAATTCCTTTGTTAAGAAGCAAAACAGGAGATTTCCAGTGAAATATTGAAGAAGAGGGTGGCTGGTGAGGTTTGTTTCAAAAACCTTTAGCTAGAATTGTTTCTTAGTTCAGTTAAATATTTCTTTAAAGAAAAATATTAGTTCAGTTAAATAGTTCTTTAAATAAAAAATGTGAAGCAATTTTGCCATTTTCCATAAGGCATTCACATTATTAGATGAAATGCATTGTTACTCCCTTAAGGTTTACCAGTAAGAAACAGTGAATGTAATTCTGAAATTAAGTATTCAGGACAAACTGAACCATGTGTCCTGAAATTATCTTTCATTATATGTTAATAACATCTCCCTATGGTTTCTAACTTAATCTCAAAATTGTGTTGAGGAGATGAAAAAAGATATGTTTGTGTCAGCTGCTCTATTAATTTTCTACTTCTGTCATTCTTCATTGAAATATAAGTACCTTATATTCTGCATACATGCAGAACCAACTAGCAGTCTTAAAGGTGATGACTTTATCTTCATAAAAGTCTTCGTAAGTAGTTAGGAAATATAATCGCGCGGCATTTAAGTGGAGAATGCATCCAAGAGTGGACTGATTTGAATGCTGAATGTACCGTGATCCTGGGAAACTTAGTATCTTTTTCATAAGTGTTTCATCCAAATGTTTTATTTCAGCATGGCAAGTTTGGGGAGAATATTTCAGTGACAAGAAGTCCATTATTAGTCAAGGAGGTCAGGACAGTGTGAAACTGGCTGTTCAGACAAGAAAGAGGTAGGTAGAATGGAGCGATTGACCCACACGAAAGCACTTTTGCAGGGATTTGTGTTATGAGAGTTAGACTGGAAGCTGTGACTTCATATTCAAATATTTGGTAGTTATTTACAAAGGGAAAAGTGGAAACAAGCAATTCTCCAAGTGTAGAATGAATGCTGAACATTTCAAAGGAAATGCCTTCTATTATAGCAAAATATATGACCATTAGCCTGCAGGTCTCCATTCACAAGCTACAGGGAATTATCATTATGGGAGTTATTGGCAGTCCTTTTGAAGTCCAAAATTTCTAAGTTGTAGGAAGTTTATAAGTGTTTTGCTGTGGCTGGAAGAAAATCATGTCTCTCAGTCAAAGCTGATTCTCTCTCCCAAGGATCTTCTTATTTTAGGCAAAAAAAAAGAATTGATTTTTTTTCCATTTAGGTTGAGATCATACAATTCTGTTTGAATCAAATGGGGGTGGAGAATATTTACAAGTAAATATATGAAGTATTCACCTTACATTCAAAATGATAAATTCCTTTATTAATGAGGTCAAACTAGGTTTTTTTCTTCCTTACAGTTATTTTAGTAAAGCATTAATTGTTGATGAAAATATAATGTTGGTGAGTCTATACTAATAAAAATGTTTCTTGCTTAAAAAAATGATAGTAAGTTCATATAACTGTAGCCAAAGGTATCATGACTTACATTCAGTATTGGCAGAGTTAACCTTGCAAAGTTTAACCTAGAAAATGACTACAAATACCTCAGTCAATTTTCCCAGTTCTTATTAGATAAGGTACCAGTGCAGAAAGATTCCATTGTAGACAGTTTTAATAACTTACATTTATATAGTCTTCAAATCTAAGCATCTTTGAAGGGATTTTCCTCCACTTCTGTAGTTAGTTTATTTATTGGTATTATAAGGGTGATGCACAGAGGGCTTACAGTTACACAAGTCAGCCAATGAGCACATTTCTTTTTGAACAGTGTTATATGTCTTCCCTCACTTCCCCTAGTTTCTCACCCCCCCTCCCTTCCCCACAGGTTGTGTGTGTCATTTTCAACATAGTGTAGAGTGAGTATCACTGCTGCATTTGTTCACACTTTGTCCCTCCATTTCTGTGCTTCCCCCTTTGTATTTCTTTTGGGGAAGTTTTTTTTTTTCCAGTTCTGTATTTTTTTATTTCTCTTTTCTGGTCAGATAAGTGCATTTTTTTTCTCAGGCATTTTAATTGTTATTACAAAGGTGATGTACAGAGCAGTTATGATTATATAAATAAGATAAAGAGTACATTTCCTCGTGAACAATGTCATCCCTTCACCCAAACCCTCAAAGTTTTTCCCCTCGTGTCCCCACCCACAAATTGTATAGTTCATTTTCAACAGTGTCTAGAAAGTACCACTGCTACACTTAGAAATACTTTTTAAAGGAGACATTTTTTCAGTACCTGAAATGAGCATGTTTCAGCTTCCATAGCAAATCCTGTGCTATACAATTTGTGTAGTTTTAGTGACATAAAACTTTTACTTCTATGAAGAAGTAAAAAAGAATAAACAGTTTTCATTCATTTCAAAACAGGAAGTATAATGAAGTAATATTGAATTATAAGTTTAGAAAATTCTCCGAAACTATTTCAAAAGTTGGAAAAATAAACTCTCTTCTTTCTCAGAATTGCGATACCAATTTCAGAGGTACTAAATTTCTATCGACTTTTATATTGCCTCATTATCACTTCAAAAAAAAAAGATCGTGAGCATTTTATAAATTTATAAGCTAACACCTCTCCCCCTCACTGCTACATAAAAAAATGCACATGCTAACAAAGTTTTTTTTTTTTGCAAAGGAAAAGAAGCCAAAACTAAAATAAAAACAAAAAAAGATGTGCAAACCAAAGATAAAATAGCAACTATTTGGTGGGAGAAGATGAGAGACAGTTCTACTTTTTCCCCGAGTTCTGGCTGGTTTTGTTCATTTTTGCATTCACTTTTTCTCCCTGGCAGAAATGCCAGACTAAATATGTGTGAAAAATCAGAGACAACAGGACATGGGAAATTACTATTTTAGAGGTTTTTAAAAGTATGATTTTAGCCTGGTGCTGGTAGTGCATGCCTAGGTCTTGAATTTAAGCCCCCCAGGACTGGCACTAAATAAATAAATAATAAAGTTCCATTTTGTGTTAATTGTCTTCATCTGGGACAACAAACCATCATTCACTCAGCTTAACCTGTGGAACTGGTCTGTGAAAAGTAGTTTCTGTAGATTGCTGTTACTAATATCTTTGTGCTCAGTATTTCAAAATAATGAATTTTTTGCACTTATGGGAAATTTTATTCTTGTGTTTTTTCTCATAACAGTAATGGAATGTAGTGAAAGTTAAGAACCTCATCTGATTGTGAATGTAAAACAAAGGAACCTTTTTTTTTTTAACAGAACATTGAGGCCACACGCTTCTCATCACTTCTTATACACCTGCCAGTCACAATGCTGAACACTGTAATCACCTAGAGCAATGGTTCATTTCTACCAAAACATTCAACTAAAATGTGACCTGCTTTCTGTAACAAATTACCATTCGCCAGGGGCAAATGCATACAGAATTACAGACGTCTGTGGTTCTTTTGATTATCTGAGTCTCTCAAAATCTCCCCCAACAATTCAGGAACATTCTGAACATTTTTTTTTAAACAACTGTACAAGTGTGTGCCTCATTTTTCAAAATCACGTATTCCTTGCCTCTAATGTTTTTCATCTTCTGAAAGATGGTTACACCCTCAAGATGTTCACACTTGATGGCCTCCCCGTGAATTCTAACTGCGGACCCACAGTTTGGGTGGGTGGGGGAATCCTGTACTCTCTGATTGATGACTCCTCTAAGACTTGGAGAAGTTGGCTTTAGAGTAAGGTTAAAGGTGGGGTCGGATGAGACAAAGAGAGAGGAGATAAGGTCGCATCAGCACTGCCCGTTTCTCTACCAAAACAGTGACCAACAACAGAGAAAAGGAAGGGCGAATAATAATAACAACAACAATAATAATAATAATAAATTTTGTGGAGAATATAAATTTTTCTTGATTGTTCATAACGATCGGAGCAAGTGGGATGGTATTTTATATGTCTTGCTCAGTTTGTTTTCCTTGGCAATAATGAGAGGTCTTTAAATCACCCTCCAATTGGTCTTTTCAGTCCCTCTCGATACTTTAATAGGGTTGGAGTGGGAGAGATCAGGAAAACAGAAACAGGTGCAACTCCCAGTTCCTCTGCTGTTAAAGACCCCGTAAAAAGTCTTTGGTGGCCTTACTCCAAAGGGGAGCTCTTCTCTGTCTCCTCTCCCTCCCTCACCCCTCCCCTCCCCTCCCCGGGTCTTCTCCATCGCACTCACCTGTCCACCGCTATGGCGGTCATGGAATAGATGCTGGCGAACACGGCCGTGATAGGAAAGAAGTTCTGGAAGCGACAGTAGTTGGCGCCGAAGTACCACTCGCTGTGAAGCGCGTAGATGAAGTTGACCAAGGTGTTGAAGGCAGCCATGGAGGCGTCGGAAAAAGCCAGGTTCACGAGGAAGTAGTTGGTGACCGTCCTCATGCGCTTGTGCGCCAGGATGATCCAGATGACAATGACATTGCCTAAGACCGCGACGGCCACCACCACGCCGTACGCCAGGGACCAGAGCGCGATCCTCCAGGACGGCTGCACGAACTGGTTGGTGAGGTTGGCGCGGGGCTGGGAGGGCGCGGGGGTCGCCGCCAGCCCCGGGGAGGAGGAGACGTTGCCGGTGTAGACGAGCAGATTGAGCCACTCGGGGCGCACGGCCCCTGCGGCCGCCGCGACCCCCAGCCTGGTGGCGCTCAGGTTCCCCGGGGCGTCTTCACCCATGCCCCCGGCGCCCTGGGTCCAGGTCTCAGCCGCTGGGAAAGATGCCATGGTGCCGTCCACCCTCCACCCCGATCTGTAGCCCTGAAGCTCCCCACTGAGGCGCACCCCTCGCCAGGATGCGAGGAGTCGGCTGCTGGCAAGTTCTCTGCCCCTTGGTGACTTGGGGTAGGTAGCCGCTTGCCTGTTAAACGATGCTGCTCTTGAGCGGGCAGATGAAGAGGACCCGAAGCCGAGGAGTTTGCACCTCGTGCAGAGAGCAAAGACTAGAAGGTTCCAAAGAATTAGGGGCTGTCCCCTCGGGGTGTGTGGGGTGGGGGTGGAGGGTCAGATCCGCGCTCCAGCAGAGCTCCCAGACGCCAGCTGCAGAACTGGAGATCCTGCGCTGCGTGCATGCTCGCTTTATAGTCTCCTGGAGTCAGCCCCCCAGTCTCCGTGACGTTGTGGGGGCGCAGAGCTGACGAACCCCCGCTTCTCGGGCTATGATTGCACTCCCTTTTCTCCTACCCGCCTGCCCTTTGAATTCCATCCGCTCCCCAGCCAGGCATCTCCACTGCAGCTGGAGCCTGGAGTGGCTGATGCGCGCAGGGAGGGCTGGGGCTGCACGTTCTCAGCTAGAATTACAATCTTGCCAATTCTGTGTCCTCTCCTTCAACTCTAGGATTTTGCTCGGAGACACGGATGGTGGCATACACTTTTCTAAACGGATTACATCGTTCTCCTGTGAGGTGAAAGGAAGATCTCAGATCCCAAGAGGGATGTAGCCGGCAACAGGCTACAAGGAAGCGCGCACGTTCTTTAGTGCCAAAGACTTTGGGGATTTCATTCAACTGCCTGCTCCTGTGTTTTTATATTTTCACAGCTCTGATTTCTTTTCATTTGCTTTCCATTTTCAACGTCCACCCGTTCTCTTCTTTCTCTAACCTTTGCCACTGGAAATCAAACCCTTTCATTCTCTCTCCCCTCAAGCAGACACAAATATGATTTTTTTCCCTTTTGCTTTCCTTCCTGAAGGATCTTTCCCAGGTTAAAATTGTCTGGCACTCAGAGGGTAAATCATAAAAACCTCTGAGATGTAAGTTGTTTTGAATGACTATGAGATTTAGGTCTCTGCCCAGAGATCAAAAATGCATCTTCTGAGCTAGGTAAAATGGGTATAGTTGGTTTACATGGCTTTGGGGATTTGTGTCCTTGGTGTTCGATTTTGAACAAGAGGACACATGAGAATCTTTTTCGTTAAAATTTTAATTTTATTTTTTTATCTTCTTACAAAGGGATTTCAATTGGATGTGACAATTTATGGGTACAATGCATCATGATCAATACCACCCTTCCCATCAGTCTCCACCAGTCAGTGACAATCCTGAGGATTGAACGCAGGGCCATACACTCTGGCTTGGCTTTTCCCCTTGAGGAAAAGCTCTCTGCCATTTGGACCTCACTTCCACTTCCTTTTTTTTTTTTTAAACTAGTTAATTGGAGTTAAGAATCTCACAGATTTTTCTGCCTGGGTTGGCTTTGAACTGTAATTCTCAGATCTGAGTAGCTAGGATTACTGAACTGTGCATAGGAGCAGGTAGTTTGAATCAACATAGATCTCACAGGACATTCCTAATGATTGGAATATTCCAGGGTAAAACTCTCCATTATTAGTCTTTTGGCAATTTTACAGGTACTCAGAGATAAACAGTTTCTCCTAAGTACACTACACCTCAGAAAGCCTCAGGTTCCCTGTTTGAAAATTAATTTGTGTGTGTGTGTGTGTGTGTTGGTCCTGGGACTTGAACTCAGAGTCTGGGTGCTGTCCCAGAGAGGTTTTACCTCAAGACTCTCACAGAGCTGGGTGTTGATTGCTCACTGTAATCCTAACTTCTCAGCAGTTTGAGATCTGAAGATGATTGTTCAAAGCCATTCTGGGCAGGAAAGAGACTCATCTCCAATTAACCTCCAGAAAACAGGAAGTAGAACTGTGGTTTAAAGTGGTAGAGCACTAGCCTTGAGCAAAAGAGCTCAGGGACAGTGCCCAGACCCTAACTTCAAGCCCTATGGTCAGAAAAAGAAAAAAACAACAAAAACCACAGTACCCCTCCCCCAAACAACAACAAAAAGAATCTCACAGATTTTCCTACCTGGGTTAGCTTGAAACTGTGATCCTCAGATCCCAGTCTACTGAATAGCTAGGATTATAGGCATGAGCCTCCGGTGCCTGGCAAAATTAGTATTTTTAAAAATCGAACAAATTGCCTACCTATGAGGTTTAGGAGTTTCAATGGATTTCCTCCAACAACATAAGGTAGGAGAAAGACCTCAGTAGATACTGGAATTATGGTTGTGCACTATATCTGAACATTTTCAGGTGAAATGGATCCCAGTAGTAGTGACAAAGAGTAGCTTGTGATTCATAAATGTTCTGCCTTCTTAACTTTTCTAAGTTAGAGCCCAGTCTTCACAAAGAAGGCACTTATTATGCACAAGGGTTTGAAGGTAACTGGTGCGAATAGTGTTTCCTTCTTAACATTCTTCACAGCCAGATAGGTACTGCATGGGAAAACCTCATAACAAGTACACTGACAAACCCCTGGTTCTCAATAAATTCATGCTGAACATGACAGTTATCAGAAATGACTTCCTATTTCTTCCCAGAGAGGCCCACGAGAATATGTGATCGTTACTAATTACTAATTATTAATGACTAATTCTGAGTAGCATATTGTAGGTCTGTCATTCTGATGACACTGATACAGACAGAATCATATGAGAAATGATATGACCTGACCAGAAAAACAAAGCAAAACCCTAAGTGATATGATGGAATTAGGATTAGATACCATGAAGGAATGTAAAGAGTTTACTCTCTGAGCAAGACACATCTATCTGTATCTGAATAGCAGTCACTGTTTATTCCTGTCCTGATGGGAAAAATGTAAAGTACTGGGAGTGTAGTCACCAAGCCAGCCATGAGCACAGTCCTCACGGAGCTGGTAGTCTAGCAATATTTTTGTCACTAAAGCAGGGCTAGAAATAAACATAGGAGATACAAAAAATGGGCATATTTAACAGTGTAAAGGAATGTTACACTTGCTTGATTCTGAATTCTATCATCCTCTCTCTCCGTGTGTGTATATATACATATATATGTATGTATATATATATAGGTATATATATATATACATACATATATATATATATATATATATATATATATATATATATACATCTTAAATATCCCAAAGTAAAGGCAGAGCTACCAGAAGAGTATATAGTTTGAGAATGAACTTTATGAAGGAAGAGCTAAGAATAATTTCCTGTTGAAAAGGTTTTCCTGAGTAATCTACCCATTAAGTAAGCTCTAGATTCTGAATCCTGTTATTTGAGCTCACTAAATTGTGTTTTTGAAAAATATTTCCTTATCCTCTTTCTCTTAGCATAAAAACTC
Organism: Dipodomys merriami; assembly: GCF_024711535.1. NCBI lineage: Eukaryota > Metazoa > Chordata > Mammalia > Rodentia > Heteromyidae > Dipodomys > Dipodomys merriami. The sequence continues at coordinate 20,660,620 of NW_027202826.1, forward strand.
CCTAAGTCATAGCCCAGGCTCACTGGAAGGAGAAGCAGAAGAATGCATGGAATGTTAGAAATCACCAGATGTCATTCTGAGAACTCAAACCTATTCTCTGGCTTTTGAAACTAGAAAGTCCAATGAATGTCCTTTCTTGCCTAATATGCTGCAAATCGTCTTCATTTATGTGGCTGCATACTTTTTATTTCTAATAATCAAGAAATGTTTATGTATTTTATGATGGTGTATTGTTTTGACTATATGCTTTCTAAATTTTGTATGTTAGTTATATTTTGGCTTTCAATGTATACTAGAAACATGCTCCAGTTATTTTACTGGTGATTTAGAATAAGAAAATAAAAAATGGAGAGGGTGAGTGGGGTTTGGGAGAGATAGAGAATTATGGAAAGGGTGACATTGATTAAGATGTATTATACTCATAAAAGGACTTGGTGAATTGAAACCTCTTTGTACAACTACTTAAAATAAATTTAAAGTAAGAATATAGATACTTGTCATATGTTAATTATTCTTTCCTCTCTTCACAACTTGACAGTTAGTGTCTTATAATTCACACTTGAATTGATTTTAACAGGCCTCTCCAAAGAAAGTCTAACATGATAGTATTTCATGTAATGTTGCTGGCTAGTGGATAAGCTATTTTGGGGAAGAAGTTCTTGTCTAAATTTCAGATATATGTCTCTGGCAATAATAATCTATTTGACAGTTTGATCATTCTTTTTCTTTCTGTGTGTCTAGTATTTTTCCACTAAGATTAGGTTATTTTTCAGGGCTTTATGTTTGCTATACTAGCACTATGCCACTTGAGCCATATCCCATCAGACATTCTTTTCTTTTTCATCTATTTCAGATCCTCATAGTCTAGTACTCTGGCCCTTCATTTACATTTTTTCCTTTGATATTTGCTTAGAGTTATTTTGCATTTGAGTTGATTGGTTCTTACCTTTGCACTTGGACCACTGCCATCTATAACAAAACTATAAGCATTGCTAACAATCAATCAATCAACACATCTTTGCTTAATTGTACATACAATCACATCTTGAAGATTTTTTTCTTTCTAACAATCAACTATGCAAATCTACAAGCAGTTCCAATTTCCCAAATTTTTATCTATTCCTTGACTCTTCCTATCTGTCTTCCTCCCTCCCTCCTTCCATCCCTCCCTCCTTACTTTCTTCCCTTCCTTCCTTCCTTTCTTTCTTCCTTCCTTCTTTCCTTCCTCCCTTCCTCCCTTCCTTCCTTCCTTCCTTCCTTCCTTCCTTCCTTCCTTCCTTCCTTCCTTCCTTCCTATCTTCTTTCCTTCCTTGTCTCCAATTTATTTGACAAAGTCTGTCACCCACACATTTCAGCATTTTTATTTCAATCTTATTTTTATCATGTGTTACTATTTCAGTGATAGTCATTTCTTTCCTTTTAAAATTCATTTTTCCTCTTTGATTTTTATCAGGTATTTTTTCTTTTTACACTCTCTTCAGGATCTTATATTTGTTTCCCCCTCCTTTTTAAAAAGAATCTTTGCAGTAAAATTAAATAAACATTTTTCCCCAAGCCCCTATCAACTCTTAGGATCCAGGAAGCAAATTATTTTCTTTAGTATTGAAGCATACCTAGAATTTGCATTAGGGAAGGGGATTTATTTTAGCACAAGGTTTTAGAGGTTTCTGTACACCATGATAAGGAAACCGTGGTGAATCAGAGGCAGAGTTATTCAACTTATAGCAGCTGGGAAGCAGCTGAGCAGTAACAGAAAGGGTTCAGGACAAGATCCCAAGGGGCTCGAGCCCAGAGTCACCCACTTCCTCTACCCAGGCTCTACTGTCCATGCATCCAGCACCTCCCAAGAGTTTATTCAATTTTTTTTCTCTTTTTGGTTTTGGTTTTTATCTTATTTGTTTTCATCATTTGATTAAGGGAAACATTTTATGGGAAACAAACAATGGTAGTATATATGATGGGTACCAAAGAAAATATAAATGATTTGTTTTTGTTTTGTTCTGCAGTACTGAGGATTGAACCCAGGGCCTCAAGCATGCTAAGCAAGCAGCTCTGCCTCGTGAGACAATCCCTCACTCACCACACCAGTCCTTCTTTACACTGCAGAATCTGGCCTTGAATCTGTTCCAAGGTCCAATCTGACCTTGTCTTTCCTTGCATCAGAACCCTGATGTTCAAATTATCTCTGGAACTATCTTCCCAGGCACACTCAAGGATTGGTAAGAGGCTTTACTATCTCCTAGGCATCGTTTAGTCTAATCAAATTAAAAATGAAAACGAGCAATAGCACTGTAAAGGGGGATATTCTTAGGGGGTGGGGCTTACAAAGAGGGCCAATAAAGGTTCATATGGTTCAAATAGGTTGTGTAGATAAAAACAGAACAATAAAATATGTTGAAATTGTTTTAAAAAGTGGGAAAGGAGGCAAGGGAGATTGACAGAGACTGTAGTTTGATTGGTATTTATTGTACATATGTTTAGAAATGTCACACCAAAACCTCCATTCATTATATAATTAATGCATGTAAACAAATAAACAAATAAATAAATGCCACAATCCCCTAATGTTACAAATCCACTAACTTTCTCTACCATTCCCAATGCTGCTGCTTTCTTAGGTCCATTTCCTACTACTTTTCTTGCAAATTCTATGACAGCCACATAATAGTTTTGATTTTAGTCAGGTTTTTTTTTTTTGCCAACCTGAAACATAAAATCAGTGCCATCTTCAGTTTGCTGAAAACCTTTCACTGGAGAACAATGAGGTTCCTCAATATTCCACCCTCTTTATCTCCTTAACATTTCTACTCCCTCACAATGTTTGTTCTTTTCACTATTTGCAGTTATCGGCATTAGTCCCAGCCTACTATTGTATATCTCATTTATTTGTAATTAGAGTATTTCTTCTTAGAAAATACTTTAATTCCTTTACCTTGTCACTTGTTCTGTAAATTTAATTTTATTTATTTCTTTTAAAAGAAGGAGCATTCCATCATAGAACAATATAGCAGTATTTTGGGTTTTTCCCCCCCACACAAAATTCAATAGTTATAAACTTACCTGTTTTCTTAAATTATAAGACATTAAAGAGTAAGACATGGATTTTTCTTAAGCTGATTAGCATAGAACTTGCAACAGATATTTTAATGGATTTGCTATGTGCTTAGCATATCATCTCTCCTTCCTGTTTAAAATATGCAATTGATAGCCCTCCTAAATTGCTTAAAGAAACATTTAATTTATGAAGGCCTGAGCTTTCATAAATAAATATTATTTCACTTATGTTGTATAATTTAAATTAGAATTTTAGAAGTTGACTTGCATTTTAAATTGTTAGGAATAAATAATTTTATGCTTTGTGTGTAGAAATTCACTGGACTATTTCCTGCTAGAAATAATACATTTGTCTACTAGTCTTTTTTCCATTATTTGAGAGACCTTTACTTTTTACCATTCACCTAAAATCATATTAGTTTTTATTTATTTATTTATTTATTTTGGGTCCGGTCGTGGGGCCTGAACTCTGGGCCTGGACGCTGTCCCTCAGTTCTTCAGCTCAAGGCTAGCACTCTACCACTTGAGCCACAGCGTCACTTGCGGCTTTTTTTTCTTTTTGCTTATGTGGTGCTGGGGAATCGAACCCAGGGCCTCATGCATGCAAAGCAAGTGCTCTACCACTGAGCCACCTTCCCAGCCCCTAGTTTTGTTTTATTAGTAGTATGTGGTTACTAAAACAAACTTTCATAGTCCTGTGCATTTAATAAAGGGGAGGAACTTATAAAATAACTTTTATGTATACATACTATTGTAATGTAATTCAATAATTATAACAAAGTACATTAAACACAGAATATCAACTTTTGTTCCTCTTCTATATAAATTGTACAAACAGAAATATCCTGAACTACAGTTGTGAGAATTAGTAGAATATTGGGAGTAAGTCTTGATTTCCTTACATTCCCTGTTTTCTGTTACACCACAAATCCAGTAGCTTACTAACTCCAGTAGTGTAGATTCATCATTCTTAGCAGTTTTATATCCATTTTCAAAATTTCCATTCCCCATTGGGAATGGAATGCTTTGTCTCTAGCTCTAATCCTTATCATTCCCTCATAGATTTCCTGACAGTTCCATAATGGGTCATCTTTACTTTAGTCAGCACTCCTTGATTTTATTACTGGGTAACATTACTAAAAGATTTGCTGTTGTTACATGCTTAAATGGCTTAAAGAAAAAAATTTGCTCCTGTGTTCAAAATTTATCAGTGATAATATCACTGATTCTTGTGACTATATAGTCAAGCATGGGGCTTGAACTCAGGGCCTGGACACTGTCCTTGAGTTCTTTCGCTCAAGGCTAGCGTTCTACCATTTTTAGCCACAGCTCCATTTCTGGTTTTTTGAGTGGTTAATTAGAGATCAGAGTCTCATGGGGACTTTTGTACCTGGGCTGGCTTCAAATCGAGATCCTCAGATCTCAGCCTCCTGAGAACCTAGGATTACAGGCAGATGCCACCAGTGCCTAACTCTTGGGTATAATTTTAACAAATAGAATATCTAAATATCTATCTGTCTCTATCAGCTGTCTGTCTAAATACATGCATGCACGTGCACGCATGTACACAAACACCCATATACGCACTTCTAGTTTGTATTAGAAGCAGTGACTTTGTAAAAATTTCCCATATGCAGTTAAGTGAGAAGATCTTGCAAAATTTTAATGGAGTAAAAGTACAAAATTCTATTACCTGGTTGGGGATGTAAGCCATTCAATCATTTTGGAAGTATAATTGCTTCCCTGGAATCTCCAAATGAATCGCTTGTGGGGATTCTATTATAATCAGTTCCTCAGGGGTTTCTGCTACAGAAAAACAAATCCATTTTATTTTTTATAATTATCTTTCCTTAAAATATATTGTTTTCATAAAATAATGAAATTAATCTTTCTTCCTTTCCTCATTTTTGTTTACTACTTTTGTCTTGAATCACTTCTGTTTCAATCATAAAGAATGAATCATCATTCCTGTAGATTACTTCCTCTGATACATAGGCTTGGGAAGAGATGACCCATCCAGCCTAGTTAAGAAGAATAGAGAGAGATCTTTGAAAAACAGCAATGTATTTTGAGTAGGTACAGTATTCCTCTTTCTCCAGTATAGTTTTCATTTTTGTAAAAAGATCAGGATACCATGAATGCTTACAATCTTGGATTTATGAGCAGGGCTTTCTTGCAAACTTTAATTGGAGCAGCTTTATATCTATTCTTGAGGGAACAAATAGGAGGTCTTGCAAGAACTATCTTAATGCTTGCTGAAGGTGGTGACTTCAGTGACTGTAAACTCTCTACTTGCTTTACCTTTTATAGGTTCCACCAGCTGCCAACATTAACACACTGAGAAATACATGTTCAGCACACAAACCTTCATGGAACACATACAAACAAAACTCAGGGTCTGGGCACTATCTCTGAGCTCTTTAGGGCAAGGCTAGCGCTCTACCACTTGGAGCCATAGGACCACTTCCAGTTTTCTAATGGTTAATTGGAGAGAGGAGTCTCACAGACTTTCCTGGTTGGACTGACTGATCACAATTCTGAGTAGCTAGTATTACAGGCATGAGCCAGCAGCTCAAATCTCTTATTAACTACATTTTAGTATGAATTCTACACTTGGTTCATATAGCTACCATTTATGGATTATTTATTCTGAGAGGCATTGCATTCTGTAGATCTCTCTTATCCCAACAACAATATAGTGCTGAAGTCCCCATTTACAGTTAAGAAAATAGAAGTTTAAGGAAGTTTTTCCCCCAAACTAAAGGATGGTAAATGTAAGAAACACTGCACAGGTATATAGTTTTGTATAAAAGAATCTCATTGTGATAATTTCACATGTGCATATAATGTGCCTTGATCATATTTATGTCTTACTTATTCTACCTTCTATTTGTTCTTTAAAAAATGTTCATGAGTTCATTATACTATTTTTATATGTGCATATATTGTACTGTCATCACATTCTCCCCCATCATCCTACTGGTTTCCTCCCAGAGTCCTCTTTTTGCATCTGCTATATGTGTATATGTTTATCATATGCATACATCATATATCTACATTCTATATATGAGAGTAAACATGGTATATTTCATTTTCTGAGTCTGAGAGGAAATGATGTCCTGACTATGACTACAATAGTTCAGGAAATATGACTAAGAATTGACAAATGGATTTTAATCAAATTGTAATCTTTTGCACATTCAAGGAAGCAATCACAAGAATAAAGAAAGAGCTTATACAACAGGAGGTAATGTTTGCCAAGCATTCATTCTGACAAGGACTTAATACACAGGAGATATACACATAAATATATACATACATAAAATATGTGACTCAAAAACTATTACCAAAACCCAAATTAGTCAATAAATAACTGATAAGAAAATGTTTCAAAGACAGTTAAGGACATATCCTATGTCATTCACTGAATATAAGGCTATTGTATCAGTTTCATGAGCAAAGTTGCACAGTTGCATAATCACAGAGAGGAAAAGGAATTTAAAGATCCTTACTTTTACTGATACCAGTAGTCATAGTTGAGTTTAGTATCATATGGTTTATTGTTTTATATATCTATATTTATCTATTTGTATATCTATATTGTTCATATAACTTTAAAAATGTAAATTATTTTTACATGATCTGCTTTATGAGAGAATCGAGGAAGGAGACAAAGTGATTTCTGAATATGATGATGTAGTAATGCCATTACTATAGGATCTCTTAAGAATAGCAAATCATTGTTAATAAAAGTCGGTGTCTGCATTTGTTGTAACAAAATCTAAAGTACAGACTGCTCCCAAGGCTTGGGCCTCCGATCGCTACTCTATTTGTACTCACCCTCAAGATCTTACTTGAAGATTATAAGCATGAGCCACTAAGATTATAAGTATGAGCCACTAGTGTCTGGCTGTCGTCATCTTTGATTCTTCTCTCACATAGAGCATATCTAGCCATCACAATTTCCAGTGATGTGATGTTAACATAGATCATTGGCTTGATTGAATTGTAAGATAACTAGGATCTTGGAAAACACATCTCTGGGTGTGTCTGTGAAGGGGTGCCCAGAGACAATTACATCATGAAGGCTCTGACTCCATCACTGCCTCTGGTGCCCATCCTCAACTACATAGGAGGTTGAGATCTGGAGGATTATGGTTTGAGGCCAGCCTGGGAAGCACATTGCCAGACTCCATCTTCAAAATAATCAGCAAAATGTGGGGTGTGGTAGATAGACTGTTGGGAGATGACGGAAGTAGAGTGTAAGATCTAGTTTGAAGTGGGTCATGGGGATGGGAGAAGTTCTTTCTTTCTTTTTTTTTTTTTTTTTTTTTTTTTTTTGGTCAGTCGTGGGGCTTGAACTCTAGGCCTGGGCACTGTCCCTCAGCTCTTCAGCTGAAAGCTAGCACTCTACTACACTTCTGGTTTTCTGGTGATTTATTGGAGTCTCACAGACTTTCCTGCCCGGACTGGCTTTGAACTGCCATCCTCAGATCTCAGCCTCCTGAGTAGCTAGGATTACAGGCATGAGCCACCAGCACCCTGCAAAATAAAACTCTTATAAATTAAAAAAAGTCAGCGTCTGCATACTTATTGTCAAATTCCTATTGTATATTCAGAGATTACATAATTTCAGCCCATCTCCTATTTCTGATTTCTAACTATATCTGAGGAACAGAGTAGAGTATATGTTTTAGAAACAGATGTTTGACTGGGGATTCTGTTTATTTAACCAGCCGTACCATATTTTTAGGTTCCATTTCATCTTCAAAGTATGATAATATTTAACATTTTATTAAATATCCACAAATAATAATGATAAACCCGTAGTGCTATATTAATTCAATTTGGCCCATAACTACAGAAAATTATTTTGACAGAAACAATAGCTAAATTAATTGAACACTTCATACATCTAGGAAATGTCCAAGCATGTTATTGTGTTTCTAAACTCATTCAAATTTTTATTATCATATGTTAGTTGTAAAAGGAGGCTTCATTGGGACACTTCCATGCATGCACCAATGCACCCTGATTATCTTCACCCCTTTTACCAGTCATCTCTATCCTCCTTCTTAAAACAACTTCAACAGCTTTTATTGTTCTATTTCCTACAGGCATATGAAGTACTATGACCATATTTATCCTTCCTTCCCACTAATATCTGCTTCCAACAGAGGTTGTTGTACTTTATGTCATTCATACTTTTACTGTCTATTAATTGCACCATGGCATTTCACCATGGCATTTCGCTCATGCATATAGTATATTTTAATCAGATTAACCATCTCTGTTCCTCTCTTTCCCCTTTTCCTCTATTGTTCAATAGCTTTCAGTGAGATGCCGTCTTCATACCAAGATGCATTGTATTTTGGTATTAATCCATCCCATCATTCTTCTTATCTTTCCTCCTTATTATTGCAAATTTTGATTTAAAAACTGAAACCTAAGGAGATTAACTTATCCCAGTCACACATAATATCTAGGAAACAATAGGAGGGAAAACTGTATTGAGAATTTGGATTCAGAGTCTGGGATCTTAGTCGTATTATAAAAGCTTTTCAAGAAATAAAATAAACCCATAAAACAATTGAGTTCTCTGGAGACCTCCAGGCAAAGCCAGAGAACTCAATCTGAATTATTTATAGTGGGTCTGAAAAAGTGCGAAAGTAACTAATAGTGAGAGAAATAGTGGGAAACAAAGTCGCAGCTGGAGGTAGGGGAAGTAGCCAAGCCGAAATATCTGCAAAAGGTCCTAACTGGGAGTAAATTTTGGTGCTGTGCCTACTGCATAACTGTATCTGGTCTGGGACAGAGGGTAGAGTAGGAGAGAGGGGAGGGCCGGAGTGTTAGTGAATCAGGCACTGTTTTCGGATCTAAAGATAAGGGCATTGGGCCACTTGAGTCTAACAAGAACCAAATTAATAATCACTCTCTTGGAATACAACACAGCTGCTCTAGCTGAGTTCAAGCATTGCTCAGACTTGTGTAACAACAAAGATTGGCAACCAGGTAAAATTAAATGTGGACATGGACATTCAAGCCACTAGGAGAGGAGATTCTAGAATGGTTTTTATTAAGTGTAGTTGCAAACACGATTGCAATTACTAATTTTAGAAAGCAATAGAAATACCATGGAGAAATGGTTGCATGAGAATTAACTGATGAGAAAGCTTCCTTACAAGAATTAAAACTTTGTCTGGAAGAGCATATGATTATGTACTGGAAAATGCTCCTTAATTGAGATTCTACCTCATTTCAGTCAGAATGACAAATTGTCAAGAACACATCCACAACAGATGTTGGCAAGAATAGGGAGAAGGAAATACGTGGTTGGTATGGTTGTCAATGAATACAACCACCATGGAAATCAGTATGGAGATTCCTCAAAAAACTGAAAGGAACTGGGTGCTAGTGGCTCACCTGTATAATCCTAGCTACTCAAGAAGCTGAGAGCTGAGGATCTCAGTTCAAACCAGCCTAGGCAGAAGAGTCTATGAGACTCTTATCTACAATTAGCCATGCTACAATTGGCTCAAGTGGTAAAACACCAGCTTTGGGCTAAAAACAAACAAACAAACAAATGACAACAATCACCAAGTGACCGCACAAAGGGCTGAAAGAAAAAAGTAAAAGGAAAGAAAATTATGTTTCTAGTGGCAAAAAATGAGTTAAATTTAATGCTGAGATATGGGATAATTATATTTTAGTCTTGAAATACCCTCAACTAACAACTAATCAAAATTCTCAAGGTAGTTGTATCTTCGCCTTTAAACTTTTTCAGCTTCTTGGGAAGTAGTTTTGGTTTTATTTTTGCCAATCCTGGGACTTGAACTCAGGGTCTGGGCACTGTCCCTGAGCTTCTTTTGCTCAAAGCTAGTGCCCTGCCTCTTGAGCCACAGCACTACTTCTGGCTTTTTCTGCTTATGTGGTGCTAAGGAATCGAACCCAGGGCGTCATGCATGCAAGCCAAGTACATTTCCACTAAGCCACATTCCCAGCCCTTGGAAAGTATTTTATATGTAAAAAAATGTAGCTTGAAAATTTAAAAGTGCCAGAAAAATAAAATATATAAAAAGTCTAGGAATAGCTACCTTTATAAAAACATTAACAGAATTATTTCATCCAAGTGAATATAAATATAGCCTTTTCCCTTATGTCATTGATCTCCAAGGAACTGAATATGTTTTTAATACAGAGCTGGAGAGTACACCTTATGGCATAGAGGATATATTAAATCATTGCTTTTACTCTTTATCTTATCCTATAAATATCTACCTGGAACACAGTTCTGAATTTTACTTAGTATACTAATGCTGTAGAATAAAGATGTAGTTTATTCAGTAATAGGTATACATGTGTGTTCATGCACCGTTCTGAAGATCTATCACAAGCACCCTCTCTGCTAATGTTTCTCTTGTCTTTGTTTCGATACACTCTGAAGCCACAGACAAGGTGTATTTCTTTCTGCTCTGGCTGATTTCTCCTCTTGGCGTCAACTTGCAAGAATGCTGGTGGTGGAACAAAAAAGCCATATGTACTTTCTTGTTTGTGGCATTTTGCTCAGATCTAGTGGTGGTCTGAAAGTGAAGTTATGTAAAGTGTTTTTAAAAAGGCAATTATGTTTTTCCACTCTTCATAGCAGACTTTTAATCCAACTGAGCTATTATTCTATCAGGCAGATATTAATCCCTTGTCCAGTGATTTTTAATTTTATCTTTCTGGAAATGCTAATACAGACTTATTAATTTTTTTATAGCGAGAAACCAGGTACAACAATTTTGGAAGCAAAAGGTTCACAAAATCATGTTTAACAGGGAAAATTCTGACTCCAGTATTTGCTATGCTTACTGCTGCTCTTTTAAAAGTTGCTACGATTTGTCATCCAGCAATAAAAAATATATGGGCTCTGCTGTAAGTAAGATTGTGCTTCTGAAATCAGAAAATGTATGCAGAGATATAGTTTATTAGTAGACAACTGTTCAGGCAAGTGTTTATAGATTTTCTTGATCTTCCTGGGTTGAGAAGTAACTGATGGCCACATATGCAGAAATCATTGCCTTGAATAGCTGAAGGGGAAAGAAATATCAAAGGAGGAGAAAAATTAAAGTTTGCAGAAGTCTACTTTTGGAGGGAATGTAGATCCAGACTCCCTCAAAATGAAGTCATTTATATTTGCATAGATAAAATGGACTCAAGGGACCAGACTTTGTACTCAGAGCAATGGGACTCAATGAACTGCCATCTCTAAGACTGTTAACAGGTTGGAAGATTATGTAATTGAATCCAAGGCTGAATAATTGGATGTCCTGATTGTGACTGTACGGAACATAGGAGGAATTTATGAATGAAAATGATGTATGTCCATTTCTTCATTGTTACTAGAGTATATTATTGGAATAAATGTGATCACCAAATGGGAAAATCTTTGTCTAAACCATTTTTCATATCTTCTATTAATTAGACTGCAGCCTTTCCAATTATTTATGCCAATAGGATAGTTAATTCAAAATGATTCAGAGAAATAGAAGCTATAAATTTATTTTAATTTAGGACCATTTGCTGAAGATATTATTTCTTTTTTCACTGGTTGTGGGGCTTGAACTCAGGGCCTGGGTGCTGTCCCTGAGTCTCTTTGTGCTCAAGGCTAGCATTCTGTCTCTTGAGCCACAGTGCCTCTTCTGGTTTTTGAATGGTTAATTGGAGATAAGAGTCTCACAGGGACTTTTCTGCCTTGTCTGGCTTTTAACAGTGATCCTCAGATCTCAGCCTCCGGAGTAGCTAGTATACAGTCATGAGCCACCAGCACACAGCTAATGAAGATATTATTATACCTCAACTTCCTGTCAAACATTATTATTATGCTCCAATGGCCTGTCAAACATGATTGGTAAGAAAAGATGATGGATTCTGGGGATTAACTAACCAAAGGTTATAGAAAATAAAACAGAGTGATGCTTCACATACCATTATGTGTGCCCAAATTTAATATTAATATTTCAGGCTGAGCAATAAATACTGGAGACTTGCATGTGATCATTGATTCAGCCAGTGTTGAATGAAACTCAATTTTTATTCATAAGCACTGTCTTGTAGTGTGCCTTTATTATTCTTTCACAAAAATCTTTCTTTTTTTTACTTATTGCCAAAATCTGAAGGGTCTTATATTGGATCCGGTTACAAAAACAAGCCTAGTTTTCTTTTATACCCATGGCCACGATCCTGACAACTCAATCTGAGACCTGAATTACAGGTGATTAATAATCATCAAAGGTCCAGAGAAAGTTGATCAACCAACTCAAGTTTATGAATTTTAGCAAATAAGAAATTCCTAGGCCTTTCAGAGATACCTTTCAGAGAACCAAAACCAAGTATTGTTTTTGCCAGATACTGAATCAAAACAAGAAGCAGAATGATTGATTTAGTTGTTTTCACGTTTTTTGAAGAAGACACATGCCACATCATCTGAAAATTTTACTCTTCCCCATTCATGAAGGTTCTTTGGAAGACGTTGATTTTACAGAACTTGAACCAGAGTTTCACAATTATTAGGTTCTCACTAACTTTGCTCTGGCTGGCCTCATACTTGTGCCTTGAAAGTAGCTGGATTGTAAGTGTGATTATAGACATGACTCACCATGGCTGTCTTTAAAGAGGGATTTGAGAGAGAGAGCGAGAGCAGGGTGCTTTTGAGCCTTAAAAAGTCAGAATGCAATGAAACTCTTCAGGATCTTACATAGGCCCACTTCAAGATTTCTGAAGTATTGGTGTGTGCAGCCAGTGTTCCCTGGCATCTGGAAAAAGTCTGTTACTGCCCTTTGGCATTAAGTTCTGGGATTTTGACTTGGAAAGAAGGTGGTAGCTTTGATGCCACACCATTTGAAAGACCAGTGTTGAATACTATTTATTGGAATAACTTGAGCCCCCCATCATGGCTTGGATTATTTCATATCATCATTACACCTGAAAGGGAGGAAAACATTCCTTATGGTGATAGCAAAATATTCAAGAATGTACAACCAAGGGAATCACTGAAGATCACAACACATAAATACTATGTGGTTGTGTCCCGTATTAAGTCTCCCTAAGAGTTTATCTCCTCCAACAATCAGTTATCTGAGAATGCTAAAACTGTATAGTAGTTTACAGATACTTTGTGTGGAAGAGCTGGATACTGGTGGCAAACACCATTCTGGCTACTCAGGATGTGAGGATTCTAGTTTAGAGAGAGAGATAGAGAGAGAGACAGAGACAGAGACAGAGACAGAGAGATAGAGAGACTGGAAAGTATCTGCCCTGTGTCTGGTTGCTGCTGATATTGAAATGAATGAGGGAAATGATAAATTTACTCATAGGTAGAATATATAGATGTGTTCCTCATGGCAGCAAAGAACCAAGATTATAATTATAATGTTACAACAAAGAGTTTTGCCATTTACTGGGTAATAATCAATGAATTGGTAATGTATTTAGAAAAAGCAACTTACATAACTAGAGATAAAAAGGAATTTCAGTGTGAGGTGCTATGCTATGAACAACTTTCCTCTTTTTTAGAAGGGGAAAATTAAAGTGGGCAATATGGCAATCATCATAATCCAAATGAAGAAGAGAACTAGAACTAAAATGTCAATCCATCTGTCCCTTGGTCCATGAAGGAACTGGTGCTAGGATCCTGTATTAAATATACACAGATACTAATGCTTCTTATGTAAAATGGTATGGCTTGCACATATAACCCACACATATTCTCATGCATACTGAAATAATCTCTATATTACTTATAATGCCTAGTTTAACATAAATGTTATATAAATAATTATTGTCATTATTCATAGAATAAGAAAAAGTCTGTACACATTCAATACAGATACAATTGTTCTTTAAAATAATTTCATTTTGATCCATGGTTAGTTGCATTCATGAATGCAAAAGGCCTTCTGTATTTTTTTTTTTTGTGTGCCTGACTTGGGGCTTGAACTCAGGGTCTGGTTGCTCTTGAGCTGTTTGCTCAAGGCTAGTACTCTACCACTTGAACCACAGTTCCACCTCCAGTTATTTGGTGGTTAATGGGAGATAAAGAGTCTTACAGAGAATTTCCTTCTCAGGCTGGCTTCCAACAGTCATCGTCAGATAGCCTCTTGAGTGGCTAGGATTAGAGATAAGAGCCCCTGGCATTTGGCTGGCCCTTTGCATTCTTATTGATTCCTCTAAAGGGATTGTTTTCATACACAAAATAAATTGGCATGAAGAAATCAAGCAGTGAACTAATAGAAAGTAATTTCTCACTTTCTCACTCAAAAAGTCACCATATAGCGAGTAATTGGCCAGGTGAACTAAAATGGCCAGGTGAAAATTATTTGGAGTTATAGACCTATGAACTGCAAAAATGCTTCTTAGAAACCTAGGAATCAAAATATTTCTTTTTTTATTGTGAAAATACTGTACAGAGGGGTTACAATTACATGGGCAAGATAATGAGTACATTTCTTATCAAGCATTGTTACCGCCTTCTTTGTTTCCCCTTCCCATCCCTTCCCATCCTCTCCCCACCCCCCCCCCACCCAATCCACCCCCCCCCCCACCAAAGTTGTGAAGTTCAAATCAATATATTTCAATTTGGGCTTCTACCTCTTTTTTTCTTAAGTGATATATATTTTTTTAATTGTGAAAATACAGAGGGGTTACAATTACATGGGCAAGATAATGAGTACATTCCTTATCAATCATTGTAGCCTCCTCCTTTGTTTCCCCTTCCCATCCCTTCCCATCCTCCCCCCCTCCCCCCCTCCCACCCAATCCTCCCCGCCCACCCTCCCCTCACCCCCACCCAGACACCAAAGTTGTGAAGTTCGTTTTCGATTTAACCACTTGTACATCTCATTGTTGCAATGGGTCCACCTGTATCATTACCTTTAAACGATTTGCTTTTCCCCTTCTCCTCCACAAATTACACTGACATCAAATACAGTGAAAGTAGGGGTTATACTGTGGGGGAGGGACATACAAAGCAACCAAGAAATAATCTTATAAACGTGTTAGAAACAATCGCATAAAAAGAAAAAAAAACATTTGAATACATATCTTTGGGTTCATTTCCCTAACATCACCTTATCTGACCTTTTCTGCTTGACTCAGACATATACTAGATATTGCAAATAAGGGAAACCATGGGACCTATGTTTCTTTGGGCCTGGCTTACCTCACTTAATACAATTTTTTCCAAGTGTTTCCATTTCCTAACAAATGGGGCAATGTCATTCTTTCTGATGGAGACATAGAATTCCATTGTGTATATATACCACAATTTCTTGATCCATTCATCTACTGAGGGGCTTCTGGGTTAGTTCCATATTTTAGCTATAGTAAATAATGCTACAGTAAACATAGTCGTGCTGGTAGCTTTTGTGTATGGCACTTGACCAAGTGGGAATCATTATAAATAAAATAGTAGAGATACCAGAAAAGTTGAGATTTGAATGAACAATTGAATCAGCTGTGTAATATGCCAAATGGTGATAAAGGATTGGAGGATTAGCTTATACAACTCAGTATGATTTGAAACCTAAGATGATGGAGAACATGAGTGGAAATGTGTTATTCTTTCTCCCATTTTCATAGCCCTCTAGCTTCTTGTTTACTGAGTTTTATTAATTTTTATCTGTAATCCAGTTGCTCTATCACCTATAGATTTCTGTTTTAAGAAACCTGATTTTAGGAGCTTTAATTTGCATTGCCTAGCCTTTCATGTTTTGATCTTGTTTTATCAATAATGTATTGTACATTATTTCTTTCTATTATTGTATCAATAATGCAAACTTTCTTGGTGTTCAATTTCTCTTCAACCTCCTTCATCATCATTTCTCATGGTTCAGATTTCACATCTACAGCAACCTGTGGATGCGATGTTATTACTTTTGAACTGTCATTGTTAGAGGTAAATATTGTCTGTGCCCATTTTCATTTGTTGTTTTTTGTGTGTGTTAATTTTTTTAGGTAATTTTTTTTATTTCTGTTTGTTAAATTGTATGCCTTTTCTATGTCTTTAGGGTTAAAAATGCTTTCACCAAGAATAACATAATTATGTGACTTTTAATGAATTCATTCTTCAATTTTTCTCAGTTTTCAAACCTACATTTTTCTGCATCTCAAATACACTTTCTTTTATTCTTAGTTTAACTTTTACACTTGCAAATGTATATTATATTCTTACTAACTTACTTACATTATCTGTATGTTAAATGTCATCAACATATTATCCCATCTCATTTTGTTAGTTATATCTGTTTATATTTTTGCTCTGTGACTTAGACATTATTTCAAGTTGATTTTAAAGACATTGAGTAAAGTTTTAAATGTTTCTACCATGTCATTCATTTCCTGTGCTAGTGTAACCGGTAAATCATGCTGTTTAGTTTGTACTTCTTTTCGATTTAGAAAGATTTGGGTTTTTTTTTTTTGTTTTTTTTTTTTTTGTCGGTCGTGGGGCTTGAACTCTGGGCCTGGGCACTGTCCCTCAGCTCTTCAGCTCAAGGCGAGCGCTCTACCACTTGAGCTACAGCGCCACTTCCGGTTTTCTGGTGGTTTATTGGAGATAGGAGTCTCACGGTCTCTCCTGCCCGGGCTGGCTTTGAACCGCGATCCTCAGATCTCAGCCTCCTGAGTAGCTAGGATTACAGGCGTGAGCCACCAGCGCCCGGCAGATTTGGGTTTTTTTTAAAGCCATAGCTAGGATTTCTTTTTTCTTTTTTTCTTTTTTATTGTGAAAATACTGTACAGAGGGGTTACAATTACATGGGCAAGATAATGAGTACAGTTCTTATCAAGCATTGTTGCCTCCTCCTTTGTTTTTCCCCTACAATCCCCCCTCCCATCTCCACAACTACATTCCCCCACCCACACCGCCTAAATTGTAAAGTTCACTTTTCGACATAGTGTCTTGTACATCTTACTATTGCAATGGGTCCGCCTGTATCCCTATTTAAACAATTTGTTTTTTTCCTTCTGCTCCACAAATTATACCAACATCAAATACAGTAAAAAAGGGGTTATACTGTGGGGGGAGGTACATACAAAGCAACAAAAAAATCACGTGGTACCTTGTAAATACATTAGAAACAATAGCAAGAAAGAAAATACCACTTGTGTCCTTATCTTGGGGTTCATTTCGCTTAACATCATCTTATCAGACCTTTTCTGGTTGTCTCAGATATTAGTTATTGCAAATAAGGGAAACCATGGGACCTATGTTTCTTTGGGCCTGGCTTACTTCACTTAATATAAATTTTTCCAGGTCTTTCCATTTTCTAAAAATGGGGCAATGTCACTCTTTCTGATGGAGGCATAGAATTCCATTGCGTATATATACCACATTTTCTTGATCCATTCATCTACAGAGGGACATCTGAGTTGGTTCCATATCTTAGCTATGGTGAATAATGCTGGGATAAACATAGTTGTGCTGGTAGTTTTAGTATAGTCTGGTTTGTGATCATTCGGGTAAATGCCCAAAAGTGGAATTGCTGGGTCATTGGGGAGCTGTATGTGGAGTCTTTTGAGGAACTTCCATTCTACTTTCCAAAGTGGTTGAACAAGTTTACACTCCCACCAACAATGCAGTAGGCTTCCCTTCTGTCCACATCCCCTCCAGCATCTGTTGTTATTAGATTTCTTTTTTTTAATTTTTTAAAAATTTATTTTATTTTTTTTATTGTGAGAATACCGTACAGAGAAGTTATCATTGATGGGAAGGGGAAACAAAGGAGGAGGCTACAATGCTTGATAAGAAATGTACTCATTATCTTGCCCATGTAATTGTAACCCCTCTGTACAGTATTTTCACAATAAAAAAATTACAAAAAAACAATTACATGGGCAAGATAATGAGTACATTTCTTATCATGAATTGTTGCCTCCTCGTTGTTTCCCCTTCCCATCCCTTCCCATACTCCTCCTAGATTTCTTGATTATAGCCATTCTAACTGGGGTGAGGTGGTATCTCAATGTTGCTATGATTTGTATTTCTTTTATAGCTAGGGAGGTTGAGCATTTCTTCATGTGTCTACTGGCCAACCTTCTTTCCTCTTCAGAGAAGTTTTTCTTTAAGTCTTTAGCCCACTTATTTATTGGGCAGTTGTTTCTTTGAGGATTTGTTGTTGGGGGATTTAAGTTTTTGAGTTCCAAGTATATTTTCTATATGAGACCCTTGTCCATTGTATGGTTAGTGAAGATCTTCTCCCAATCTTGTGGGCTTTCTATTGATCTTGTTAGCTATGTCCTTTGCCATGCAGAAGCTCTGCAATTTCATGCAATCCCATTTGTCCAAGCTTTCTTTGATTTGTTGTGTTTCTGGGTCTCTATTAAGAAAATATTGGCCTGTGCCAACAAGACCTAGGGTTTCTCTTATTCCGTCCTGTAATGTTTTCAGGGTGTCTGCTTTGACTTCAAGGTCTTTGATCCATTTGGAGTTGATTCTGGTGTAGGGTGATATATAAGATCTAGCTTTAGTTTTCTACAAGTGATTAACCAATTTTTGCCAGCACCATTTACTGAAGAAGCTATCTTTCTTCCATTCTAATTTTTTAGGTCCCTTATCAAAGATTAGGTGGCTATAGGTCCGTGGGTTCATTTCTGGGTTTTCAATTCTATTCCATTGGTCCTGAGGTCTTGTTCTTGTGCCAGTACAAAGATGTTTTGGCTTTGTAGTAGAGTTTGAAATTTGATATTGATATTCCTCCAGCACTGTTCTTTCTGTTAAGGATCATTTTTGCTATTCTGGGTCTTTTATTGTTCCATATGAATTTTTGGATTGCCTCTTCTATTCCCTTGAAGAATGAGGTTGGAATATTGATAGTTATCGCACATAGCCAGGATTTCTTATTCCTATTTTTTTTCTTTTCCTGTATTTTTTTTTTTTATTGTGAGAATACCGTACAGAGGAGTTACAATTACATGGGCAAGATAATGAGTACATTTCTTATCAAGCATTGTTGCCTCCTCTTTGTTTCCCCTTCCCCTCCCTTCACATACACCCCCACCACCTACCACCCAATCCTCCCCCTCCCAAAGTTGTGAAGTTCGTTTTTCGACATAATGACTTGTACATCTCATTGTTGCAATGGGTCCACCTGGATAAGTCGATGTTAGGGGAACGGACTCCAAGATAAGTATTCCAGTGTTTTTTTCTTTCATGTAATTGTTTCTAACATATTTATAAGATGACTTCTATGTTGCTTTGTATGTCCCTCCCCCATGGAATAACCCCTGCTTTCACTGTATTTGATGTTGGTATAATTTGTGGAGGGGAAGGGCAAAAACAAATCTTATTCCTATTTTTAAGTCCAAGTTTCTTCTTTCTTCAGCTCTGCTTTGCTTAACATAGACGTCAGTTTTGCCTCAATTTTTACCTGTGGCAAGTGGATATTTCTGAGTCATTAGGAAAAAGCCTATTTCCTTCTATTTCTCCATCCTCAGAAACAGGAACAACACCGAAACTCCTGCCCACTCTTAATTGATTTCTTAGGCCAGAGATACTAAGAATAGAGCAGGCTAATATGATTCAGTTCCAAGGAAACCTGCATTTGTCTTGGAGCAAACTCATGTCCAGAGATGATCTGTGACTGTGTAGTCTTCAAGAACAAACATCTTCTAATGGGTGAGTAGAAAATCTGCTCACAGTATGGACTCCAACAGAATGCAGCCTATCTGAATGCACACTTGGCCTGAAGTCTCAACTACTGATTGGTCCAGGAAAGAAAAAGAATAGGAGCTAGAGAGAAAGGAAGAACTAGATGTTAGGTTAGATTTCTCTCTTTGGTTGGACAGGGAATTGAATCCAGGACCCTTTATGTTCTAAACACATGCTCTGCCCCTAGGTTACATCCTCATTTATAGTTTTCTTCTTAGTTTCTATTACTCACTACCTCATTACCTTCATAAAGGAGATGTAGGATATAAAGGTGAGGATATACTTATAATATCCCTGCAGTTTTCTGTCTTCTTTGTTAGCATCCGCAACATAGGCTGGAAAGGATGTACAGTGCATAGTGTAAGTACTACTCACATCAGTAGTTGATTGCATAGGTTAGTATTTAAAACAATATCCATGTATATCATTCTGTTTTATCAGAAAATATGTCCTTACTTTGATCTCTTAGTTGAATAGAGGTAAGAAAGGTTAAATGTGCACAGTATTTGCAGCTCGAATAATATCTCATCCTTTGAGCAATGGTTTCCATATGTAAGCCTTCCGCACAGGTAGAACAGGCCAATAGCATCACTCTACACTTCCAAAGCAAAGTGTCCTGAGGGCCAGGCCCCTGGAGATTTGCCATAGACACTGGAAGTCCATGAAATAAGGCAGCATCCTCTATAAGTTGTTCTATTACTTTTTGTAAGTCTCATTTACCTAACAGAGGAGAAATGGTGCAGAGTCACCAGCTCTCGGTACTGGTTGATTTGGTTAAGGGTGAGAGTCCTTTGTATGAGACACGGTGCGCTGCAGCATGCCAGCACCTCTGATTCATTACATGAGGCAACCAGCTGACCAGGAAGGCTGCCATTGTGGACAACAGGGGACACAGCATGTGACAGACAGTCTCAGGATCCAACCAAACTGAAGTGAGGAGGGTGAGCCTAAGTAACTTAGTCTAAGTAATAGCGATCCTGGTGCCTTGTTAGGTAGAGGGAGGTCTCCACCCAGTGCTGAAAGTCTAGAGGTAAGAGCGGCCATTTATTGAACACAGATGGCTAGGAGAACTGTGCTTCAGAAAAATGCAGATGTCATAGCCTTAGGAAAGCTTTACATAGAGAATGCCCTGATTCCACAATGATTAACTCCCTAAATGGAGTTCCCTAAATGGAATCACCCACCTCTGAGCAGCCTCTAAGGTTTTCCCTATATGGAAGGTTGAGGCTATCTTCCGTAGATGAGAACATTCTGCTGGTAGCTGAGCTTGTACCTCAGTATGTCCACATAAGGTCGGTGTTTGCTAAGGCTTGGTCTCTACCTCAAGCATGTGGTTTTTGTCTTTAAAAGCTTTGTGAGGGGCTGGGAAGGTGGTTCAGTGGTAGAGTGTTTGCTTCACATGCATGAGGCCCTGAGTTTGATTCCTCAGCACCACATAAGCAGGAAAAAAAAAGCCAGAAGTGGCGCTGTGGCTCAAGTGGTAGAGCGCTAGCCTTGAGCTGAAGAGCTGAGGGACAGCGCCCAGGCCCAGAGTTCAGGCCTCACAACCACCAACAACAAAAAGTTTTGTGAAAGGTCTGTTTGGGGCTGCAGATCTTTGAGACAGGAGTCCATCTGCAGACGTCAGCCTTTCAATTAAGAGTCCTAATTCGAACTCTCAAAATGTGGCTTCTCTGTTGTCTCATTGACTAGATTCACCTTGCAACAAAATGACCTTGTCAATCCCGCAAGGCATAATGAAATAAAATGAAGACAGTATGGTACAATAAATTCTGAATGTGCAATAGTTTCCCATCCTTAATGTTGATATTTTAATTGCTTTTAAGGAGAAAAAAGAGTCTGCACTATTATCTTTCTCCTCTGCTATGGTTAATTTATACCTATAAATAGAGTGCTGTGAAATACACTTTCTAAAGAGACAGATATTTACTACCTGGTCATGATTGTTCAAGCAGAGCTGACAAAGTATTTGTTTTTATGGGTCTCTCTTTTGTTAAACTTCTTTCTTGATTTCTTTCCTCTTAGAAAATTATCCCAAATTAAATTTACCTGCTTTTGTATATTTACTGAAGCACAGCAGGAAGTAGTTTTGACTTGTCTGCTTTCTTGGAAACATAAGTTTATAGTACAGTTGTAAAATGAAAAGTAGGGGAAATGTATAAAAGTTAAATTAAATTAAAGTCATAGAATTTGTTATATATACTTATATATAGCAATATAAGATAGTTACTGATAGCTTCTATTATAATAAGTATTTAGTTTATGTGGTCTTTCTCCCTCCCTCTCTGTCTTTGTATATAAGCTATAATAAGAAACTATAAGAAAAGAAACTATATATAGTTATATAATATATTCTGTATATAATATATATCTCTATAAGAATAGAAACTATATATAACTATAGTTATATATACTATATGTTATACGATATATACTATTTACCACATATATAGTATATGTGTATTACATATATGCTATATGCTATGTAGTACACTAGATGTACACATATATAGTATATATACCCTATATATAGTATGTAGTATATACACTATATATATCTATATATATTTATATATAAAATCAATCTATATATAAACCAATCTTTGACTTTGTTATGAAATATGTGCTATGTTAGAAACATACAGAGGGTTCTTTGAAAACATCAAAGAGAGCAATTAGAAGTCTTTCCTAAAGAATATTGGTAAGGATTGGATATATTAGCCAGAAAATGTGTCAGAGGAGAAGAAAAGAGGAATTGCACCACACATGAAGTCGTTGGCTTATGAAATGAGATGGTGTCTCTTAGAAAGTAAGAAAAAATATGCAAATAAATTAGATCATTCTCTATCTAGCTAAACTGAGGAGCCTAGAGGAATAGAAAAATGACTGAAGGTGTTAAATAAAAAAGTGCAAATGATAAAAGTCTTCCAGCTGAGTGAAGAGTTACCTGGGAAAGAACGGGCCAGCACAGAGGGCTCTCTTCACATACCAATGGGATGAATGAGGGGAGCCATTTCTAAAAAGAGAATTAAAATCAGTCCTGCTTATTCTTCTTGAATTATGAACTTCTTAGTGAGCTTGATGACTGATGCATGATCCGGCCTTCCCTATTGGCATATATTTGTAGCTAGATGAAAAACAGTATTCCACAAATGGCAGGAGAAAATGGAGCATTGGTAAAGAAGACTCCACCGCAATGCAGAGGCATGGCACACTGCTGTTTATGGGAAACGCTGAGCGCTGAGCGGGTGCCTGAAAAAATGATGTTGTAGAGAATGAGATGTCCTCTATTAAAATGAATGAGGACTCCATTTCATATAGGACATTTCTGAGGATTTTAAATGACTAAACCTTAATTGGGAAAAAAGAGAGAAAGAATAACCAGGCCAATTTCTTTTTTTTTTTTTTTTTACAAAACCAGGTCAATCTGTAATGACTTTAGAAAATTTTAAATGTCAACAAAATTGTCAAATATATGTGTGCTCCTCTCTTCCTCTGCTTTATGCCAGCATTCCCAGAAAGCTTTGCATCTGAATTCTATAAAGCTGATCATTGAAAGGCGAGTTAAATATTTACCGAGCACCAAACAAGAAGACAAAAGACAATAGAAATTTACTGGATCCATTTCAATATAAATATTGATACAAGAATCCGAAAATTATCTGAATGATATTATTAATCCAGTGCAATAGCACTTGTGAGATTTAATCCAAGAAATGAAATAGATTCCATTACTTATAAATTCATCTAAGTAAAAATATCATATGCACTTTATGTTGGATTAAAATTCATCAAACATTTGACATTGTCCAAAAAGAAATATGCTCTTTACCTGATTTATATAACTGTAACCCTTCTGTACATCACCTTTATAATAACAATAAAAATAAAATTAATTCTTTACAAATATTCTTAATAAAGTATCTTCTTTAAAAGAAAACATATCCATAGTAACCTGAATGCTAACATTTTGCTTAAACTGAAAAATTTAAGCATCACATTTAAGTTAGGAAAAAAGACAAATATAATCTAATTATTACTATTGTTATGGGAACATTTTCTAATAATTGCCATTATTATGGAAACATAGTCTAATAATTACCATTAGTAATCTATCTACTGGATTTTAATAATCATATTGACCCAACATTTTAGTAGGTAATAACACTATTGGTATGTGAGGGGAATCTGATATAGGATCATTGTTATTCCCTTGGGAAGGATACATACATACATACATACACACACATATATGTGTGTAAATATATCCTACATATATCATATATGCACATATAATATAAAGTACATATATATTTGTATATATATTTGTATGTACATACACTACACACACACACACACACACACACACACACACACACACATATATGGTTATTCATTTTACTTTTTCTGGGATGTATGTTTCTTGACAGGTGATATAATAATTAGGGACAAGAATTCCCCAGCAATGAAGGTTGTATTGATAAAAATAAATATACCTCAAAAATAAATAAATATACCTCTAGTGCTTAATGTATGCCAAGCACTTCTCCAAGTATTTACATGCATTGATTTGTTCAATATTCACAACAATCTTGTTAGTTAAAACTCAAAGGAATGAAGCAAATTGTCCAAAATCATGAAAGTAACCATTTGCAGAGCCTCTCTTTCCTGAGTGTGTAATTGGCCTCGCTGTACAAGCAGAGTGACTGCTACTTACAGTAAGATTAGTCATGTGGCTTTAAGTTAAGCTACTGCCACCATTAATTTTTGTCTCTATTGGCTATGGTTTTCTTTGGAAATCCCTTAAAAATTGAATGTTTAGTGAGTACTTACCTCCAACTGTTCTCTTTTTTAAGAAGTTTTAAATGAGCTAAACCTGGATATTTTCAAAATGAAAAGTTACTTTTCTTCCAGTTAGTTTTCAGGAACTAAATTCTTTTCTTCCACTTTAGTGCTTATGAAGTAAATTCCTAAGGCTCTACACTTCCATTGTTAAAAAATATACTTTTAAAAGGAAACTGAATATATAAAATTGTCAATATAGATATGATGGAATTCTTGACTTATTGCTAATATGATTATGCCATTTTACATTCCACCAAAATCACATCACCATCCAGCCCATTCAAAATGCATTCTAGGACTGGGAAGGTGGCTCAGTGGTAGAGTGCTTGCCTTGCATGCATGAGACCCTGGGTTCGATTCCTCAGCACCACATAAACAGAAAAAGCCAGAAGTGGTGCTGTGACTCAAGTGGTAGAGTGCTAGCTTTGAGCTGAAGAGCTCAGGGAGAGTGCCCAGGCCCAGAGTTCAGTCCCCATGACCACCACCACTACCAACAACAACAACAACAACAACAACAACAAAAAATACATTCTAAACTTGGCATTGATAGTTTTCAGACATTTATATATGCATTTATTACTTATGTACCTATCATTAAATGACATGTGTTTACATTTTGAGTAGATAGTAGAATATTATATGAAATCTTCAACTTCTGACTTTTTTCAAGACTATATAATAGTTCACATGTTTGTAGAGCTCTGAGTCATCAGTTTTCTTTGCTGTGAATTGTTGCTTTAGTGAAAATGCATCAAGTTGATATTAAGGTTGCTATGGGTTTCTTTTTGCCTTTATCAATAATTGCTAAGACCTTTTCCAAATCTCTGGTATTTTCCAGATCTTTTAACAAAGAAGACTGGTTGTTGTTTTTTGAAGTGATGGTAGGAATTCATTCTCCTCTAAAATCACTGTTTATTTTTTTGGCAGTACTAGGACTGAACTTAGGGCTTATGCTTCCTAGGGAAGCACTCTTATCACTTGAGTCAGGCCCTTTTGCCTTTCTTCCCCTTCCCCCTTTAATATTTTTTCCCTGATTGTCCTCAAACCATGAGCCTCCTGATCTGTCTCCCAAGTGACTGGATTATAAATAAGAGCCACTGACTCCAGCTTTTGATATGAACACTTTATCAAAACGATTGCTCTACATCTTCACCAAATATATGGTAATATTAGACTTAAAATCCTACCCATAACCATATTTCAACTAAACTTAAAGGTTTGATTGATAAAACTTTTCTCAGTACTTTCAAGAGGGTTTCTTTTATCTTGCAAATGTCAACCTTTCTTGGATAATCGTCATCTTTGTTGTTGTTTTCTGCTATGAAATCTGCCTTATTTATTATTTCTTTTTGCTCATCTTGAGACATCTAGTCTTGTTTTGTTGTATTTGTGTGAATGAGGAGGGCATACAGAATGAGTGAAAGAGAGCAAGTAAGACCAAAATGCTGTGTGTACATTTGTGAAAATGAAATGGTAAAGCTTGCTGGGCGCCGGTGGCTCACACCTGTAATCCTAGCTACTAAGAAGGCTGAGATCTGAGGATTGTGGTTCAAAGTCAGCCTGGGCAGGAAAGTCCCGGAGATTCTTATCTCCAATAAACTTGGCCTTGTGGTTCAAGTGGTAGAGAGGTGTGCCTTGAGCTGAAGAGCTGAGGCACGGCACCCAGGCCCAGAGTTCAAGTCCCAGGACTGACCAAAAAGAAAAGAAAAGAAATGGTGAAACATGTTGAACTTGGATTGGGTGAAGGAGGGTAGGGGAAATGGTAGAGGAGGTGAATTTGATCATTAATGCTAAAAATTGCTCCTTTCACCTTTTATTCTTAGCAGTATGATCATGATGAGAATGTATTTCCTGATTAGGGTAGCTACTCATGAAAAATGGGTTGCTTCTGAATACTTCTTGTATACTCTTAGTGTTACATTAAAGCATTTATCTGTTCATTTCAACCAGCCTGGCTCTTGCCACTCTTTTTTCCTGAAGTATATAGCATCCCCTTCTTACTTTTTTGGGGATATGGCTTGTTGATCTGATGACAAGCATTGCTTTTAAAGAATACAGTAAAGGAAGCAGATTTTTAACATGCTCTTTGAAAGGCATGCTCTTCCTTACATTAATCTGTGTGGTACTAATTGGGGGCTGAACTAACCTAACCATTAGTTGACATGGGTTTGAATTTTCTTCCAATTTGATTGTAGGCAGTTAAAGACTAGCTTTTTAAGGTCTTAAGACAGGGTTAGCATTTTTCTTTATTGGCCTTGTATTTGAGAAGATAGTCTTCTGAAATCTCAGTGGTTTAAATGTCAGGTTCTTGCTTTGCAATAGAGGGCATTTCTCTGCTTTCTGTATTAGCTTTGGCCATTTTGGTCATTGATGAGTCCTTTCTGCTCCCCAGCTTTGTTTTCAGTACCAAGCCTGGGGATAATTTTCTCCACATAATGCCTCCTTCACAGACAATTCAGCAGGGTAGGGTCTAGATCAAGTCTCTTTATTCTCAAGGGAAAACTTTGTTCTGTATCCCCACCCATCAGTCAACCCTGCAATCAGTGAAAGTTCTGAGGCTAAAGACCTAGGCACTGGTTGGGCACTGGTAGCTCCTGTCTTCAATTGTAGCACTCAGGAGGCTGAAATCTGAGGGTTGAGGTGCATTGCCCACCTTGGCAGAAAAATTCCCAAGATTATTATTGCCTATTAACCACCAAAAAGCCAGGAATGGAGCTATGGATCAAGTGTATTGTGCCAGCCTTGAGTGAAAAAGCCAAGTCAGAGCACAAGGACATTAGTTCAAGCCTCAGAATTGGCAATAAAAATACACAAACAGACACATGACAACAAAAAAAAGGATAACTATGAACTATAAATTCATTCAATGAATGGAATCTCAGCAGTGGAAATTGCTGTGCTTTTTCTCAGAGGAAAGGCTTGTATCATTATGGAATGCTACACTGGTATTTCTTTATACTCTCTGGTAAGATCTAAAGAGTTACAGATTTTCCTGTTATTTTATTTTGTCAAGTTTGCTGTTGGTGTCATGTAATATTTTCTTGTGAACCTTTACATCTGAGCCAGAGCAGAACTTTGGATTTCTTTGTGCTTTATGAATAAAACTTCATTATCTTTCATAGATTCTTGAAATGTCTCAGACATGATAACTTTGCATATTAATTTCCCTTATTCTTGTTATGTTATCTGTCCTGAATTCCAATTAGACTTACTTAGTAACTCCATTTCTCTTCACTAATTTTCCTGTTGGAACTCTTTTTTTTTATTGTTTCATTTAACTCTATTGTATCTAATTCTGTTGAATTTGTTCTTCATTTTGCTAATTATTGCTGGAATATATTTATTTTTGTTGTGCCACAGATTTCATTTCAATATATTATAAATTCTGTTAGTTTCTCTTCCAAATCTTGGTTATAGTTTCAGTTCTCACATTGAAAAATACCAGTTTTATCTTTTGTATGTTAATCCTATTTTTTTGAAATCTTTAAAATAATTGTTATTGTAAAGGTGATGCACAGAAAGGTTAGTTATATAAGTCAGGTAATGAGTACCTTTCTTTCTGAACAATGTCACCCTTTCCATAACTTTCTCCCAGTTTTCCCTCCTGCCCCACCCCCACAAGTTGTACAGTTCATTTTTAACATAGTGTCTAGTGAGTATCACTGCTGCATTTGTTCCTCTTCTGTTCCACCATTTCTACGCTCCCTCTTACCCTTCCCAAAACAGATAAACTTACAGACAAGTGAAAGGTACAGAAAACAAAAACAACATCACAGAAAAAAAACAAACATCTTGTTTCTGTTTCTCAGAGTTCATTTCGATAAATACTATTTTGTATGATCATATGTACATAGCTATCGAGGCTTTGTGATCTTCTCCTAGGATTATCCTCCTTGGGTCTCACTGTGTGGATGTCAGGAGTTCTGTAAAATGTATCATGTCCAAGTGTATTTTTTTTTGTCTTTTTACCATCCAGTGTGTTTGCCTGTAGATTTATAGGCACATTCTAGTTACAATAAATTAAAGCAACCATGCAAGGTTCTGTATTGGAATTTCAAACTCACTTTTCTCCTGATAGATAACAGGAGGAAGCATGTGTCTAAATTACCTGTAATGTTTAGATGCTTGAGAAATAAACACCTGTATTCCATGACTTGCTTCTAAAACCTGTTTAGCTTCTGGTATTAAATGGTTAATATCTTCACTAGGCTGAAATAGTGTGTGAGAGGAAAAGAATTTTACCCTAAGCCATGACTAATTCTAGCCTTCATGGTGCTCATCCATTCCCTTTTATTGAATTGCTTAGATCCGATCAATGTGTCAAGATCAATGTAATGGAATGCCTATCCAAATCTTCATAACATCAGGGCTACCACTGGGTTTTGTGATGATAAATTCCCATGGTAATTTTCCTTGTGAAAACTATGTATGTCCTGTAGACAATCCCATAGATGAACAAAAAGTAAGACATGGATTTTAGCTTTGCTGGACTTATAGTAGAGACATGTTGCCAAATAAATCCAAGAGGAAATGAGTAAAACTAAAGTCTGTTCATTAACTTATGACTCATTATCATAAATGACATTTATTTTTATTTTAACTCTACCTGTATAGTCTTAGTAGGTCAAATAAGTACACTTAAAGAGCTTTATGACATTTTTCAAAGATTCATAGATAAATAAAAACTTTTCTTCAGTAGAAGTAACACTGACCATAATGAATCACATATTAGTACACAATTTCAACAATTTGTTCTGTCAGTCATGACTCACCATCAAGTCTTGGAATTATTTCTATTTATTAAGAGTAAATTAAATGATGTGAGGGATAAAAAAAGCATGTCCATAAAATATTTTAATGCAGCCAGATAATAGTGGCTCACACTTGTAATCCTAGATACCCAGGAGGCTGAGATTCAGAAAATTACTGTTCAAAACAGGTCCTAGCAGAAAAATCTGTAAGACTCTATCTCCAAGAAGTAATTAGCAATAAGGTGGGCTGGAAGCAGGGCTCAAGTAGTAGAGTACCAAATAAGCAAAGAAGATAAGCAAGTATAAGGCTCTGAGTTTAAAATGAGGGTTATGGAGTGCAAACTAACTGTGATGTTAAGTTTAGAATGACATGTTTGACTCCTTCAATTTTGTTCTCTTTTAAGCTTGCTTTGATTTTTTTCAGGTTGCTTTTGAGTACCTTGAATTTCCATATGAATTACAGGATTAGTTTGACAAATTCTACAAAGAAGTTAACTGGAGTTTTGATACAGAATGCATTAAATTGAGATCAGTTTTAAAACTGCTGCCCTAGCATTACATAGTTTTTCAGTCCATTAACATGAAATCATTTTTTCATTTAAATCTTCCTTAAATTATTTATAATTATATTGTTTTAATTGTCAGTATCTTGAATTTCTATTGTGTTCTTATTTTTTCAGCTTTTCTTTTCTTTCATTTTAGTATTAATATAATAGTTTTCTATATGTTTTAAATGCTCACTGCTAATGTATGAGAACATACTTAATTTTCTGTATTAATTTACTATCTTGTAGTATTGATGAATTCATTTGTTAATGGTACTTTTTTTTTTTTTTTTAGGTCATGGGGCTTGAACTCTGGGCCTGGACACGCTGGCCCTGAACTCTTCAACTCAAGACTAGCCCTCTACCACTTAAGCTGTAGTACCACTTCCAGTTTTCTGGTGGTTTATTGGAGATAAGAGTCTCATGGACTTTCCTGCTGTAGTTGGTTTTGAATCACTATCCTCAGTTCTCAGCCTCCTGTGTAGCTAGGATTGCAGGCATGAGCCACTGGTGCCCGGCTAATGGTACTATTAAAATGTGAGTTTTTAGAGACTTTTTTAATATGCAAAATTATACCAACTGGAGTATTGGTAGCTTTATTTTTTCCTCTCAAATCTTAGTACCTTTATTTTTCTTGTCTAATTTCCTTGTAAAGAATTTCACCCCAACAATATTGATTAGAAGCATTAAGAGAATTCATCAATATGTTCTTCATGATCTCAAGAGAAAAATATTTGCCTTTCACCTACAAGTAGTATTTTAGCTGTTAGGTTCTGTAAATATTCCTTGTCAGATTAAGGGAGTTCTCTCATACTGAAATTTCATTTAGTTCTTTAATCAACAAATACTTTTTCTGCATCTGTTCCCATGACAATGTAGTTCCTGATCTGTGCTCCATAGATAAAGGTGTATCAATTATTTGACATTCATATTTAATATCAACCTTTGATTTTTACAATTCATTCCATTGGTTATAATTTAAAATTTCCTTTTTATATAGATGGATTTCATTTTCTTGCATTTTGTCAGGAATTTTTGACAAAAATTCATAAGAACAGACCTATTTATAACAATCTATGCACATATTTAAATTCTTCTTGAGTCAGCTTTAGTTGGTATCTTATGAGACAGTTGTCCATCCCATCTAACTTACTTATGTTCTCAGAACTTTTAAATCTTCTACCCTTCCTTTCCTCCATTCTTCTATAGTAAGTTAATATTTTCTAGTATAAGAGTTTAATTGTTTTCTTTCTTTATTGTTTGAGGCTTAAACAGAGCATGGGTTCTGTCCCTGAGCTTTGTTTGCTCAAGGCTAACACTCTAGCACTTGAATCAGAACTCCACTTTTGACTTTTCTGGAGATGAGAGATGAGGGTTGGAGAGGAGATTCTCACAGACCTTTCTGCTGCAGCTGGCTTTGAACCATAATTTTCAGGCCTCAGCTTCTTGAGTAGCTAGAATTACAGGCAGGTTCCACCAGTACTCAGCTAAAATGTTAATGTTCTTAATGTCATTTAAAGCTTTCTTATAGAGATTTCTTTAGGGTTTCAAGGATTGGGACAGAAAAATGAAAACATCAAGTTATCATTAAGTTATAAGACAACATGAAGGGAGGTAATTAAAAGGAGTTAGAACTTTAGGAGAGCTGTGCTTTAGGAGAAGTGTTTTGAGATTCCTGGACTTGGAAAATAAGTAAAGAAGAGACTTTCAAGCTGAAGTTCTTTTATAAGTAAATATCTCATATAAATTGTATCGTATGTATTTTATCATATATATATAATATATACCTACTTGTATATATAAAGTATGTATATGTCAGTATATGAAACATATGTATATGCAAAGTATATATGTAAGTATACATAACATATGTATATATAAAATATATATCAGTATATATACAATATACATATAAAATCTATACATATCTCAGATCTTTTAAAGTTGTATATGCTAATGCAAGGCACACAAAGCTTTGATCTGAATTTAAATTCTACCATGTGCCTATCTGACCTTGGAAATAACTTAGAAAATGTACTTATCTAAATCCTAGGAATAAAAATACAATCTTGAAATGAAGCTAGCCTTAAATGAGATAACACATGGTGTGGTATCTATGAAAAATTTGATAAACATATTTTCTTTTCTGTATAAAATCATTTAATAAAATCTTAATGCCAAATGGACTATTTTGAACATAATAAAACTTGGAGGAAGGAGGCAATATTTTCATTAATGGGCTGGATTTAATTTAAGGTTCAATTAGACCTTAAAATTTCTGTCTAATTGATGATTTCAGAGGAAATTTTAATTTTTCACATCTTTCAAATTTATAATAAATATTAAGTATTATACAGGATTTTTTTTAAAGAAACAGACCATGAGGGAATGATCACCTAAAATTTGCCTTATGTCTTTGTAAATCATCCTTCATAGTCAATAACATTAAGAATAAAAGAAGCACCTTTAATGATTATCACTTGGGTTTTATTTTGTTCTCCACTGAAATAAGTATTTAGATGAAACTCATTCAATCAAAATGCTCTTCTTTTTGAGTTGGTGTAAATTACTTTTTCTATAATCCAGAAGTAGCATTTATTTTTCCATTTGGAGAAGGGACAGTGCCTCAGAATAATGAACAATAAATGATCTGAAGTTCAAGGGCTGTTAGACCCTCACCTCAATGAAAAGAAGATGTTGCAGGAAGTGACATTTAATCAGAAGCCTCCAGAAAAAAGACAAACTCTCCTGTTGAGAAAAATGTCCAGCAAACCAAAGAATAAATAAGTATCTGTCTTTTCATCACAAAAGTAAATAATAAGGAAAAAAGGATATTAAAAGTTGTGTAAGCTCAAAATTATATGTAGCCATTTGAAAACTTCAGTTGAACATAAGCATTATTATGCTGTAGAGGTTGCTGCGCTGAGCATTCTACTTGAAAGTAAAGGGTTCTTTTCTTTTTTTGGGGGGGGGTCCAGTTGTGGGCCTGAACTCTGGGCCTGGATGCTGTCCCTCAGCTCTTCAGCTCAAGGCTAGCACTCTACCACTTGAGCCACAGCGCCACTTCCGGCTTTTTTTTCCTGCTTATGTGGTGCTGAGGAATTGAACCCAGGGCCCATGCATGCAAGGCAAGCGCTCTACCACTGAGCCACCTTCCCAGCCAAGTAAAGGGTTTTTCTAATGGTGTTCAGGTACCTGTGCTCCATGAAGAAATGCACAAAGAGGCCTGGGAAGGGGGCTCAGTGGTAGCGTGCTTGTCTTTCACACAAGAGGCCCTGGGTTTGATTCCTCAGCACCACGTAAGCAGAAAAAGCTGGAAGTGGTGTTATAGCTCAAGTAGTAGAGTGCTAGCCTTGAGCTGAAGAACTCAGGGAAAGAGCCCAGGCCCAGAGTTCAGGACCCACCAAAAAATAAAAAAAAATTTAAAAAACGCACGAAGAAAACTGAATGTTAACAATAGTGTAGACAGAGACCAATAGTAATATCTCTTTAAAGGGTCTTAAATTGTTAGTTAGATGTGTGACTTTAAAAAGTGCCTACCATAATCTTTATATCAACTATGTCAATTCAGCTGAAGAAAAAGAAGTGAATCATGAAAAAGGACTATTCATTCAGTTTCAAAAGCAGGAACTGGGAAAGGCAAAGTTTAGAAATAAAACGCACTGTGGCAAATTTTAACTCAAGTATGTGGATAATTATTTTAAATATAAACAGACTACACGGCGCAGTTAAAAAGTACAGATTGTCTCAGAGGATAGAAATCGAGATGCAGCTATATGCTGCCTGCAATTTTCATTTCAAATAAAGACTCAAGGTAAAAGTAGAATGATGGGAAAAGACACACGCACAAACAATAAGAAAGCTGGATAGCAATATTAATAACAAACAGTTTAGGACAGAGACTATGACCAAGGAGGACACTTCATTTAGAAATAATAAACAGCAGCCAATAATTAATAGACCTAAGAATAGAGCTTTAAGATATATGACTCTAAAACAAAAACATCTAGGAGGTTGGACATATACACAATTAAAGGTAGCATCCGTACATTGTGGTTGTGTACAGTGGTGGCAATAAGGCTAAAGACCTTGAGGCAGAAGGATCGTGAATTTCAGACCAGACTGGATCCTTCTTGACAGATGTGATGGCTCATGTTTGTAATTCCAGTTACCCCACAGAATTGTGACTTGAGTGGCCTAAGCAAATGTAAGCTCCGACCAGAAAACCACTTGGACACATAGTCACGTAGAAGAAAGAAGCATTTAATGTCAGCTACAGGCTGACGGGCTATCTATCTCTCGTTGGGTAGAGAGTAGCAAACTGCTCTTGCAGCCTTAGAAGTAGATACAGTGTCAGGAGTCTGAGGGGAGAAGAAGGGGCTGGGGCAGGAAATCTTTGTAGTCACTGCTGGACACTGGAGCAATCAAACAGCCTGGGCAGGACATTCTCTAGCTGGCTTGCAGCCAGGGAACACATCCATCCTATCGTTCTATAGTTGGCACCTTGCGATTACGCTAGAACCATCGTATGACCAGGCCGGAGTAACCAGACCCCGTTGCTGACATAGACGGGGCTGAGGGGAATAGACAACTGTGGCTGGCCCTGGCTTGTGAATGATCCAGGGTGAAGGCTGTCAACCCAAAATAGGGGTGAATAAGCTTAGAGCAAAAAGCAAGATTCCATCTCAATAAATCAGTGGTGGTGGTATCAGCCTGCTTGCGATTCCAGCCACACACACAGAGGGACCTTACCTGAAAATAACTAGAGCAGGCTCAACTGACAGTGTGTACCTGCCTAGTCATCTCCAGAGGCCTTGAACTCAACCCCGAGCACCATCGGAAGAAAAAAAAAACTAACAAAAAGAATCCAACATGTTGTCCCAATAGTTCATAGACTAAATAATCAAAATCATATCACATCTATTAAGTAAATTCAAGCTGTGAATCTGTGGTATTCTTTGTGCAAAGAAAACTCCAGGTCCAGAGAGGTTTATGGGTGATTTCTGACAAATCTTTAAGCAAGAAGTACCAATATACAGAGAAGCCAGTGGCTCACACCTGTAAGTCTAGCTACTCAGGAGGCTGAGGTTCTGAGGATCGCAGTTAGTAGCCAGTCGGGGCAGAAAGTTGCAGTGAAACTCTTACCTCCATCTAAACACTAAGTGGTAGAGTGCTATCTTTGAGCAAAAGACCTCAGGGACAGCACCCAGGCCCCGAGTTCAAGCCCCAGGACCGACAAAAACAACAAAAAAAGTATTGAAAGCATCTCGCATTACTCTGACATCAAAACATCACAATGACATTGCATGCAAATAAACTATGAATAAGTAAGCCTCAAGAAAATAGACTTTTTGGAAGAAGTTTAATAAATAGAATTTAATGATATATCACCAAGTGTTCAAATATTAGTGACAAGGTATGAACTATTCTGTTGACTACATCTCTTTCTCACAGGACAGGTCAAAATCTTTACAAAGAATAATAGCTAAAATCTTAAGATCCTCTTAGTTTTCTGAATTCATTGGTAGCTGCTCATTTGACCAACCTATTTTCTCTGCGCCAAGTACACTCTCCTTGCTGTGCCTGAACATGCTAAACACATTCTCAGCTCAGATGTTTTGCAGTTGTTTTTTCTGTATGGAATGTGCCACTCCAATCTTTTCGTATTCCTGTGTCCATCAATTTAATTAAAAGATTCATTTCAGTGATGTAAGCCCCATCTATCTGGAATTTATTCATTCTACATTCATCTTATATTTTATTATAATTTGCCTGTAGGCATTTACAACCTTATGATCTATCTATTTACAACCTATATGTATTATATATGTATATTAATACTTGTATAATATAATTACCTTGCAATATATAATGTGCATAAATATTACATATCTGTATATTTCTATGTACATATATACATAATATATGCACATATGTGCACATAGTAAATATTATATATACAATATGCATATAATATATGTCTACATATTAAGCTGTACATAAACATATTATATATGTAACTTATTTATCTCATTTGATGTTTGTGATCTCCTATTAAAATATAGATAGCATAAATAAAAACAAATTAATAAATATTAATAGAAGATATTGTGAATTGAGTAGGCAAAATCATTTTTGCAATAGTTGAGTTCATTTGCATAAACTTGTACTTACAAATCTACCATATATATCTTATTTTCTGGTTTCAGTAAAGAGTGGGAAACTTCTGTTACTATTATGTGAAATAAAAGTGGTGTTTGCCAAAAAAATAGTATGAATTATTCCATGAGTTCAAGGTTGGCCAATATTCACAAATCAATAAAATGCATTATGTATATATTGGTAAAATGTAATGATATAAGGATGTTATTGGTCATTTTGGTTAACTAAAGAAGAAAAATACTATGGATTTAATTGATGCATAAAATGTATTTGACAACACCATAAATAAATAAATAAATAAATAATGGGCTAATGTCCCAACGTGATAGAAGATCTTTTGAAAATAATTCAGCATACAAACACGCTTAATGGTGGTAAAGCTATAATGTTCTTCCCTTAAAATCAGAATCAAGAGAAGTATGTGCACACCACTTTTGTTCAACATTGTACTGGAACATCTGGTTTGTATATGAAGATGGAGAAAACAAATAAAAGATTTTCTGGAAAGCAAGACAAAAGTTGGCATGTGCTGTAATTCAGAGTATATGCTGGGGGACTGGATGGCTGCTAAAAATAATAGTTCAGTTTTACAAGTAAATAATTTAAGGTCCTTGTCTGAACTTCAAAAATAAAAATTTGAGCTTGAAAAATATCATT
Organism: Dipodomys merriami; assembly: GCF_024711535.1. Classification (NCBI taxonomy): domain Eukaryota; kingdom Metazoa; phylum Chordata; class Mammalia; order Rodentia; family Heteromyidae; genus Dipodomys; species Dipodomys merriami. Next base: position 20,697,318 of record NW_027202826.1, read on the forward strand.
AAAATATCTCCAAGAGTAGAAGCCCTTCCAGAAAATTAGAGTAAGAATTTCTGAAAATTTGTTTCTCAATAAAAATCAATAACAGGAGTAGTGAAATTCATCAAAATCAATCTTTCCAGAACTCAGAAAATCAACTAAAAGGTAACAAATATCCAAGAAGTTACTTAAGAGAAATGGCCACATTTTGAACAAGGCTTTCCTATCTTCCTTGAGAGTGGTGGAGAGAGCTTAGAGAATGTCAGGACATTTTGTTATGCTGCTAAGAATGATAAAATTGCAGCAGACATAAATAACAGAGGTATTGAAAATGAATGAAAGATTAGTTTCCCTAACCAATCAAGAAAACTATACAAAACCCCTGTTTTCACTGTATTTGATGTTGGTATTATTTGGGGAGGGGAAGGGAAAAACAAGTTGTTTAAATAGGGATACAGGTGGACCCATTGCAACAATGAGATGTATAAGACATTATGTCAAAAAATGAACTTTACAACTTTGGTGGTGGGGGGGGGGATGGGAAGGTATGGGAAGGGAAACAAAGGAGGAGGCAACAATGCTTGATAAGAAATGTACTCATTACCTTTCCCATGTAATTGTAACCCCTCTGTATGGCATTTTCACAATAAAAAAAAGAAAACTATACATAATAGAAAGGCTTTCTGAAGCAGAATTTCAGACTTAGCTTTTTTTGCTTAATAGAATATAATTACACAAACCAAAATGTATTTTCAATAAAGCTAAAATGTACTAAAATAAATGCAAAAAATTAAGACTTTTACAATTATTTACTAGACCAATTCTTTCCTCTATATAATGTTGGGATCCATTGTATTTGTAGACAGAATAATCGGTTTAGGTACCCAAGATATTTAAATATTGATCTACCAATTCATTTATATTACTAGACATAACAATTTGTTCTTAAACAAGACAGACACTTATTGGAAAATAATACTTTTTGTAGAACAAATAATGTTTAACAAATGTTTTCCTGTTTTAATTTTATTTTTACATTATATTTAGTTTAGATTAAAAGAGTCTAGCTTAGAATCCTATTGTCTTAGTCAGAAGAAACTATCTAATTTGGAGAATATTAAACTAAATTTTGTTATTTTATTTTGTAATAGTTTTCTACATGTTTATAATTCAGGTGAGTTGCTTGAATTTCTTTAAAAGCTAAGCAGAATGGCATTTTGATTTTTTTTTATACATTCTTGTTACAAACCTGAAATCAGGAAAAGAGTCTCATGATATTAAATTTTTAACACATTACAACTCTAAAAGATACAGACTTGGAATTAAAACAACTTGACATTTTCAAATTTTATTAAATTTACTATCAGTCAGAACATCCTGTAGTACAGAACATTTTCAGTGAGTCTATTGCCAACTATTTTAGTTTGGCATTTAAGACTCAATTACTCTGGAAGGACATTGACCCATAGGAGTTCATTGATTCATTCATATTCTGTATCCAAACATAGGGAAGCTAGAAGACAGGCCTCTGTATCTGTGCTTTGATGTGTGGATTATAAATGCTCTTCATTAGTAAAATACTTATGAAATGATCATTCTTTTTGAGAGGACTTTTTCTTTAGAAAAATGGCAAATACTCATGTTCTTAAATTAAAGTGAAATTAGTGGCATCTTGTGTACTCTATTTTGGCATCCATTAAGTCTTAGGTAATATTCAAGATAATTAGTTAGTGGGTTCCATATGTTCTATTTGTAACTAAATAGTTACACTGTGATTTCAAGACAAGCATCTGGAATGATGAAAGCAAGGATTAGAGAAGTAAAATTGAATGCCTAGAAAGTTTGTGATTTTATCTCAGCTTTTTTTGAACAAGTTAGTGTCTTTTCTTTCTTTCTTTTGTGATGTTAGTGGCTTTTCTCAATAATATAACCTTTTAATTCAATTTTCCTTGAATCAAGTCCAAGTAAATCATATCAACTAGATGAAGTTTTGTGGAGATGCAGGGGTGATGTTACACCTGCAGCAACACAAAACAGTACAGTCGCCATTTTCCCTTTCCTGTGATGTATTTCCTGTGATGTATGTCCAGTCCTGTTTTCACCAGTCTTGCTTAGATCACTTTGCTTAGGAGTTTTGGCTTAATCGAATGTTCTTTTCTCCTTGTCATTGTCTTTCCTGGCGCTCTGCACTGGCTCCTTAAAGAAGTACAGCAAAACACCTTTACCTCTTTAAATTGGATCTCTCTGGCTGTGTTTTGAATTTCATTAAACTCCATATCATGCTTTGTGAAAAGAATTGTTAAATATTTCTTACGGAGTGAACGATGATCCTTTTGCATATTTCGTATTTGATGCCAGAGACTTCCGACCCCCCCCCCCCCCACTGCCGCATCCCACCTCCCAGAGGCGAGGTAGGTGCGGATCTTGGAACTTGAACCCATTGCCTGGGCATTGACTCTGGGCTCTTATTTAATCCAGGCTAGTTCTACCACTTGAGCTACAGAACCACTTCTGGCATTTTCTTTTTTTCTTTTTATGGTTAATTGGAGATGAGATTCTCATGGACTACCTGACCAGGCAGGCTGGTTTTGAACCATGATCCTCAGATCTCAGATTTCTGGGTAGCTATGACAACTTTTTAAAAAATCTTTCCTTGTGCTGCTTTGGCAGGCTAGGAAGCAAAAGTGTTCTTCATGAAATATTTCTAAATGCATTGAATAAAAAGGAATCCTACACATAGAAGAGATAGTTATTTATAAGAAAGAAAATCCAGGATAGAATAAACATATTAGCAAAGTTGATTAACCAATGAGGAATAAGAAACCCCCCCCACACACCACACTAAAAAGAAATACTATACATCTTTCATTATTAACACTAATATTAAGAGTATCATTCTTGAATCAAAAGACATAGAATGCTGAGTTGGATTAAAAAAAAAACAACCCAAATCCCTAAACATTGGATTAAGGTGAAAACATGGGAAAGATTGTGCAAACAAATGGATTTTCTAAACTTTGAAGTGGGTAGCTATCTTCATAGTGACAGAGCAGGCTTTAATCCAAAATTAATTGGAAGAGGCAGAGAATGTCACTTCAAATCAATAAAGGAAGCAATTCATTGTGAGGAAAATCAATTGTAAACATGGGAAAAATTGCTTTGTGTAACCTCATCAAACAAATACTACTGGACTTAAAAGAACAGAGCCCCCATTCAGATGATAATGGAAGACTTCAGTATGTAGCTCTCATTAGATCTGAGAATCGAGGTTTAAAGCCAGCCCAGGCAGAAAGTCCGTCAGAGTCCTTTTCTCCAAATAACCATCAGAAAACCGAAATGGCACTATGGCTCAAGTGAGCTGAAGAGCACAGGGACAGCGCCCAGGCCCTGAGTTCAAGCCCCATGACTGACAAGAAAGAAAGAAAGAGGGGGGGAAGGAAGAAAGCAAAAAGTGAAGAAGAAAGGTATGGAAGGAAAGGAAGGAAGGAAGAAAAGAAGGAAGGGAGGAAGGAACGAAGGAAGCAGGTAAGCAATAAAGGAACCTCAAAATTAAATAACACAATAGACCAAATGTACTTAACAGGTATCCATGGAGTATTTTATCCAGCAGCTTTACAATGTAAATTCCTCTCACTAGCCCATAGAGCCTTCTTCAAATTACATCATATTTTAGGACATAAAACCCATCTCATTAAATATGACAGACCAAAATGCAATTAAACTAGAACTCAACAGCAAAAGAGACTACAGGAAATATTCACATGGGGACTGAACAACACATTATTAAATGATAGCCACAAAGAAATTAGAGGAGGGAGAAGGAGATTTTAAAAAAGACCTAGGTCTTTTTTAAAAGACCTGGTGCTGATGGCTCACGCCTGTAATCCTAGATACTCAGGAGGCTGAGATCTGAGGATTGGGGTTCAAAGCCAGCCCGAGCAGGAAAGTCTGTGAGACTCTTATCTCCAGTTAACCACCAGAAAACTGTAAGTGGTGCTGTGGCTCAAGTGGTTTTCCCCCTACTATCCCTTCCCTCCCCACCTCTCCAACGCCCCCCCCCCAACAAGTTGCAGAAGTTGTAAAGTTCGTTTTTCAAGGTGATATACAGAGGGGTTACAGTTACATAAGTAAGGCACTGAGCACACATTTCTTGTCAAACTTGTTACCTCCTCCTCATTTTTTCCTACTATCCCTCCCCCCCCAATCCCCCCACCCAATTTTACAGATCATTTCCAATGTATTGTCTTGTGAGTATGGCTATTGCATTGGTTCCTCTTTGGCCCTTTGTCTCATCATTTTGTTGCTCCTCTTCCCTTCTCTGATTCAGCTAAACATACATACAATACTCAGGATACCAAAATCAAATACAGCGACAAGAGGGGATACACCATAGGAGGGAAACACAAAAGACAAACGAAATCACATAGCACATTGAGAACACAACAACAACAAAGAAAAACCTCTTGTGTCTTGGAGTTCATTTTGCTTAACATCATCTTAGATGGTCATATGTACGTAGCTATTGAGCTCTTCTGCTCATCTGCTAAGATTATCCTAGATGTATACTAATTATTACAAATAAGGGAAACTGAATAGATCAAGAAAATGTAGTATATATATGATGTATATATATATGTATATATATATGTATATATATTTAATGGTATTCTATGCTTCCATCAGAAAGAATGACACCGCCCTTTTGTAATGAAATGGAAGGACTTGGAAAAAATCATGCCTTTTCATTAAAAAAAATTTTAAATATTTTTTATTGTAAAGATATTGTACATTAGGGTATCTTTTTCTTGACTCAGTAGTTTCCACTATTCGCTAAACATTAAAGCTGACCGTTCTTTGAAGCAAGAGACTTGGTTAATTTTCCCATGTACTTTCACCAGTTGGTTTCACCTTGCCACAAAGTTGATGGAAGACTTAAACACAAAGTAAAATACGTTCAAGGTTTTCAAATGAAAAAAATTTTTGAGAAGAAAAAGATAGGACAAGGTATCAGAAGTATATAAATGGTAGAAGATTGCTGAATTGCACATAACTATTACTGTCTTCATTTGGAGAAAAAGTCATATGATGGATAGCACTATTTTGCCACTTCAGATGGTTTGTAAAATGGATTGTCAAAACTTTAGTGCCTATGTTTATGTGGGCTTACTGAAGGGTGTTGAACTGGAGGATTCTCATTTACATATTTCATCTACATGTGTTGCTCACCTACTTGAAGTAAATCTACAGAGCACCCATAAAGAGAAGGCTTAATAATTATTTGCTTAATTTCTATTTCACTGCTAGTGAAATAGAATTGTCACTATATTCTTAGTGATTATTTTTAAATAATTTATAAATATTTACTTAAGTTGTAGGCTGTTTTGTGAGGCACAGAAAATACACAAGTATTCCCCAGGGACAGGATATGGATTGTTAGAAAACATACGTTTTTTATTTGGTTCTTTATACACATTAGTTGAAGGTGGAAATATGAATTCTAAGGATAATCAATAATTTATTTTTTGTTACAGTTACCATAATTATCTAGCTACCTGACCAATGTTATTACATATCACAAGAAGATTATCCACCTAAACTTTCCTGAGACAAAGACAACAGCCGTTCATGTGTTAAATGTACAGCATAATATTAAAAGGAGGCATGTAAGATGGAATGTGGCATGTGATTAATTAGCAGGTTGATTCAGTTTGTGTTATGCTGAGAGGACCAGAAATGTTTTGGCATTGTGCTATGATTAATGTAGAAAATGTTATATTTGCAAGATTTTAGAACTTGGAGACCTGATATAACATTTCATCTTTTTTTTTCTTTTGGGTAATGAGATCATTCCAATCCAATGTATTATGATAGTATTAAATATTGACAAAAATATGGATAAGCTAAATGATACACACTGAAGGAAGCTTTTGCATGTGTAAGAGGGCTTTGGTTCTCACATACAAACATGTACATATAACTAAACTATATTGTGTGTGTTTTTTTTAAGATTGTACCTATTACTTGTTCTCTTCTGTATAGAAAGTGCTACTCTTTCCTATCTTTCTTTTTATAAGGAGTTTGAGCTGGTTATAAGTGCAGAATCTTGAGCTCAACTGCCCGAGGCTTTATCTCTACACAACACATTAGTTTTGTGACCTCAGGGAAGAAAGTCTAACTTGATGTGAATCTGTTCCCTACAGCAAAATGGAGAAAATAATCGTAAGAACTCCTAAAAAATTGTAGATGTGACCACCTGCAAATTATTATAAGAATTAGGACCTTGTTTTTAAATGTTTAATAGTTTGCACTGATAGTAAAGTATGTAATCTCTATCACTTTAGAAATTAGTTAATGAGACCTGTGGTTTTTTAAAATTATTTAAGATCAAAATAAAACAGATTTAGAGAAGCGCCCAAAGTATCTGTATATTTTCAATTCAGTGAGCCATCACAGATCCTAATGCCTAAACTTCTGTGTTAGTCAGTTTTTGTTGTTGTGACAAAAATACTTGGTGGAAACATTTTCTGAAGAGATAAGGTGTGTTGTGCCTCATGGTTTCCTGGCTTCAGAGGTCTTAGTCCATGCTTGAATGTCTGTTACTTTTAGGTCTATAGAAACAAAATGGAGCAAAGGTATAGTTATGGAAAATCCTTCACCTCTTAACAGTAAGGAGGGAGAGAGAGGGAAGGAGAGGAGGGAAGGAAGGAAGGAAAGGAGAAGGGAAGGGAGAAGGAAAGGTAGGAGGAAGAAGAGTAGTTTGAAGAGAAGGGGGGGGAGAAGAGGGGGGAGGAGGAGAAGAAAAAGGAATCGGAATCAGAGAGCCTCCAGGGACAAAATATATACTTCATAGGATTCCCTATCCATATAATAGCCCATTCACTCTGAACTCATAAATGGATTCAACCATTGATGAAGTTACCATTCCTATGATCCAATCACTTCTCCAGAGCCCAGCTCTCAATATCCAGAGAAATGCCCACACACCCCAAAGGATACTTCCTATACAAACTATAATGCTTTCCACCATATTGTCATCTCTTCAAAGTAACCCCTATGCAAACACAAAAGAATATATAATTCGCAGGGTGACAGTACTCACCCTGTAATTCGAGCTACTCAGGAGGCTAAGATCTGAGGTTCACCATTGGAAGCCACTCCAAGCAAAAAGCCTGGGAAAGTCTTATGCAATTAACCACCAAAAATGCTGAAAGAGGAGCGGTGGCTCATGTAGTAGAGCACTAGCCTTGAGCCTAGAATATCAGGGACAGTGCCCAGGCTCAGAGTTCAAGCTCCAGGACTGACATTATATATATATATATATATATATATATATATATATATATATATATATATATATATATATATATATATATATAATTTTACGTGGCTTTTATCTCTTTAAACAAACTTTAAATAATAAACTTGAATGTTATAAGGGAATTTTGCACACCACATTGATATGTAGGTGTGTGTGTGTGTGTGTGTGTGTGTGTGTGTGTGTGTGTATGTGGGCATGTACATATATATGTGGTGTTAACTTTTGGGGAATACATTTTGGAGCCAGTCTTCAATTGTGTTTGGCTGGCAGGTTTATAACTGCAGACTTTTCTGTGGTTAGTTTCCCCCTGTAGTTCTTGGTTGCTATTGTTGGAGCACTCATCTATCCTATAGTTTCTGTTTTTTCTGGATTGCCTCCCTCCAGTGAGAGCCATGCTCTGTATTTTCCCATCTATTAACATCTTCATTGTAAACCAAGAGGGAAATAGTACCTTGACATTGTCAGTTGATTGCATAAAACCTTCAGAACAGACAGATTAACTCCACTGAGTAACAGCTCAAAAGGGTCACATTCTTTTGCAGATAGACACATAGACATTTTGGTGTGCACATGTATAATAGATGAAAGTGCAGGCTGTTTGAAAAACTCCAGTGTGCACATTGATAGGCCACTTTAGTACATTTCCGAATAGACTTTTGCTTCTGCCTAGATGGAATGAGTTTATTTGAAATGCCATTATGCTTAGAGAATGTTTATAGCTTTTTTTCTGACATCACTTGCTTTGATGTTCAAAGAACAATTCAGCTTTTGCCTTCTAAAATAATGATGCAGGGGATTTTAAATGACTGTCGGCACTTCTTATGGTGCCACATTTAAAAAAGTATCAGTGAAGATAAAAGTATGACAATATTTTAATTGGCTCTTGATGGATCCTCATAGTATCAGATCCATACTGTTTAAACCCTTCTCTCTACATATTTCATGGCCCATCCACTCCTCCCATTGCTATCCTATGATGTAATCCTTTGTCTTATTGAAAAGACTGACAGATAAATCCTCTCTGAGTAGTATGGGGCTGAGCAACTGTCACTAAGTGCATGGAGGATGGAGGTCAGTGGCTTGGCTTTGGACTGTGGCCATACCACTTGCCAACTGTGATCAGATACATTGCTACCGCTCTGAATTTGAGTTTGCTTTTCTATGCAATGGGTCTCTCTCTCTCTCTCTCTCTCTCTCTCTCTCTCTCTCTCTCTCTCTCTCTCTTCCTTCCTTCCTTCCTTCCTTCTTCCCTTCCTTCCTCCCTCCCTCCCTCCCTCCCTTCTTTCTTTCTTTCTTTCTTTCTTTCTTTCTTTCTTTCTTTCTTTCTTTCTTTCTTTCTTTCTTTCTTTCCTTCCTTCCTTCCTTCCTTCCTTCCTTCCTTCCTTCCTTCCTTCTTTCCTTCTTTCTTTCTTTCTTTCTTTCTTTCTTTCTTTCTTTCTTTCTTTCTTTCTTTCTTTCCTCTCTCTCTCTCTCTCTCTCTCTCTCTCTCTCTCTCTCTTTCTCTCTCTCTCTCTCTTCCTTTCTTTCTTTCTTTCTTTTTTCTTCAACAGTTTTGGGGCTTGAACTCAGTCAGGGCCTGAGCACTGTCTCTGTGCTTCTTTTGCTCAAGGCTAGCACTCTATCATGTGAACCACAGCTCCACTTCTGGCTTTTTCTGTTTATGTGGTACTGAGGAATTGAATGCAGGGCTTCATGCATGCTAGGCAAACACTCTACCACCAACTCATATTCCCAGCCTGGGTGTTTCTTTTTTAAAAATCCATTTCACTTCTGTCCCTCACCAGTGTTGATAAAGAAGCAATATCAGACTAGCAGACCTGGAGTTTTTATTTGTTTCTTAATCAGAGTTAATCACAGGTTTGCCATTACTAGGGGAAGTTTTATCTCCCAGAAAGATAACAAAGTAAGGACAGAGGAAATCTGGTGTGTCCAATCTTCTCAATTAGTCTGGCAATGTGCGTATTATCCCTCTACAGAATCAGAGAAATTGTTGTTTTGACAACTTTCGTCTTTAGAGCTGGAAAAGATCCTTTTTTTCTAATCAGCTTTGTCAAAGCCTGGTTCATTTTCAAAACATGTTCTGTTTTTCTCAATTCTGAAGTTTTTTTTTTTTTCCCCCTAAAGTATTAGCCAACATGTAAATCGAACTTGATTAGTACTACTTAAGTCCTTATGAGCTTAGAAAGTACAGGCTACCAAAAACCATCCATCAAAAATTTATTATATTTGATGTAAGTATGATGACTCTAAGTCTCTGAGGTCACTTTTTCATGAACTATCATATTTCACCCTTTGCAATTTTAGTCTTAGTGTGACTTTAGAGGCAAAGTAAGTTTTCTGTGAGCAATATATCAACACAGAATTAGATCTTAAATTTCCTCCATTCAGTTACTTTTTCTCTTTAATTAGAAAATTTAATCCATTTACATTCAAGGCAATGAGCAATATTCAAGATGTTCTTAGTAATACCACAATACTATTAGGAAACTTGTTCTCCAGTTTCTTATGGTTTCTTTCATTCTTCTTCCCTTTCTTAACATTCTTTTGAGATTAAGTGTATTTTAGTAGTGATTCCTTGCTTGTAGTAATAACAGTAGTATTAACTTTTATAAGTGATTTTCAGCCTGAAAATAATAGTACATTTCTGATTTGAAATAATAAAAAACAATAAACTTTTGATTTGATGCCACCATGAGGATTATCAAACCATATTTTGAAGCCAGGCACTGATGGCTTATGCTTGTAATCTTAGCTATTCAGGAGGCTGAGATTTGAAGATCCTGGTTCGAAGCCAGCTGGGGCAGGAAAGTCTGTGGGACTCTACTTTTATCTCTAATTAATGACCAGAAAGCCAGAAATGGAGCTGTAGCTAGAGTAGCAGAGCCCTAGCCATGAGCAAAACAATTTAGGAATCATACCCATGACTGGCACAAAACAAAACAAAGCATCTTTTGATTATGCCATGCTATTTTGAAATGATTTGTCATGATTGTAAAGATAAAAATAGAAAAGGAAAACAATATTTTTAAAAATAGATTAATAAAAACTCTACATTCAGCTCCTCACTCATTCTTACACTTTGAATTTATGGTGCTAAGCTCTACATTTTCCTATATGGCCTATGTGTTATTTTATTAATATGGTCATACTTTTTAGTTATTTTATTTTTCCATCTTCTCATTAAGACTATGAATGGTTTGCTGACTATGTTAACAATGTTGAAGTATTATCAATTTGTTCATAGAAAATACCGATCTAATTCCAGGGTAAAGGAAGACAACTTGTTGTTAATGGCATGGACTAGTAATGTGGCATTTCCAATGTCATTTGAGCTATCAAAGAAAAAAGAGCCAAGAACCAACATGTGTCAACCCTGTATTCCAAATGCAAGTTTGAATAGAGAGAAGGAACTGATTATAGAACCAGTACAAGGAGTAAGAGAAAGAAGCCAGGGCCAGGTGCTGGTGGCTCACGCCTGTAATCCTAACTACTCAGAAGGCTGAGATCTGAGGATCGAGGTTCAAAGCCAGCTGGGGCAGGAACATCCATGAGATTCTTATCTCCAATTAACCACCAGAAAACCAGAAGTCACACTGTGGCTCAAGTGGTAGAGTTCTAGCCTTGAGCTGAAGAGCTCAGGGACAGTGGCCAGGCCCAGAGTTCAAGTCCCACAACCAACAGAAAAAAGGAAAAAGGAAAAAAAGAAGCCAAGGTCAGTGAGCTGAAATCTATCTTAGGACACAGTGAATAACTATTTTCCCAAAGCCTTTTCTTGTAGGTTTAAACCCTCATTCATCTCATTGAAAAAGAATTCAGAAGTATAGCAAAGTAATTGTCTTTCCAAATGTTCATGAGGAAAATGGGAAGAATATATTGCAACTTACGGCTGCAATGGAGCATATTTTATTTTAGAGAAACAGCATTGAGGATTGGCATGATCTCACTCTAAAAAGGCTGAAACTCAAGCTAATATATTTTCAAGTAATAGTTTTAAATGGACTTTAAGACTTGATGTTCTCAGGAAACAATTGTTCTTTTCTTCTTCACCCAACTTAGCTATTTAAGAGCTGTGTGAATTTATTATTGAATAATAATGTTAAATATTTTTTATTTAATAAGTCTTAATTTTGTAATTTGATAATTTTTAATTTATTTAAAATTGTTTAGTAATTTATTTTTCCAATAAAATGTCATAAAATAGATGACATTCAAGTTTTCAGGCTCCACTTATGTTATGTCAATCTGTTATACAAAATAGTAGCTTGCCACTGACTTCCAAACAAGGATTCAAAAGATAATAATAAGCTCCTGGTTTGTATGCCTTCAGGAGAAGCCATCAACAGATATTCAGTGATGGAGAATGGGTGATACCTCTAAATACAGAAAACTAATAAAATTACATTATGCACCCAAGATGATTATGCATACAAGACTGCATAGTATCAACTTTAATTGTGTAATACATGTGTCATTAGAAATATTTTAAACTTCACATTTTATTTGTTGAATGGATAGTTTATAGTTGATTTCTTCATAACCTTGCATAGATCAGCCATGGAACTTCCAAAATGTTTATCCAAATGGAACTTAAACAGCTAATATTTTAATATTAGAAATTCCAGGAAGCCAAGTCAGGCTGTAATAGTCCCCTAAATTATGCCTCCCCCAATCTTATATTGAAGTAGTAACTTTCAGTACTTTTGAATGTGATCATACTTGGAAATAGGATTGTTACAGATTTTGGTTAAAATAAGGTCATTCAATAGTCCCAGAAGGACTATTGTTCCCAAAAGGAACAAAATCTGTATCGACCTAATATTGTAAATATAGAAAGTAAACAAGAGAGAGGCAGCACAGGTAATTTCTAATGTATTTACAGGTATTATCATATTAACTAACCTCTTAATTATTAGGATCCATCTCTTCAAGGAGTCAGTCCCATTCAGTGATTAAGTTTTATGATCTTCCTATCCATTTAACCCCTTCCAAGACACATAAATGACTGGACCCTGTGAGGATATTTGCTGCGGCTCCTTGGCTTTGAACACAAATGTAACACTTGAGGAGAAATGGTGGAAGAGGCCATGGAGATATTACCTGATAGAGCTTCAGAGCCTTTTTTTTGGGGGGGGGGTATAATTCACTTTTCACACATTTTATTTTTTCCAAGAGTTTCAGAAGTTTTTTTTTTTTTTTTTTTTTTTGCCTCCATTAATTCTGTTATTGCTTAACAGAGTTCTCCATCCACGTCAACCACTGACAGGTAAAATCACAACTTCTCCCTATTGATCAGACTCTGAAGAAAGTCCAGCTTAAACTTATGAATTCCCCATATTTCAGTACTATTTCTGAATCTCTATAGATAATAAAGGAATGTTCTTTGGCCATCATGTGCCTCATAGTCATAATACTGAGTAATTTTATCTTTCAGATGAAATCAGGATTAATAAATACTTTACAAATATAGGTCCTGGGGCTTGAACTCTGGACCTGGGCTCTGTCCCTCAGGTCTTCAGCTCAAGGCTAGTGCTCTATCACTTGTGCCCCAGTGCCACTTCCAGTTTTCTGGTGGTTAATTGGAGATAAGAATCTAATGGACTTTCCTGCCTGGGTTGGCTTTGAACTGTGATCCTCAGATCTCAGCCACTTAACTAGTTAGGATTACAGGCGTGAGCCACAGCCAGCCAGCTATCTACCACTTTTATCTATAATTCTCAGCTCTCAGTCTCCTCAGGTAGCTATGATTACAGGTATGAGCCCAGCTTTAAAAAAATTTGTTTGCCATAATTTTAAGATATACATCTTATCATTTAGGATATGGTTTTTTTATGCCATAGAAAACAAAACAAAACAAAAACCCAAATAAGTAATACTTATTTATAAGATCTATGTGAAAAAGGAATAAAAAACTATTGGACATTTTTTAGAAGCCACCAGGAAAGGATTTATATTCCCCAAGTAAAGTAAATCCCTTGATCAGTCTTCCTGTTCTCTAACCTTAGACTACAGGATTTCTCCCCCCATATTTTCCTCTTTCTATGTTGTGGAACCATTTAAGTGTTATGTTGTCCTAGCTATGAATCTGGAAAGAGTCTTCTTTCTGAAAATTCTGAAGATCCAGCACATGTATAACTAGCATATATCTAGTATACATATAGATAACTAATATGTATTATATAAAAGTATAAATTTATATATATAATTATATATATACATATATATATATATATAATTCAGTCCCTGTTTTACAAGTGTCAGCACCATTTCTTTTTGACATATCTAGAAAGGATGAAAATTTGTTGTGAGTAAGATAACCTCAAAGATGTGTTTCTTTTGCTTGGAACATAAATAAAATATTTTTAAATGATAAATTTTTATTTGTTGAAAAACATTCAATGGAGAAGTAGAGAAATAATTGTTAGGTAAGCTTATATGGCACAGGATTATGATTAGGTTCCACTAAAGAAATAAAATATTTTGTCTTTATATTCTTTTTGTTGGTGCTGGTGGTGATGGTTGTGGTAGTCATGGAGCTTGAACTCAGGGCCTGGGCCCTGTCTCTGAGCTCAAGTGTAGTGCTTTACCACTTTGAGCCACAGCCCCAATTCTAGATTTCTGGTGGTTAACTGGAGATGGGCCTCACACACTATTGGCTGGATTCAAACTGTGATCCTCAGCTCTCAGATCTCAGCCTCCTCAATAGGTAGGATTACAGGTGTGAGCCACCAGCACCTGGCTTTCATATTCTTTTTATAGTGGATATACTGCTATGTTAATGGAAATGATTAATACCTTCTTTTACCTGCTACAGAAACATTAGAATTATTTATTCCATATGATTTGTTTACCACTTTACCAATGGGAACTCTAGTTGTTTAAATACATCTGACTTAGAGAACAATTGAGAAGTTTTGAGACTGAAATTTGATGTTGAACTTTGTGAAACCTTGAAAAATGCATTGTTATTGTAGGTAAGATTTTACCATCTATCAAAATTCAGAAAAAAGGGTACTATAAAATCAAATCTACTAGGAGTCAAAAACTAGTGTACACTAAACTGTGAGTCTTAGAAAAGTTCCTGATGAGAAGTTGAATATAAATCTGAAGCATCATTTTTTAAAAATTTTTTAATAGTTCCTGATGAAAGCTGTCTGGATTAACATTCTGATCCTTTTGCCACATTTAAAAAGGAATAGTAAAAACAGTGGAGCAAAGAAACAAAAAAATGCTCTCATATTATTGTTGTTATTATAACACTAGCATTCTGAGTGTTTGTCTGATGTAATTTTTTTTCAGGAAGTCCTTTGAAAGGAAACCAAAACAAAATCATGAACAACGTTAGAGGCTGGAGAGGAGATTAACTAGACTGCCTTGGAAGCCAAAATTAAAAATTAAATAATGACTCCATTGTCAAGATGACATCACAAACAATAGGACAATTTCCATAAAGCTTCCAAATGTTCACTATAATATTCCTTCTTAAAATTACCCTCCAGCTATAGCTGTTGCAATAAATGTGATACATGAAGGTATTGGACATCTACTTAAACTCCTATTATACTAGGCTACTTCAGAGATGAAAAAGCTCAAAGCTCAAAGCAACATCTCCCAGATCCAGTTGTAGCTAGGATTCTGGGTACAAAGTAGTTTGTTGACTAAGATTGGTTTTAATGGCAAATAGGACCCCCACGGTATGGGCTTTCTTCAGGGTGTGCTCCAGTATAAAGGCAAGACTCTCAGGGCGACAATGAGACACAACAAGCACAGAAAGTAGCAGGCACTCAGAATTTGGGTGCCCAATCATCAACTGGGTTAGATGTCATGTGTCATTGGTGGTGGATGTGACACCTTCCTGATCTTAGTTTCTGAGAGGTAGATTTCAGCTATGCTTATAAGGCTCTTGAATTCAAAACAGCTCTCATGTCTGATGACATCAGGGCTGGACTTTATCTTGGTAGGTGAATTCCTGGTTGCTTTAATGACTTCATATGCTTGGATAGGTAGGTTCATATTAAAGTTGTTCTGATCATAGGTTGCGTTTTCCAAAGCAAGACTGGAGTTAAGGATTCATGCCCAAAAAATTTAGAAAATGCCCCCAGAAAGGGGGGAAAGCAGAGAAGCAAGAGAGGCAAGAGAGGGAGGGAGAAAGCAAGGGGAAGAACAGTGTCAGCCCACTGGTGCACAGAATAGCTTTAGCTTGGATCTTCAAGGGGACATTCCGGCTACATTATTCTCATACCTCTTCTTCACCCATGAAAATGAGGTAAAATTCCATCCTTTTATACCTGCCAAGGCTTTTTCCTTAAGAGGACGTTTCAGGCCCTTTTGCAAAGGGTAAAGAGGCCTCTGCTCCTCTGTAGCAATGCTCATAATAAACTTCAGGTTTAGAGCTCAGAAATATGGCACATAGGGTCAAGGAGTAAGGACACAGGAATAGTTTTTTTTTTTTAAAGGTAAATGAGAAAAAGGAGCTAAGGAGAGACTTCTCAAAAGAAGAGATAAGAACGGTAAAGAAATATTTGTGGAAATGCTCACTATCCCTGAACATAAAGGAAATATAAATCAAAACAACTCTATATATACTATCCTATATTGGCCAACATTGTGAATTCAAATAACAGTAAATGTTAGTGGGGATGTGGGGGAAAATGAAGTCTATTGGACTGCTGGTGAGAATGTAAATGAGTACAACCACTCTGGACAGCAATCTGGAGGTTCCTCAAACAACTAAATAGATCTTCCCTACGATCCAGCTATACCGCTCCTGGGCATCTACCCAGAACATTACAAGCCAGAATTCCATAAAGACATTTGCACATCCATGTTCATTGCTGTACTATTCACAAAAGCCAAGTTATACAAACAACCCAGATGCCCTTACAATAGATGAATGTATCTTAAAAAATGTACCTATACACAATGGAGTTTCACAAGGCATTAGAAAGAATAATATCATGCCATTTGCCTGGAAATGGATAGAGCAAACACAAATCATGTTAGGTAATATAAGCTAAGCTCAGAGAGACAAATAACACATGTTTTCCTTCATTTATGGAAACTAGATCTGAAATACCAGGACATGATAAACTATATAGAATGCTAAGCATTCACACACAGTGAGACCAAGGGAAGATTCTCTTTGGGGAGGAATACAAAGGTGCAATGCCTATGTGCCTCTGATTATAGAAAATAATACTTATTGAAAGGGACACCAGGAAATGGAAGCAAGTGTGATTTTTATTATAAAAAGGGAGGATAGAAAGGGATTTGATATGAACACAGATATGACGTGCTGCAGTTCACTTGCAAGTCAGAGTCTTCAAAATGGTAGAAAGTCAGTTTGTAAGAAAACATATAAGATCAGGATTGGTAGGATATTCTTCAGAGTTGATTGCTGTATTAGGTCCCAAGCTACTAGTTTTCTACCACTGCTTTTGCATATTCCTCCCAAGCTGAAAATTCCACACCCTTCAACAGTCTTCTATGTTTTAGAAAGGTAGGATAGGCTGGTGAAAATATCTCCACTAATAAATGTCATAGCCTATTACTAATACAACTTGACATGAAGATAATTCTCCTTAAAAATGCTCCACTTGATCCATTTGCTTCTTCTAAGAAAAACACATCGAAGCAGACCTTGTGTCATAGCATTAGATCTTTGTCTACTAGGTCTTTAAGAATTGTTTTCTACCAATTTTTGAAGGAGCATCTGCCTTGATGCAAATTAGAGTTTGAAAGTGATTGTGCTTTACTTCATATAACCAAAATTAGAGAGCAAGAAAAACGTTTTCTTTTTCCTTTGGTAGAGTATTATTTAAAGATAGAATAAGAATATTTCCATTTTGCTTTTTAAAATGCCTGTCCTGGGGCTTGAACTCAGGGCCTAGGTGCTATCCCTGAGCTTCTTTTGCTCAAAGCCTGCACTCTACCACTTGAGCCACAGCACCACTGCCAGTCTTTTTTGAGTAGTTTATTGGAGATAAAAATCGCCATCCTCAGATCTCAGCCTCCTGAGTAACTAGCATTACAAGGGTGAGCCACCAGTGCCCAGCCATTCTGTTTATTTGTACACGTAAGAGATGAGTAGCTTTTATATAGAAATCTACACATTTTTCTTCAACTTTTGATGAGTAAGCTTGTGAAGGATCTACTTTGACTCAATGATATCCTTCTCAAAAACCATTCCTGTATATCACTTCACAGTTTCAAGCTTCTTATTCATGCACTGTGAAACCACCCTTTAAGTCTCCCACACTCTCGGTAGGAATCATGAAGTTTGTCTTCAGGGAAGTATGAGATCTTCTTCTATCTGAGGCCCTAAATATGAATTACCCTAATTGTGTTTTTATCCATTAACCTGACTTCGACCTTGATCTGAGTTTATCCCCTCCATGAATCTTAACTGATGGTTTATAAACTGCTAGCTCCTTCTTGAGTCCCAGTTTATGGCAAATCCAATTCTTGAGCTTCTTTGATGCAAAGACCACATCATTTGTTTTCTTCTGTGCTTTGACTCTTGGGACTCAATCTCTTGCCATTGAACACTTCTATAAATCCGATGGGAAAGTCGAGTTAGGGACCACGCAAGGGAATTGACTATTATCCTTGAAAAACATATCACCTTCAATTTATTGTGAAATGACAAATCAAAAGCTATCGTTTTTCTCATACATCACCAATTGCCAATCCTTCGATTTGTCTAGAAATAAGAACAAAATGAAAATAAGAGACAAATTATGCAATTAAAATAAATAAGTGCAGCTGTTTTACAGAGCTCTCTACATGAAGTTGAGCTGCCACACTACAGTAAACTGTAGCTTTTCTGCCTTGATCTTTCTGTTCTGTCATGGCTGTTGTGTCTTTCTTAAGAAGGGACAACAGCCCTCCCTAAGTAGGTCATCAACACTTAAAAGTAGGAAGATAATATAAAGACATTAAATTTAGCTTTATGGTGTCTGACCTCTAAGACCTGTCTGTAATAAGGACGCAGAGGCTCCTACCTCATTGAGTGTAAGACTTAAGTCATAAAAAATCATGAAAAGCACCCAGAACAATCCTTAGCATGTAAGTAAATTCTGTACAAATTTGACTTCTCTTCTTTCTGGACAGCAAAAAGAACTTGGAAATATCAACAATCTGGTCAATGGCTTTTTATTCTCTCTTCTTGTTTATGAGCAGCACATCACATCTGTCAACAGCTGGAGTCTGTGTGTGATGTCTCCTGGCTTCTATTTATTGGAACTTAAAGGCAATTCTTTTTTCTGTCTCTATGGAGTCAGTCACTTTTTGCCTTTTTTCATCTATAATGTCCTCTGCAAGGATGTGCTTGCTATCTTCTTCTTATCTTTGCTTTTGCTCTTTTCTCTTGGATTTTTGCTATTTTCCAGGTGCCTGAGCACTGTCCCTGAGCTCTTCAGCTCAAGTGAGCATTCTACCACTTGAGTCACAGCACTATTTCCAGTTTTCTGGTGGTTAAATGGAGATAAGAGGCTCACAGACTTTCCTGCCTGGGCTGGCTTTGAACCATGATCCTCAGATCTTAGCCTCTTGAGTAGCTTTTAAGAGGTTACATTTACTGTAAAGGACCAGAAAAATACAAGAAATTTCAGAGTGGAAGATAATGCATTAAAAAAGAGGGACTCCTATCATTTGCTGCATATATAATTGATTTATATAAAATATAACAATAGTAGAATATTTTCAATTTGGACATACATATGTATGTGTATTTCAGCTCTATCTATCTGTCTGTCTGTCTATCTAACATCATCACCATCATCATCATCATCATAGTCATCATCATCATCATCATCATCATCATCATTATCTATAGACCTTTACCATTCCATTTTTTTCTTTCAGATATTCTTAAATTGCTCATTAGTGCTGCCTCTTTTTTTTGTTTCATCTTGAGGAAGTCTTTTCAGCATTTCTATATGGTAAGCCTAAATGACAATGAATTTCCTCAATTGTTGATCATGTGAGAATGTCTTTATCTCCTCTTCAAAACTGAAATACATACAGCTTTGCCAGATATAATCTTTTTGGTTGGCTAGGTTGCCCTCAGTTTACAGTGGAGAAGTGCTAGAGTGGCTTTTAGAAGATCATTTTAAATTTTATTTGTTTCCTTGGTTGGCCAAACTTCCTTCAAGGATACACAGAAAAGTGTATAATGGTGATGCACCGATCACTTCTTGCTAAGATACTGAGGAGTTTCTTTCCCTCTAATACTGAATGAGAATGGCTGCAGGGACATCTAAGGTTCACTTGTCTTGTTTGGAATGCTACCTTCCAAGGCCAGTGTAGTTTGTCTGAAATAGCTGTGACTGGAGCAAGTCCACATGGAATAGGAATTGTGGCTTCATTTGCTGTGGTCCGTGCAACTGGAGTGATCTCAGAGTGATCTTTTTTTTGGGGGGGGTCTGGTCATGGGGCCTGAACTCTGGGCCTGGGCTGTCCCTCAGCTCTTTTTTTAAAATTTAATTTAATTTTATTTTTTGTGAACATACTGTACAGAGGGGTTACAATTACATGGGCAGGATAATGCGTACATTTCTTATCAAGCATTGCAGCCTCCTCCTTTGTTTACCCTTCACATCCCTTCCCATCCTCCCCCCACCCACCTCCCCACCCAATCCTCCCCCCCTCCCCCCACCCTCAGAGTGATCTTAACATGAGTAGGCTCACATGAATGCAGTCCAGCAGCTTGCCAGAGAAGGGACTGCTTAGCAGACAGTTCTTTGCTCCTGGCTGCCAGAAATAAAAAGAAGGACTATCTATTGCATTGGCAAATAAACAAACAAAAATGTTATAGGGTGCCTACCATAAATTAGCCGAAACATGGTCGATTCAAGGGAAAATTCAAATAGTGTTAATTCCTTAGTCAAAAATTCTTTAGTCAACAAAATAAACACCAGGAAACTGGTACTTGAAAGAAGTGGGGTAGCATCAAGGAGAAAGTGGTAGATAAATGAAGAGGAGAAGAGGGGGAGAAGGCAGTCAAGAATTCAATGTATAGCCTACAAAATTAAGAAAAGTAAGGAACAGGTCGGTTGGGAGGGATGAGTGAGAATGTTGAAAGGGGTGATATCCATCAAGATGCATTGTATTAGTAGACTGCTTTGTTAAATGGCAAGTCCATTGTACTGCTACTTAAAAAGAATATCAAATAAAAAATAGATAATAAGCTTTAGAGGAAAGATGAACCCAAAACTAACATTCTGAAAAGCATGTAATGATGATTCCTATTGCTTAAGTCCCCTAGGGAGAGTTATAGACCCTTTCTCTACACACTTTTGAGCTACTAAACCCAGAAGAAATACAGCCTCCTTAACCTGTTTTCTTTCCCAGAAAAAATGAATTTAATAATAAATGTTTATGAGTAGCTAAAAATATAGTCTATTGCCATGATGGATCTTATTCTACACTTCTGCATGGAGTACAATTTTTTTCTTGTTATTTTTGTCTGTTTTGTCCTTGAATTTGGCTTTTGCAAGTACATGCTTTTCTAATAGGTTTTCTTCTCATTCCTTCCATGACTTAATATATTCAAGATAAACACTGATGACATTGTCGTCATCATTGACTGATAACTTTATAGGTATAATTAGACTTTGTGAAGGTCTTCTTTCATAAATCTGGAGAACATCCAATAAGAACTAGGAAGAAATGCTAGTTAAAACAAGCATCCAACTAAAATAGTTTAGGGAAAAGATGACTTGTTTTATGTAAGTCTGAAATTGTCCAATTGTGCAAATTTCAAAATAAAGCTGGAAACATTGATTCACTATTACCAGATAATCAGTGTCTGTTTCTCTTTCTCTGTTTTACTGTTGCCTCATTTCTTATACAGCTTTTTACCATATCATGGAAAAATATTCTCAAAGTTCCATACTTACCATGGTTATTGCAGTCACAATTCTAGACAAGTCCTCTTTTCCAGTATATGTTTTGCCAATGATAAGTGAAAGCGTATGGGTTTAAATTATGATCATAAATCATACTGTTATCCTTGACCGAGTATATCTCTGGAATGCTCTATTGGTCAAGTTTGGGTAAAATCTCCAATCTGAAGACTTGTTGGAAATGGGAAGACAAACTGGAAGAAATGCACCTAAACCATAGTGAATTAGCTTCTACTAAACATCAAATGAAACAAAAACTAAAACCTTACCAAAACTATCAGACAAATTTGAGAAAATGTTTCTAAAGAGGCAAACATTAATTGCCAAAGAGAGAAAGAGAGAGAGAGACTGAGACAGAGACAGAGACAAAGACAGAGACAGAGACAGGCATATAGAAAAAGCTCAAATTTCAGGAGCTAATTACCAAACTATGAATTAGAATACATTTACAGAATATTTTGTCTTTGGCTTATCAATCAAACACAACTCTAAAAGTTCCTCACTCTGTGATTGTACTGTGGCTTTCATGGGTGCAGATTACCTTGACTCAATGGAGTAGTTGTACTTCGGATTTTATTTTGTACCTGAACGCCCACCTTGTACTGTAAGTCAAGCTACATGCCTCCATTTCTCTGTCTTCCTGGGGTTCCATTCTAAGCCTTGGCTCATTCAAAGTAACTGGTGTGGAGAAAGGATTTTCCTGAGTGTGTCAACCTGAGTAATGGCTGGAGTGACTCTGAATCTTGACCCCTACATGTGTGACCTCAATTGTTTCACAATGCTTCTGTGCTTGTTTCTTTGTTCATGCTGAAGAAATTATTTTGTATTTTGTTTGAACTTGTCTGGAAGAAAAGATATTCATTACTTCAGCAGAGACCTTGGTCCTGAAGCCTTTTCCCTATGTTTTGAAAAATATGAGACTTTTAGCTGCTGTCTCTCCCTGATTCTTTTATTTTGGTCCTGTTGTGGAAAATTCTAAAAGTCAACATTTTTAAAAAATAGCAGGTAAACACAATTACAAAGAATTAATCTAATTAGTCAATGAGATAATAAGACAATTTTGCTGACCACAGAGACCTTAGACTGCAAAGAATTTCTTAATAGGGTATAAACTGTAGATACAGTTTGTAAAACTGTCACTAGTATGCAAGTATTATCTAAATGATTTAACTTACCTCATGCTAGAAATTTTCTTATTAAGTAAGATGCTTGATGATGTTTGCGAATTTACTGCGTATGTAACAGACATAATAAAATTGTGCTGGTCTGTATTTTTTTCTCAAACATTATTGTTATGTTTTATTTTATCTTCTTTCTGTCTCTGTCTCTCTGTGTCTATGTCTGTCTGTCTGTCTGTCTGTCTGTCTCATCTCTCATCTCTCTCTCTCTCTGTCTCTCTCTCTCTGTTTCTCTCTCTCTCTCTCTTGGCATTGGGAATTAAACCTAAGGTCTCACATTGGTAGACCTCTCTCCAGCCCTACTCCTGCCTTTAAATATTATGTTACTAAATGCAATAAAACAGTATGACTAATAGTAGAAAAGCCAAGCTTATTCTTAATTAAGATGACTTTAGAACAGGGGATAATACAGTAGAATAAAGATCACCTCTTTTTCTCTGAAGAGTCAAACACGAAATATTTTGGGCATTTTTGTAGATCAAACAATTTGGACAACATCTGTTTCACTTTCATAGATATTATAGCAGCCATAGGAACACAAATGCAAGTAAACTTCTTCCAATTAACATTTGCAACAGGTTGCAGCCATATTGGGGCTGAATGCATTGGTTGCTACAGGTAGCAGAAATCTGAATGATAGAATCTGCTGAGGAAACTTCTGTTGGAAAAAATCTTAGTTTTGTGACTGGGGAAATCTTAGTTTTGTGACTAAAATCTATTCTTTCTGAGCAAGAGAATTTGGGCAAGGAATATCAGGTGTGGATAGGTTAGGGGCCTTGCAGAAGTAAACACTTGCAGAAAGGCTTATTTTCAATACCTGCACTTGTGTCCAGACACAAATCTAAGAATTGAAGATATGGAAGACCAGGTGTCTATTTCTTCTACTTTCTACCCTAATGTTGAGTGATCTTCTATAGAAAGTTAAGTATTTTAATAGCTAATGCTCATATTCTCAATTGAAGCATTTCTGTTTCTTCTAGAGTAAGGTAGACTAATTGTTACAGAATAAAAGGTAAGACATACCTGGAGTAAATCAATTTTCATTTATTTCAAACTGGGAGACATTGTGAGCACATTTTAAATGAACGTGGTGTCTCAGGAAAGAAAATTGATGCCTCTGTGAATATCATAGATGAGATGGATTTAACCTTTAAAAGGTTGTTCTGAACATAACATACAAAGTCAAATTTTATGTTTCTAGGAAACCTTGCATGTGGTTAAGGCAGCAGAAAAGCATCAATCAAACTCTCAGTTCCATTGGTCATATGTAGTTTCAGAAGTTAAATATTTACTCTTTAAGTATTTTTAGAGGCAGATTCTACATGGAGTGTCAATATGTATGTTCATATCATGGTGAAATGGAATGCATTCATCAAGTAAATGTAAGCTCATTATTTTCCTGATGTGACTAGGGCTGTCTTGGTTTTAGGCATCACAGAATCAAGGATATACAGGAAAGTTGGGGCTTGTATGAAACTGAGCAAGGTCTTGAGTTCCAGGACCAGCGCAGGCATCAAGTTTTATAGTCAATGAAGGCATAAAAATGATGCAAGTCTTTGAAAAGGTCATCAAATACAAAGAAGAGATTAAACCAATGCTATTCTGCAGTGTATGAAACAATGAGGCTTTTGTCTTCTAAATTCTATAACCAGTTCTATTTTGTTCTTGCCCCACTAAGAATTAGAAAGTAAAGGAGTAGGAAATTAAAAGAAGGAAAATGTCTTTTATAGTGAAGGCATCAGAGTCATATGGGATGTTTAGATTTTGTTATTAAAAAGGTCTCTCTGTCCCTGATCTTTCAGATTTCCTTCACCACTGTGGCTCAGTCTTCATGAGCAAAATTGAACTACAGGAATGCCACTTTCATCAGCTTCTGGGAAACCAAATGGAGTCAAGGCTTGTGTGTGGTATTTGCAATAGCAATTAGCAGATACATAATGTCTAATGCTATGGAGTGGCCAGTCATTGAATAATACTGATTGTGTCTGCTCCTTCTCAGGTGGATACGCTAGGCAGACATTAGAGATGCACAGAAAATCAGAGCTGGTTTTTCTTAATGATCTTACAGCTTAGTGTTATAAAAATACTAATAAGCTCAAGAATATAAAACAACGGTGTGATGTTTCAACAATAGCATGTGCAAAATACCAAGGAAAGAGTGGTGAAATCTTGAGAAACTGATGACGTTTTACAACAGGAGCTCTATTTGAGACCCATCTTAATAGATAAATGTGAAATAGAAGCTGTTTTTTTCTTGAGTATTGAGGGGAAATTGACAGAGGTCACATTGGAGCAAAGGGAGCTATTCTTTTGGTGACTGCTATAAAAGGTTTATACGTATTACAAAATAATATTGTACAAAATTTGTCTAGAAAAATCCAGAATATAGTTATAATCAGCAAGGAAGACAAATAAAAATATATGATGTTATAAATAGGAACTGCTTTTCTCTGCCTGACAAGGTCCTCAAAAATTCAGCAGCTTCCCCTGTGAAGAAAGCCTTAATTCCTTCAGGACATCAACACCACAAAGGCCACAGGCCAGACTAACAGGATCTCAGCCCATGCTGGTGGGACACAGCATGTGTTTGTGTTTCAATCTCTCCTGATCTTTCCACTCTGTATCAATCTTCTCCTTTTGAGTTCTTGCCTTGTGGACTTCAAAGTCAAGCACTGAAGACAGCAATCTTTCAGACAGTACATGACCGGCTCCCACCATGTATTCCTTGTGCCTTAGCTTTCCTAGCTGACCCCTTGACTGATAAAACTAGGTTCTAAAATATCTTGCAGTAGAAATATTTCTTTTTTTGTTTTGGTACTATTTTATTGTAAAATGCTGTACAGAGGGGTTACGGTTACATGAGCAAGGTAATGATTACATTTCCTATGGAGCATTGCTGCCTCCTCCTTTGTTTTCCCTTCCCTCCCACCTCCACAATTACCACCTCCCTGCCGAAGTTGTAAAGTTGGTTTTCTTTTCTTTTGTCTTTTTATTTCTTTTTTATTTCCTTTGTTTTCCTTTACCATCCCTGCCCTCCCAGCACACCCCCCCCCACCAAAGTTGTAAAGTTCATTTTTCTACATAGCATCTTGTACATCTCATTGTTGCAATGGGTCCATCTTTATCCCTATTTAAACAATTTGTTTTTCCCTTCCCCTTCACAAATTATACTAACATCAAGTCCAGTGAAAACAAGGGTTATACCATGGGAGAGGGACATACAAAACAACAAAGAGATAATCTTATAAATACAATCACAAGAAAGAAAAAACATTTGAGTTCTTATCTTGGGGTTCATTTCACCTAACATCAACTTATCTGACCGTTTCTGCTTGTCTCAAACATATACTAGTTATTGCAAATAAGGGAAACCATGGGACCTATGTTTCTTTGGGCCTGGCTTACTTCACTTAGTATAATTTTTTCCAAGTCTTTCGATTTCCTAACAAATGGGCAATGTCATTCTTTCTGATGGAGGCATGGAATTCCATTGTGTATATATACCACATTTTCTTGATCCATTCATCTCCTGAGGGGCATCTGGGTTGGTTCCATATCTTAGCTATGGTAAATAATGCTACAATAAGCATAGTTGTGCTGGTAGCCTTAGTATGGCCTCGTTTGTGATTGTTTGAGTAAATGCCCAAAAGTGTGATTGCTGGGTCATAGGGGAGCTCTATGTGGAGTCTTTTGAGGAACCTCCATACTGCTTGCAGTAGAAATATTTCTGAATAGTAATCCTGTCCACATAGATAGAAATCAATCCATTATCAAATACTCTAAATTAAATTATCCAGGAAATGTCTCCATTTTTTTAGATGAAATTGAGGAGCTAGTTGGGACACATGCATCTCTCAGTTTACAAGAGTTTTACAGAAACATTTGTGCTAATTATCTCTGAAAGATGATGGCTAGTGATAAAAGCAGGTTTGGGGAATATGGCTGTTGCATTGGTTCCCCTCTTGGTTTCTTTGTTTCACCATTTTTGTTCCCTTTCCCTTCTCTAATTCAGATAAATGTATATACAAGACAATAGGTTGGAAATTATCTGTACAACTTGGTGGGGGGGGATAGGGGAGAGGGAAAGTAGGAGAAAATGAGGAGAGGGTAACAAGTTCGACAAGAAATGTATTTATTATCTTAAATAACTGCAATCACTCTGTACATCACCTTGACAATAAAAAAGTTCTGTTTTTGTCAAAAAAATCAGCAGCTTCAATCTAGGCATATTTATTATACCACACTTGCTATGAGTCAAGAATATGATCACAGATTTTCTGAGTCAAGACTCTAGTTCAAGGTTGCTTCAGAAACTGTCCTTGAGTCTGTCCACCCACCAGGGGTGGAGTTCAGATCTGAAGGCTCAGGATGGGGGAGGAGGAACATGATTGTTAGTACAATTCAGTTTCTTTGAGGCTACCAAGGGCCTCACATCCTCTGGCTATTAGTGGGAGATCGCTCTCGTTTCCTCTCTACCTGGGCATCTAGATAGTTTAATTCACAGCAGGAAAATTACCTGATCTCAAGAGTAAGACAGACAAAATCCTCATAGAACATCCAAAATATAGGTCAGAGTTTTTTCATAGCTCATTTTAGTAGTAATATTCCATGTCAATATTGGTTTCTACTCATTTGAAATGAGTCAGTAAACCTGTTCTATTCTCCAATACAGAAGCCCATGAATGATAGGTGACAAGGAACACTGAGAGAAATGTAAGCTATACCCTAGAACAATTTTGTGGTGGACCAATGCATTTATTATATTCAATATACATAGGTGAAAATCAAACCAGGGGAACTGAAGGGATGGGTGGGGTTGAGAGAGATGGAGAATGATGACATTAACACGCTCTGTATTATCCTGGCTCCAGTGGCTCATGCCTGTAATCCTAGCTCCTCAGGAGACTTGAGAATCATGGTTTGAAGCCAGCCTGGGCAGGAAAGTCTTTGAGATTCTTATTTCCAATGAGCCACCAGAACCCCGGAAGTGGCGCCATAGCTCAAAGTGGTAAAGCGCTAGTGCTGAGTGAGAAAAGCTTGGGGACAGTGCCTAGGCCCTTAGTCCAAGCCCCATTTATTATGAATTTAATAAATATATACACACATAAATTAGAAAAACACTATTTTTTGAGTCGGCATAAAGCTTGGTTACTCTTTCTGGAATATACTATTCTTTTTTTATTGGGAAAATACTGTACAGAGGGGTTACAATTACATGGGCAAGATAATGAGTACATTTCTTATCAAGCATTGTAGCCTCCTCCTTTGTTTCCCATCCCTTCCCATCCTCCCTCCGTCCCCCCCAATCCTCCTCCCCCACACCAAAGTTGTAAAGTTCGTTTTTGACACAACGACTTGTATATCTCATTGTTGCAATGGGTCCACCTGTATCCCTATTTAAACGATTTGTTTTTCCCCTTCCCCTCCACAAATTATACCGACATCAAATATAGTGAAAGCAGGGGTTATACTGTGGGGAAGGGACATACAAAGCAACAAAGAAATAATCTTATAAATGTGTTAGAAACAATCGCATGAAAGAAAAAAAAAACATTTGAATACATATCTTAGGGTTCATTTCCCTAACATCACCTTAGCTGACCTTTTCTGCTTGTCTCAGACATATACTAGATATTGCAAATAAGGGAAACCATGGGACCTATGTTTCTTTGGGCCGGCTTACTTCACTTAATATAATTTTTTCCAAGCCTTTCCATTTCCTAAAAATGGGGCAATGTCATTCTTTCTGATGGAGGCATAGAATTCGATTGTGTATATATACCACATTGGAATATACTATTCTTAACTGAATTTTACAAAATTTTTCTTTTATGATGCCGGGGATAAAACCCAGGACTTAGCACTTGTGAAACAAGGTATCTGCCACTGAGCTATATCCTAGGCCTGGAATATATGTTTCAGCTATTTTCTTAATAACCTAATATTAAAAAGAAGAATATTTTTTTATTTGTATTTATTTATTTATTTATTTTTGTTGGTTGTGGGGCCTGAACTCTGGGCCTGGGCACTGTCCCTCAGCTCTTCAGCTCAAGGCTAGCACTCTACCACTTGAGCCACAGCACCACTTCCAGTTTTCTGAGTGCTTTATTAGAGATAAGAGTCTCACGGACTTTCTTGCCTGGGCTGGCTTTGAACCGTGATCCTCAGATCTCAGCCTCTTGAGTAGCTAGGCATGAGCCACCGGCACCCAGCTAAAAAGAACAGAATATTTGATAGCAAAATGAAACAAATTTGTGATCCCATAACTTAAAGAATTAATATCAACTCACTTCAAAAAGTTAAGAAAAACCAAATATTATTTTATGAGTCATCTTTGTTAAAGGTCATGTGTACAGGCAATTGTTAAAAGTGTTGTTTTTGCAAGACAGTCTAGTAACCACCCATTAAAAAATATGATCTTTCAAAATGAAGGTGAATTAATTGATCATTCTTAG
Organism: Dipodomys merriami; assembly: GCF_024711535.1. NCBI lineage: Eukaryota > Metazoa > Chordata > Mammalia > Rodentia > Heteromyidae > Dipodomys > Dipodomys merriami. Next base: position 20,726,149 of record NW_027202826.1, read on the forward strand.
TGGTAAATACAGAATAAGAGAAATAATAAGAAGAATAAGAGAAAATAAACATTTTCCTTTGGCAACAATGCTTTAAATAAGCACATCTGGCTTTGATTTCATCAAAGTTCAAGGATTTCAGCGGAATTTGTTGTCTAAATCAGGAGCAATGACAACACCTCTCTTCTGATCCTTTATCTTATCTGGAACTCCAGAAAAATCCTTCATCATCCTGTGTGTTTTCTGAATTCTGAATTCCTTACATATGATGCTATGAGATAAAATGTTTCAGTCAACCATGGAAATGAAAAACAGCTAATGGAAAAACAACAACAACAATGGTCTGAGCAGCAGAGATGAGAAATGAAAGTGGGAAAAATAAATGTTATTTTAACCACTAAAAATACATTCATTCAAGGCAGATTTAATTGAGAAACTTCTATGCTTCATATTTTGTGTAGGAGTTTTAGATATATGGACAAATACAATAGCAACTTGAAGAAGCAAACACACATATAATTGGTAGATAGATACTAGTCATAAGATGAAAATATTTTATTTAGGCAAAATTGTATCAATTAAATGCTTAGCATAAAATATTTCTTGATGGGGTTTATAACTGATTAATGGTGTTCTACATTTTCTGAGTAAAATGCTGTTATTCATTTAACCTTTTAATCGTGGCTTGAGAGTAGATTTCCTCAACTTAAATGATAGCTGTGCAACTTTTCTTTGAGTTGGATAAAGATGAACTGTTCACATATCTTTACAATCTGTTTTGAGTGACATTACATTTCATCCTGGTGTTGGTCCTCCCGTATTCATTTTTGGCAGGTCTACTGAACACTAAACTCATCTTCAATATTTCAATCTTGCTTCTTCTAGGATCTATTTCACTTGCTGTGAAATTATCTTGTTCCTATATCTAGGTGTCTGTCTCTCACAGTTCTCTTAAGCCTTCATGAAGATGGCACTTTTGGAAAAAGGCCCATCTTAGGATATCATGTAAGATTGTAGCCAGCCTTACCTTCACCTTTGCATACATTTTCTTCTGTGTTAGCTTGCTGTTAGCTTTTTCTTTTGTTACATGACATTTGTCAGTTTGTAAATGCTATTCAATTGACTTATTACTTGTATTAGTTACTTATATTCTGTTCTTCCAACAATGTAGCTTTCTGAGGACAAGGACAGAAAAAAATTGCTTCTAGTAGCATTCACTTCTACATAACCATTTGTTTAGTGCTTCTTAGAGCTAAGTGCTAAGCATTCAGTCATAAAAGAGAATGTAGTTTCTGCCCTAAAAGAAATTACTGTCTTATGGAAAAGGTGCAAGTTGGAAACAAATCAGGCTTAATGGATTTTATGAATTGTTTCAATAAAGGCAAAATGGGAATGCAGTTGAAGACACAGAACTTAATAAGCTCCATGAACTATGAAGATATCGTCAAGAAGGGGAAATGATACCATCAATTTACAATCTTATTTGTACTCATACCAGCATTTCTGCTACCATGATCCTACCTACATTTTGTCACTTAACATTTCGTTAAAGCACTCATTCTTACAAGTCATTCTTTCCTCAATGAGGATGTTCTATTTCTGTTTTGTCTCGAGTAGACCTTGTGCAGTACCACAAAATAGTTTTAAAGACCCTGTATCTGGAATTAGTGTACCAGGGATTACAATAATTCACTTATAGCTTAATTGCTGTGCTACTGTGTCCTCATTCTTAAAAAGAGGAGGAGAGTACTGCTTAGAACAAACAGACTTTGTAAAAAAAAAAAAAAAGACAAATAGTTTACTGAAGGTCAAGTCATCAGGAAATTACAAAGCGCTTTATGATTATTAACAATAACTGATTAAGAACTCTTGTGGGAAGAGAGAGAATCCAATTTTGGAATTACCGCTGTACGTGCATCAGTACTTATTTCCAGTAAAATAAGTGTTCTGAAATATACTGTCTTTTGATGATCTCAGAGTTTAGCTAAAATAAAAAAAAAAGTGGTGTCTGATTGTGGGTACAGATGCAAACACTGTGCCCTAACAATCCTTGGAATCCTGGCACTCCTTAAACTCAACAATAAAATGAGTTATCCGACAGAATTCATTTCCAAACTTATTTTTAAATAGTTAATTGGAAATAAGGGTCACTGAGGAATTGTATGATACTAAGTGCCTTTTGCATTAGGCATATTTTATTTTCCTGAAGGCATACTCCTGTAGCTGTGTGGGTGTCCTTCATCAAGGTGATACAGCTGGCAATAGTTATAATGGCAATGACATATTTGGCTTGTAGCTTGTCTGATTCTGAGCTCTAGAGTTCACTTGTTTATTCCAGGGGTTAGCTAAAGCAGCAAGTCTGGAAACGATCTAGGTTAACAGGATATGAACCATGTAAGCCTGTACTTAGGCATTTCTTAATTTTCTATCCATCCAAGTCTTGAGATGGTTAAAGAGTTTGGGAACATTTAGCAGGGTGATTTTTACTCATGGTTATGAAAAAATACTATGTATTTGCTTGGGCTAGAATCCATTCCCTATTATTTTAGCAGAAGGGACTTGATTTTTATGGTGGTAAATGTATCCTGAGCATTTCCAGTGAAATTTATGTGATCCTTATAGAATTAATGCCTTAAGTTGAGCTATTTAATGAAGTCTAAGGTGTGTGTGTGTGTGTGTGTATGTGTGTGTGTGTGTGTGTGTGTGTGTGTGTGTGTGTGTACAATTTTTGTGTGTGCTATTGGTAGGCTTGTTTCTCATGGCTGGCACTCTGCAACTTGAACCATTCCTCCAATTCAATATTTTTCCTACTTAATAGGAGATAGAAACTCCTAGATTTTTTCCTTCTAGGTGATTTTTTGAACTGACATTCTAATCTCAGCCCCCTTGAATAGCTAGCCTTATAGGCATGAGCCATCAGCACCAGCTTAATGATATATTTCTTTACAAAATTATCTGCATGTCAGTTGTACAATGGTAAGAGCACACTGGAACATTTTCACACATGTAGACAATGTATCCAATGTGTATTTTGTGAAAACTCACCCCCCTCTTCCACAGCCCTGACCTCCTTCCTCTTCTAACAGTTTTCACATGCATTGTTGTATTTTCATTTATGTAAATAAAGTACTTTGACCATATTTAACCTCATAATGACATTTTGATGGAATTAAATAATCAAATAAGGACAAATGTGCTTCGATTACGCAAATGAAGTTCACTTTCACAGCTTTTCCTTGAGTCATTGAGAGACTTTCTCTTCCTAGAGTAAGTAGACCACAGAAGATAGACAAGACTAACAATTATTTTCTGTAAATATGTGAACTGAAGACAGTACAAACTTCAGGATTCAGGTTAGAGTGATTGATGTAGCAAACACATTTGTTTGGTTTTTTTTTTAGTTGAGACCTATGCTACATTATAATTGCTATTGTGCATTTCAACTTTTGATTTTGAACTAACCAGACTATTTCGGCTAAGCAAGTATGATGGAGACATTTGCAACTTCAACCACAAAATTCTGACACAAGTTTTGTTGTTCTCAGCAGGGTCATCTCATCTTAACCTTGCTTTACTGAAACAAAGTTGTTTGATACTTAATGTTCAGAGGTCTTTGAGTCAGAGGTCAATGTCTGCTTTTGCTTGTACTGAAAATTCTATCTCTTCTTATCTGTTAAGGAGAAATAAGAATCATCACAACCAAGAAATGAGCCAAACCATAGAGTTGCTGATATTCTTGTGTATGTCAATTCAATCTGTGTCATGTAATGAATGGTTTTCAGTTCCTCTGAAAGAAGAAGGTAGTTTTTTTCTCTATGAGGAAAAAGTTCATTCTTTCATAGTTTTTTATTTACCTCTAAACTTTATGAACCAATGGGAACATGTTCATAATTTCTCAGTCAATCACTAGCTGGGGTTTTGAGGGATTTGCTTTTCTATTAATTTGTCTTAATTGACATAAAATTATGTGTATACATATACATTTATGAGGTACAATGTGATGTTTTGATGGATATCTATATTGCAGGAAGATTTAGTAAAGTTAATTATCATATCTATCAGTATGGTTCCTTACTTCTTTTTGTGCTGAAAATGTTAAAAATCAATAGGCATAGGCAGAAACTTTTTGAAAAGAGGGCCAGGTGCACAACAGATAGGAAAGGCACTTGACAAATGGAATTACATCAAAACAAAAAGTTTCTGCACAGCAAAGGACATAGTTACTATACTAGAAAGACAGCCAACACACTGGGAGAAGATCTTTCCTCATTAGACACTAAATTAAAAATGAACTACACCATTTATGGGTGGGGATAGAAGAGAAAATTTGGGAGAGAGCAAAAGATTAGGTGATATTGTCCAAAAAGAAACGTACTCAAGGAAGTGGCACTGTGGTTCAAGTGGTAGAGTGCTCGCCTCGAGCTGAAATGCTCAGGGACAGTGCCCAGGCCCAGAGTTCAAGCCCCACGACCGACCAAAAAAAAAGGAACGTACTCATTATCTGACTTAATGTAACTGTAACCCTTCTGTTCATCACCTTTATAATAGCAATAAAAATTGTTAAAAAATTAAAGTCTTTTGCATGTTGAAGCATATTATACATCAATATCAGCTTGGTCATTAGGTAGTACAATACAGAATAGAACTTCAATAGCACAGGAAATGATGAGAACTGATAAATGGGATTGCATCGAATTGAAAATCTTCTGCAATATAAATAATGAGCAGATATATGAAAGAGTGGTTAGTATCTCTAATCATCGGAGAAATGCAAATTAATTAATGAGAAATCAACTCACCTATTATGTTGTCTATTAAAAAATCATGGGGAGCAGCAAGATGTAAGGAATGTATGCTTTTTTTGTATATATGCTGATACTGGGGCTTGAACTCAGGACCTTGAGCTCTTACTTGGCTTTTTCCCTCAAGGCTAGATCTCTACAACTTGATCCACAGCTCTACTTTCACCTTTTTGGTGGGTAAATGGAGTTAAGAGTGAGACAGGCTTTTGTGTCTGGGCTGGCTTCATGATCCTCAGATCTCTGTCTCCTGAGAAGTTAGGATTATAGACATGAGCCACTGGGGCCCAGCTGGAACATATGAAATTTGAGTGTTGGTACTTTTATACCTTGGATTTCTTGGAGCTGGGTAATTAATTTGATGAAACCCTGGGAATTCTGATGAGTCCAGAAGATCCAGACGTTATGGATCATTTCCTCACGAGAGAGGGTATATCTACAAAGGATTTCACTGTGAGAACAAACTAACCTGATCCCTGATTCTGTCTTTGATGCTGCGGCGTTCATTCCTTGTGGGTATTCAAGAGTCAGGATGGAATTAGATGGAAATATGCACATCAATCCAGAACCAGAATTTTCTTGTTTGCTTTGAAAACAGATTTATATCAGATAACCTGATACAGAAATCTGTGGGAGTCTCACACCAGGAAAGACTTGTGACCACTTTGCTTAATATCAGAGTTTTGAGTGTCACACAGTGCTTTCTTCAGATGATCAAGCTTTAAAAGCATCTTGATGGAGGGAGTGCTGTATGCAAAGATCACAATTTTGTTTTTACAAGATACCGTAAGCAGAGGCAACAACAGCAGAATTTATGAAGAAAAACAAAGGAAAATAAAACACAAAAAGAGAAGACATAGGTGGTGTTAGCTGCTTTGTAGATGTTGGTGCCGCAATCTATGCTTTCCATAAACACTACTTGTAGAAAGCTCTAAATACAATGCCAAGGCCAACATGTTGAAGTCCATGTAAAAAGCTGGTCATCTGGCATGAATGTTCTTTCCTGTGTTTAGGTATTCTCTTCCATTTTTATTATGAGTAAACCTTTTGCTATATGAAACTTTACACGCTTATAAAAACAATTAAATTGAGTCAAAGTCCAGAATAATATTTCTGTAAGCATATCTTGCAAAATTCCCCACAAAGTTTTCTTCTTCATTAGGTATGGCTCTCAGTCTACCTTACTGGGATTGTTTTTATTAAATTGCTGCCAGAATTTACATCAATTTACTTTCTAGAAAATATGCTCCACTGTTGCCATGAAACAAGTCTCTATTTGATACAGATACTTTTGCAGTAGTACCAATGAAAGGTTTTCTTCCAGAAGCTGAATCTTTTGGAGAAAATGATTATACTTATTCATTTTGAATATTTCGATGAGTATTCTGGAATTTGCAGCTATATCATTGACTTCTTCTTTCACCAAAACAGGTTTCCCTCCAGTCTCCCAAATAAAACAAATATACTGTTTTACCATGGATTTACATATAAATGTTATCTCCTAGACAGGGAAATGATGAAATGTTCTCTGGGCTTAATTTGCTTTTCAAGGTATGAGGGTTTTACTCGTTATTGACAAGGGTTCATTTGGAAGACAAATTACAAAACTAAATGTCACTACAAAAATTACGCATCTACAGTGCTGATCGACAGAGAAGACTTGTAGAGAATTGACGACTAGATTAGACTGAATGCATGTCAAAGTTCATATGCCAAGTTTTGAATGTCAGTAAATGAGGTTAGCTTCTAATGAATGGAGTTGCTATTGCCCACTTTTGAAGTAGTAAGTAGTACAGAAGGATTTTTATCACTAAGTAGATAAGGAGGGGTGATTTAGTATGCGGGTTGTTCCAGATTCAACGAGTTCAATCAGCTTGGATCGTTGTTGACCTTTCCTTTGTATCATTCATCTTAACTTTTACTTTTAACAGCCATAGACACTAATTTCCATTAATGTGCTGTAATGTTTGGTTCAGAGCAGAATCAATGGCTTTGCCAATTTGTGTCTTAAAGTTCTATGATCTCAGATGTGTAAGAATTGTTCTGACTTTGACTATTCCTTGAGATCTTGTTTGGAGGTTCTAGCAGGGGAGCGCAGCTACTCATATACCCTTGACCGAAGACCGGTCCTACCCTATCGGGGATGGTCATCCTCTTGGACACAGCACGCAGGTTTGGGAGGGATGCACATGGAGCAGTGAGGGAGGAAGGGACACCCATCTACCAGCCAGATCAGTCGAATCAACCCTGACCATCAATGGGGTGACAGATGATGCAGCCAGATCACCCTCACGTCCAGACTATTCCTTTATGATCTTGTTTTCACAATGATATTCATAGGATCAAATGAATGAGTGTTCAAAAGGAAAATCTCCCAGGTTATTCAAAGAGCTCTGTAGCAAAAATATATTAAAATATATTAAAAATATTACATGCAAAGTTCCAAAAACATTCAACAGGAAATGACTAGAAATACATACCATCAATTGTTGGTAAATGTTTTTGCTACCTCTGCAAATATTATATGATTTAAGCAAAGTTTAGTCATCATCTTTTTTTTAAAATTTTATTTTATTTGTGAACATACTGTACAGAGGAGTTACAATTACATGGGCAGGATAATGTGTACATTTCTTACCAAGCATTGCAGCCTCCTCCTTTGTTTACCCTTCACATCCCTTCCCAGCCTCCCTCCTTCCCCCCAATCCCAATCCTTCTCCTTCCCCCCCCACCCCCCTCGGACCCCCCCACCGATGTTGTAAAGCTCGTTTTGGACATGACAACTTGTACTTCTCATTGTTGCAACAGGTCCACCTGTATCCTTAAACAACTGGTTTTTCCCCATCTCCTCCACAAGTTATACTGACATCAAATATAGTGAAAGCAGGGGTTATACTGTGGGGGAAGGACATACAAAGCAACAAAGAGATAATCTTATACATGCGTTAGAAACACATGCATGAAAGAAAAGAAAAAAAACATTAAAATACATATTAAGGGTTCATTTTCCTGACATCACATTATCTGACCTTTTCTGCTTGACTCATACATATACTAGATATTACAAATAAGGGAAACCATGGGACCTATGTTTCTTTGGGCCTGGCTTACTTCACTTAATATAATTTTTTCCAAGTTTTTCCATTTCCTAACAAATGGGGCAATGTCATTCTTTCTGATGGAGGCATAGAATTCCATTGTTTATATATACCACATTTTCTTGATCCATTCATCTACTGAGGGGCATCTGGGTTGGTTCCATATCTTAGCTATGGTAAATAATGCTGCAATAAACATAGTTGTGCTGGTAGCTTTAGTGTGGTCTTGTTTGTAAACATTTGGGTAAATGCCCAAAAGTGGGATTGCTGGGTCATAGGGGAGCTCTATGTGAAGTCTTTTCAGGAACCTCTATACTGCTTTCCAAAGTGGTTGAACAAGTTTACATTCCCACCAACAATGAAGTAAGGTTCCTTTCTGTCCACATCCCCTCCAGCATCTGATGTTGTTAGAGTTCTTGATTTCTGCCGTTCTAACTGGAGTGAGGTGATGTCTCAATGTTGTTTTGATTTGCATTTCTTTTATGGCTAGGGATGTTGAACATTTCTTCATGTGTCTATTGGCCATCCTTCTTTCTTCTTCAGAGAAGTTTCTCTTTAAGTCTTTCGCCCACTTATTTATTGGGCAGTTGTTTCTTTGAGGATTTGTTGTTGGGTGGTTTAATTTTTTGAGTTCCAAGTATATTTTAGATATGAGACCCTTGTCCGTTGTATGGCTAGTAAAGATCTTCTCCCAATCGGTGGGCTTTCTATTGATCTTGCTAGCTATGTCATTTGCCCTGCAGAAGCTCTGCAACTTTATGCAATCCCATTTGTCCAACCTTTCTTTGATTTGTTGTGTTTCCGGGTCTCTATTCAGAAAATTTCGGCCTGAGGCAAGGAGACCTAGGGTTTCTCCTATTCCATCCTGTAATGTTTTCAGAGTGTCTGCTTTGACTTCAAGGTCTTTGATCCATTTGGAGTTGATTCTGGTGCAGGGTGATATATAAGGATCTAGCTTTAGTTTTCTACATGTAGTTAACTAATTTTGCCAGCACCATTTACTGAAGAGGATGTCTTTCTTCCATTCTATTGTTTTAGCTCCCTTATCAAAGATTAGATGGCTATAGGAGTCATCATCTTATATGAAGTTAAATATATTGAACGTGTTAGCCTTGTCCCTGGCCTATCTTTAGAGTTCAACCCGTTACTTCGTAAAGAATAGTATTCTTTTTCAGTTTGCAATACATTATAACTATGTGTAAAGATGGCAGAAGGAATCTTGAAGGACACTGTTGATGGTTGAGCTGGGGGACAGGCAAACAGAAGAATAGAGAGGGTTATTCAGATTCAAATATAAGCGATACGTGTCTGAAATGCCATGGTGAAATCCTTTAGTACAATGAATGCACATTAAAGAAAAGAGAATGGCAGGAAAGTCAAACAGGCTCTGTTGGAAGTTGTGTTTCAGTAGGAGAAAGGAGGGCGGATGAGGATAAATGTGACAAAGTAATTTGCTTCTGTAGGTGCAAACATGAGATCTGTTGACATTATTCTAGAGGGGAAGGAAAGGGAAGAGAAAGTGCTAAGGGATGGGTTTGATGGGGATCTATCACCTGTGTGTGTGAAATGGCACATGCAATTAATGCATGTAAATTTTAAAATTCACACAAAACATGAGAGAATGAGAGTGGTATAACTTTTATGTGTATAGGTGTCAGTTAAGTATATTTTAGATTTTTTAAAGAACTAAGTATGAGACTTTCCTCTTTCTCTTCTTCTTTCTTTTTTAAATAACTCAAAGATTTGTAGCAGTAGAATTGCTGTCACATTGCCACAGTCCAAAAGCCCAACAGAGATTTCTAAGGGTAGAAGGCCTGAGCCCCATGTTATCAAGTCATTCATATACTGGCAAGCAAACTATTTACTGCCTCTCACTGGGTGTAAACTTGTCTCCTAGGTTATATAGCTATAGAGAAAATCTCAGTGTGGCCAGTGAAATATAACACAGATGGGAATACAACCTAGGCTGTGAATTACTGCCATATACATCCAGAAGTTGTTCACCCAAGTGACAGTACAGTGAAGGAAATCACTACATGTTTTAACATGTGTCGAAAAGTAGTTGTTGGTAAAACCACACACACACACACACACACACACACACACACACACACACACACACACACACACACACACACACGGTAAGATTCATCATGCTTCTGCTTGAGCAGAAGGAATCTACTGCTTGAGCCATAGTTCCAGTTATTTTCAAGATAAGATTTATACTTAGTCTGTCTTATTTATACTTCCCACAATAAATGGGATGATAGATATGTGTCACCACTCCCAGTTTTTTCTATTGAGATGAGGGTTCATCAACTTTTTGTCCAGGCTAACCTGGAACCACAATGCCTCCAATCTCAGACCCAAATGTAATTATGATCACAAACATAAGTCACCTGGCTCAAAATAAAAATACTTTATTAAGACTTAAGGAATCATTTGGCTTTCTTTGTTTTTATGTAAATAAGCTCATGTTTATATTGTCTTAGAAAATTTAGATTCCTGAATTCTCTTGTATGTATATTCAGGTATCAAAACTGTTTGAGGACAAAATAAGATAGGAACATTTTTTTTTCCTTTTTGCCAGTACCAGGTCTTGAACTCAGTCTCTTATTCTCTAAGATTTTGCAACTTACAATTGGCAGTGTTCCCCTAGAGCGATGCCTCCATTTTCAACTTTCTGCTGGTTCATTGGAGATAAGAGTCTCTGGGTTTTGTCTGCCTGAATTAGGTCTGAGCCTTGATGCTTGGATCTCAGCCTCCTGAGTAGCTAGGATTACAGGTGTGAGCAATCAGTACCTGACTGATACTCCTTTTAATGAAGAATTTATTATATATTTATATATATACAGCCTTTTAATCTCTAAGATCTCTCAGAAAATGAATTAATGAACAAATGTCATTTGACAGTGTAATCCAAATAATGTTTAAATAAGTAAGAAATCATCTCAAATTTGTTTGTTGAATAGTCTACCACCT